>NC_088381.1:40109615-40412500 GCF_037993035.2 Macaca fascicularis | reverse complement strand
TTGAGAAAAACAACCCTGAGAGCTGAGGGAGAGAGAGGGGAGGTGGGGGAGCCTGGAAGAGGCCCCCGGTGCTGCTGCATCCTCCAAAAGGAATCACAGCCGGAGGATGGACCCGAGCATGGGAGGGGATATCACTAACGACGCTCCCAACTACAGTAACCAACTGTCCCAGCTTGCCTGGGACCTGAGAGGTTTCATGGGACATGGGACTTGCGGTGCTAAAACCAGGAGGGTCCAGGGCACACTGGGGTGGTCAGCCACCCTGCCTTAGCACCGCCCAGGAAGAAGTGCTGTTCAGGATGCTTATGAAGGGAATGGGTGAAGGGTGGCGTTCTCAGCATCCCTGAAGCCCATCCTCGAGGACTTTGTAGTAGCTAAAGTTGCCTGTCCCTCTTGTCACCCGTTTCTGGTGCCCGCTGTGCCTGGAAGGAGCCCTTCCCACATGCCTCTGCTGGGGCCAGGCTCTGGAGACCAGAGCAGAAAGCGAGGTGGAGCCCAGGCCAGTGACAAGAATACAAGGCTGCCTCTCCACGGCCATGTTGCTGGCCGGGCACCTCAGTCACATGAAATACAATATGGCTGATGCCTCTCCGATCCTGCTGATGCTGCTGGAAGCTGAAAATACCCAGGGTCCTGCCCGGGTGGCTCCTCTGGGCCAGGAATCGGAGGAGAGGCTGTGGTGGCTCAGCCAGGCTCTGGCCTCTGTGGGGTGATTTCAGGACACTGCAGCCTCCCACCTTTCCCACAGGTGGAGGTCTTTAAAACAGGAGCCTTTTTATGTATCACCCCAGCTGCCTTCAACCCATACAGGGCATGGTGGGGAGAATGACTTTACCATGTCACTGAGCTGTTAAACACCAGACAGCAAGCCTGCCCGTGGAAGCTTGTTCAGAGAAGTGGGGCAGCTGCTTTCCGAAGACCCTAGCGAGCCCCTCCCCATATCTTGTGGATGCACACGCCCTATCCATGGACCAGTCACAGAGGCCAAGCAATGGAGGAGAGTGAGACCTGGGGCCTTAGAGCCTGAGGTAGAGTTAACTTCCCCAAAACTGGAAGGAGGAAAACTGCTCATTGCTAAGAGAAGGGGAACAGCTGCTGGGAGATGAACTTCATGTCTCCTTCAGTTCTCATGTCTCCTTCAGTTCTCTTCCTCTGCTGCTGCCTCTGCGGGTGCCTTCTACTTGTTCAGGACTGCCTCGTGAGCAAACTTTCTGGGGTTCAAATGAGGCCCCCTACTCCCAACACACCTGCCCAGGAGTTGGTCCTGCTACAGCCTTCAAAACCTGCAGGCAGGAGGATTGCTTGAGCACAGGAGTTTGAGGCTGCAGTGAGCTATGATCACGCCACTGCACGTCAGCCTGGGCAACACAGCAAGACCCCCCTCTTTAAAATAAAATAATAATAATAATAATAATAACCTGTAGGCCCTGCCTCTATCAATCTCCCTTCCCTGGAAAGAAGCATCATACGTGGGCAGGAGGTGCTGCCATGGAAACCCTGGCTTTGGAGTTAGCCTGGACCTCAGCGTCTGAATCCCAGTTCTGGCACCTTCTTGGCTGGGTAAGTGTTAGCAAGGAACTGAGCCTCAGTTCTCCCTCTTGTAAAGTGGGAACGACAGTAAGCTCCTGCAGGGTTTCTATGAGGGTGAAATGCAATGAGCTGATGCAGGTGAAGTTCCCGTTCCATTGCACTCAGAATGGGTTGCTGCTGTAACAGCCGTGCTTTTTATTGACAGCATACAGTACAGCATAAAAATAGACATGTAAGTGAGGAGCCTGGAGCAAAAGGGGAAGGAAGATCCCCTGTAGTGGTTCTGGCCCTGGCAACCACTCTGGCGACTGCAAAGCATGTGATTGGTAGGGCCCTTCACACGAATAAGGGGTCATGCCTCTCGCTTCTGCATGCCATGGGCTGGGTGTGTGGCTCCCACGGCCTGCATACTCTGCAACTCTGGGGTTAGTGAAGGAGCCTCACTACCCAGCCACAAGGCACATTCTGCTTTCCACACATCTGACTCCTTCAACTAGAACCCCATGCCCCTACCATGACGGCCACCAAGTGCAAAGCTGCTGTGCCTGAGCACTGCAGCAGCCAGCCCTCTTCCTGCCTGTCTGTGGCCGGTGTGGTTTGTGTAGGAGAAGCAATAATCGTAGCATCCCCACTTACCATGTGCCGGGTGGTTTGCATATATTATCTTTAGTCCTGATGACACTCCCGAGCAAGAGCTCTGGTCTGTTTTACAAAGGCAGGAAACCAAGGCTCAGAGAGGTAGATGACTTTTCTAAAACCAAACAGCTAGCAAAGTAGCAGGGGAGATTGGGCTCAAATTCAGTTCTACCTGGCTGCAAAGACTGAGTGCTTTGCACCGTACAGTGAGGCTCGGGAGACTTGAAGTCCAGGTCAGGGTCATCCATTAACTCACATGGGACTGAGGCAAGCACCTCCCCTTGCTGGTCCTCAGTTTCCTCACCTAGGAATCGGCTAATGCCTAAGGTTAGGACTCTGTTCTCTCAGCATCTGACTTCTTGGAGGTCCTCTGCTGTCATGGGTACAAAGGGCAGAATTGTGGCCCAGGCGATCTCAGTATCTCCCAGTTTCCCTTTGGGAGGCTCTCCTCTGGCCAGGCTGGTGTCTTCCCACTGCCAAGGGGTCTGGAACCCTGCAGTCACCCCTTCTAGGAGTGCTCTGCTCTGTCCTCTGAACATTCCTTTCTACAGCTTCGAACAAAAATGTTCCAATGTCTTGTCTACGTTTTCATCATGTCTCATCTCTCTTGGGTTCTGCCATCTTCCAGAAGACCTAGGAGGGAAGCGGAGATGCTCATCTGAACTAAAGGGTGAGGGATTCATGGGCTCCTAGTTGCGTTTTTGTCAGGAGCTTCTAGAAATAGTGTCGCAATCTAAAGGAGCAGATGGTCAATTTAGTAACTTCATCAGGGCCTCTGAGTCCACTTAGTCCCCTGCATATTCACTGTGATTTGTGCTCTATTCGGCTCTCCCTGAGTATAATGTGCTCCCTGAGGGAGGGCAGGGACTGGGCCTTGCTCCCAGGCCAAAAGACTCGATTGATGGAGCACCCAGGCCTATAGCACAGGACTGGAACCCCATCTGACTCTGCTTGTGGGAACTGCAGCCACTTCCTGAACTCCCTCCCCACCTCAGACAGGCCTGAAATGTATCCCTTGCTAGCTAAAGAAGGGGCAAGGAGGAGGGCGAGGGTTTAGAAAGACAAAAAGTATGTGGATTTCTTCTTCCTCAGTCTCTCCAATGCTTGAACCCTCCCAGGCCACAGGAAGCTTCCAGGAGCCCAGCTAGGTTCTTTAGGGCCAGGGAGTAAGGCTATCTGGAAGTAATAAAAGGGAAGACATTGAGCATTAATCAAGTTCCTGTTAAGCACAGGCATTATTCTAGATGTGTCTACAGACTTATACTTGTCTCCGTTTTGCAGATGAGAAAACAGAGGACCTGAGAAGTTGTGCTGCATGAGATAACGAGGCTAGTAGCTGGTGGAGCCGGGGTTTGAACTCAGGTCTAACTTTAAAGTCCACAGGTGTGTGCTCTTGCAGGCTGCCTCTGGGTGGCTCCTGGGGACAGAGGCTGTAGAACTTTAGGACCTGTGCCTCATTTCCCTCAGGACCCACACAGGTAGTCCTGGATGTCGACCTTGTGTCCGCTGGGGCCAGCCCCACCCAGCCGGACACCGTGCAATGTTACCTTCTGCCCTGGTCTGCATTCACTGGCCATCCACACATATTTTTCTGAGGGATGCTTGGTAACTAAGGCCACCAGGTGGCGCTGCAAAGGCTGGGACCTTGACTGCTGGATTTAAGGCTCAGTAGGTTCTTAGGAATCTTTCATGACAGGCCAGGATTCCCCTAAGAGATTCCTAGGAAACTTTTAAAAAATATATATGGGCCCAGAGTGTCTGGTTTGGTATTTTGGATTGGATTCTGGGAACTTGTTATTATTTTAAAATGGTGTTAATTTTCTGCATTGGTAAAATATCATTCACATGGCTCAAAACATCTAAAGTATAAAAAGGTATATAAGGCCAGGTGCCGTGGCTCATACCTATAATCCCAGCAGTTTGGGAGGCTGAGGCAGGCAGATCACATGAGGTCAGGAGTTCGAGACCAGCCTGGCCTACACAGTGAAACTCTGTCCTACTAAAAATGCAAAAATTAGCTAGCGTGGTGGTGCACACCTGTAGTCCCAGTTACTTGGGAGGCTGAAGCATGAGAATTGCTTGAACCCAGGAGGCTGGGAGGGGGTGTGGGAGGTTGCAGTGAGCTGAGATCATGCCATTTCACTCCAGCCTGGGCATAAAAGCAAGACCCTGTCTTTAAAAAAAAACAAAAAAACGAAAATAAAAACCTTGTTGTTCAAGGGTCAATTGTATATTCAACAAAAGTAGCAAATAGATTTTAACCAAATTAACAAAATATGAAAAATATATTCATTTGCTTTCCATCAAAACATGTATAAAACAAAAAATATTAACAAGCAATAGCTATTGATTTGGTAGGAATATGAATATCCTAGCCGTAACCCTTACTTGACAAATTCACTTGATGTTTGATTAGGTAATCTCCAGTTGTGGTTTTAGGAATGTTTCATAGTCTAGGGCGCCACGTTTGTGTGCCCCGTGTGTTTCGTCCTTCGGTGTTACTGATAAATGCTTGTATGGCATTCTTAATTCTTGCTTGCACAAGACTGTCTCAATACCTTTGGTCATTAGGCTGATCCCATTCGGCTTTCAAGTAATCCTGCTTATCTGACTATATAGAAGTCAAAATAGCACGATGCTTCTGAAGGCTGTGGCAGACTCTCCAGGTGTTGCTCTGCACCTTGACCTTTGGGAGCCTTGGCTCTAATGATCGCCTCTCTGGGAGGGGGGGCCCTTAACCTCCTGCTGTAGAATGATGCCAACCTGCTGGCTGCTCAAGTCTCCTTGAGATGGGGGCAGCAGCTGCCACTGTCCCCCAGCCACGGTGACCTGCAGGACCTGATTCCACAACCCAGAGGTCTGGTTGCCACAGTGCGCCCCACAGGGTGACACAATTGCCTATTTTACATACTGTTTTGCACTTTCCTTTTTTCACTTAAGGATATAGAGATATTCTTTCCATATCAGTTCAGAAAAGCTTCCTTATTCTTTGATACAAATGTACGGTGGTTCATTGTATGGATGAAACATATTTTTACCAGTTCCCTAATGATGGTTGTTTCCTTTGCTGTTATAAACAATGCTATAATGAATAACCTTGCACATACGTCATTTCATACATCTGTAATATCTGAGGATCCATTCCTAGATGTGGACTTGCTAGATTAAGTGGTATGTGTGTTTTTAATTTTTACAAATATAGCCAAATTGCTCTGATCAGAGTTCTACAAATGTATACATCTACCAGCAAAGTACGAGAGTGCCTGTTCCTCATCAGTTTCACCAATACAGTGTGTTAGCAAACTTTAAAACTTCTGTTAATCTGATAATGTGAAATGGCATCTTAGCATTTCTCTTATTATGTGAGTTTTTAAAAAGATTTTCAAGATCTTTTTCTATTTTCTTTTCTGTGATTTATCTGGGGAATTTGTCCTTTTTTTCCTCACTTATAACCTTTGGCAAGACACAAAAACAAAAAATCGGCCGGGAGCGGTGGCTCACACCTGTAATCCCAGCACTTTGGGAGGCCAAGGCGGGCGAATCACGAGGTCAGGAGATCGAGACAATCCTGGCTAACACGATGAAACCCCGTCTCTACTAAAAACACAAAAAAATTAGCCAGGCGTGGTGGTGGGCGCCTGTAGTCCCAGCTACTCGGGAGGCTGAGGCAGGAGAATGGCGGGAACCCAGGAGGCGGAACTTGCAGTGAGCCGAGATGGCGCCACTGCACTCCAGCCTGGGCGACAGAGCGAGACTCCGTCTCAAAAAAAAAAAAAAAAAAACAACCTTAAAGGAAAAGATGAATAAATGTAACAACATTCAAATCACAAACTTCTATATGATAAATAATACCATGAAATGTTAAAAGACATAACAGGAAAAAAAAATCTGTGCAACCTGTATCCCAATACAACTTGCAACTGAACTTCCAAAAGAAGGGAAAAGGCCGGAATTCTGACTGTCCACTGGCTCTCACCATCTTTATAGCTTGTGAGGAGGTACCTGTACCACATGACTCCCTGGATCCTCACGGAAGCCCTCTGAAGTGGGTGTTATCATCTCACAGATGCAGACTGTAGGCTCAGAGAGGGTAAGTGACCTGCCCTAGGTCACACAGCTGGGGAGAAGAGATTAGGTGTTGTGCTTCCACCACACCACAGCTGCCTGAGCTCCCACTCTGGCTCTGCCTACACCTGTGCAACCTCGGGCAGGTCTCTTGTCCCTCCACTTCAGGCATCTTATCTGTACAATGGGTGTGTTTTTCTCCATTGTTGCCAGCTCTAGACTGCTGCTGTGGAGATGGTGGCAGAGGGCGGATTAAAGTGTGGGGTGGGATTCAAAGGGGCACACTGTGGAGGTGTGTCCACAGTAGAGGTGGTGAGTGTAAGTGCATGTGTCATGTGTGTACAGAAAGAACATTTCTGCAGGCTGGGGAGCTCATGGGCTCTCCCAACAAGTCACTTCCCTCCAAGAGCCCTCTTGTGGCGCCTTCATCCCCGTGAGGCCCTGTGGGGAGAGGACAATGCTTAGCTCTAAAGGAGGGTGGCCATTTGCAGCAGCTCTCAATGAGGCTGATATTCTGGGGCAAGTGGGGACTCATATCCCATGGAGACTAACCCCAGGGGCCTGCCCTGTCAGGAGTCACCTTTCCACTCAGTCAGTTCTGGGGACAATCTGAGCAATTGACCTCATCATGGACTGGAGGGCAGTGAACTGTAGTGGGACCCATGTGTTCCAGCCACATAGGCCTGCTGGGCAGATGTCCCCAGGGCCAGGCTGAGGCCGGGCAGGAATAGGGAAAATGCCAGCTCCACACTCAATCTCCCCACACAGCATGACAAAGGAGACTAGTTCGCCCAGCGTGGGCGCAGTACTTGACTGATGGCCAACTAACATTGGCCAGCTTTGAGAAAGAGAGACAGAAAAAAAGCCCTGGATAAACAAATGTTGGAAGTTAAAATCTAAAAACATAATCAAATAAAGATAATATTCTATAAATACAGTACAAGATTCCACAGTTTTAAGCAGATTGAGAAGGGTCTCCACTGTTGGCATTACTCCTGGGTTCTGTGCATGTATGTGTGGGCATGTACATGTTGGTTAGGGCTCCCCAGAGCATCTGCATCCATTGAGGCATCATGTGGTCAGGGGTAGGGTCATGAGGAAGGACTTCAGGGACCTGCCCCAGGCCTTGTGGCTTTCTGAATGACAAGGGCTGAGCTCAGAGCAGGACTAGAGGCCCTATCCCCCCACTTCCCCATGTTGAAACCAACTCCAAAGCAGAATTCCCCAGGCCTGGCCCCAGCACTGGAAGAGGAGCTGGCGGCAGCTTTCCCAGGCCTCCAGCCCAGGGCCTGGCCATCAGAGGAAGTGTTGGCAGAAGGGTCAACGGAAGCCTGACCGGAAGAGGAGGAAGTCCTGCCAAGGACGGAAGTGGAGAGCAGGAGTCAAAAAGAGAGAAGAAAGGGGGACACGTCCTTTGGAAAACTGCTGTGGCTTACACGGCCTTGTTTCAATGGCCCAGGCAGAGAAGGAAGAGATATTCACAAGCATAGATTCCCACAGCACAGATGGACCTTGAAAATAGAATGCTTCGTGAAAAAGGCCAGACACAAAAGACCACGTATATGATTCCATTTATATGAAATGTCCAGGATGGTGAAATCTATAGAGACAGAAAGTAGATCAGTGTTGAGTTTGGGACTAGGGGACCTGGGGATGGGGGAGTGATAGCTAAAGGGTGTGGGGTTTCTCTTTATGGCTACAAAAATGTTCTAAAATTGACTACAATGATGGTTACACAAATCGTTGAATATACTAAAACCTATTGAATCATTCACTTTAAATGGGTGAATTGTATGGTGTGTGAATTACATTTCAATGACACTGTTAAAAAGAGGGAGCAGGGGCTGGGCGTGGTGGTTCACTCCTGTAATCCCAGAACTTTGGGAGGCCAAAGTGGGCGGATCATGAGGTCAGGAGATCAAGACCATCCTGGCTAACACGGTGAAACCCCGTCTCTACTAAAAATATAAAAACTTAGCCAGGCATGGTGGTGGGCGCCTGTAGTCCCAGCTACTTGGGAGGCTGAGGCAGGAGAATGGTGTGAACCCGGGAGGCGGAGCTTGTAGTGAGCTGAGATCTGGCCACTGCACTCCAGCCTGGGCAACAGAGTGAGACTGTCTCAAAAAAGAAAGAAAGAAAAAAAGGAGCAATTCCCATGCAGAGTGCTCCCATTGGGAGCAGTTGGAACAGGTCCTATTGGGGAGTGGGCAGGAGGGTACAGAAAGTCCAGTGGGGCAGGGAAGACCGAAGAAAAGAACAACTTCCATTGGTCCCTGAGGATGGGCAGTGTTTCTGTTGCCTTTCCAAGAAGACATGGAGACCTCCTTCTCCCCCTTGCTCCTTCTTAACCCATGCGCATCATGTTAGGAGAACTGTAAATTCAGACCATAGAGAAAAATCCAGAAACCCAACTCAGGGGCTGGAGAGGTCCTCAGACCTGACACTGGTGAGAATGGAGACGCAGCACTTCCCACGGCCACAGAGAGGAGACCTGTGGTTGGCAGCTCACCAGCCGGTGGCCTCATAGATCCCTGAGTGTCCCAGTGGTTGCCAACAGATTCTCATCAAATGTTTACTAAACATCCCCCATCCTCTGCTTTCAAACATAAGGCACAGGAAGATACAGGCCTTGGCCGCAAGGAACTCCCAAGCCAGGCCTGGCACAAGGTCTGAATTTACCATAAAACACTTTTTTTGGTAGAAGGGAGAGGTGTTGTGAAGCCTGCTGATTGAACCATGGAATCTTAGATTTTGAGAACTGCCTCTATTTTATGGGAGAATTAAGTTCAAGTTCTACCAGGTGTATGGCGTTGGGCCTTGCAGATCTGTCTGAACCTCAGCAAAATGGGATAAGGAATCTACTCTGCCTTCATCAAGTCATCTAAGGCAAATAAATAAGTAATGCTAGTTGGTAAATGCTATGCACACATTGGTTACACAATTAATGAACCATGCAGCATTATTTCATAATAGCCAAAGGTGGAACTAACCCAAATGTTCCTCAGTGAATGAAAGGATAAACAAAATGTGGTATATGCATACAACAGAATATTATTCAGCCATAAAAAGAAATCAGGCTGGGCGTGGTGGCTCATGCCCATAGTGTCAGCTACTCGGGAGGCTGAGGTGGGAGGATCGCTTGAGCCCAGGAGATTGAAGCTGCAGCAAGCCAAAATTGTGCCACTGCACTCCAGCCTGCAGCCTGGGTGACAGAGGGAGACCTCAAAAAAAAAAAAAAAAAAAAAAAAAAAAGAGAAATGATTCTGCTACAATATAGATGAAGCTTGAACACATATATTAAGTGAAAGAAGCCAGTCACAAAAGGACAAATGTATGATGCCACTTATCTGAGGCACCTAAAGTTCATAGCGCCTGAAAGTAGAATCAGAGTAATGAGGGGCTCAGGGGAGGGGAAATGGGAGTTATTGTTTGGTGGCTACAGAATTTCAGTTTGGGATGATGAAAAAGTTTTGAAAATGGGTGGTGGTGATGTTTGCGTAATAGCGTGAGTGTACTTAATGCTTCTGAATGCTTTTTTTTTGTGGTAAAATATAGATAACATAAAATTTACCATTTTAACCATTAAAATGTGTACCATTTTAACCATTTTTATTTTAGCATATTCTGAATTCGTTGAACATACTAAAACCTATTGAATCATTCACTTTAAGTGGGTGAATTGATGGTGTGTGAACCATATTTCAATAACAATGTTAAAAAGAGGGAGCAATTCCCATGGAAAGTGAGGGACATTGGGAGCAGTTGGAACAGCTGGAACACTATTGGGGAGTGGGCAGGAGGGTACAGAAAGTCCAGTGGGGCAGGGAAGACCGAAGAAAAGAACAACTTCCATTGGTCCCTGAGGGTGGGCAGTGTTTCTGTTGCCTTTCCAAGAAGACATGGAGACCTCCTTCTGTAAATTCAGACCACAGAGAAAAATCCAGAAACCCAACTCAGGGGCTGAAGAGGTCCTAAGGCCTGACACTGGTGAGAGACAGGCAGCGCTTCCCACTGCCATAAAAATGGTTAAAATGGTAAATTTTATGTTATCTATATTTTACCACAATAAAAAAATTAATGAACTCAGACTTCAAGGAGATTAGGATGATATATCCTCGCTTGTGGCCTGGCTGGGATTAAAAGAAGAATAGTAAATGTTTATTAAATCCATCCTGTGTTCTAAGCCTTTTGCCTTACGTTATCTCAGTTAATCCCCCAACAAGACTACAAAGTGGGCTTCCTTATCATTGCCACTCTACGAACCATTAAGCTGAGGCTCAGCAAATTTAGGTGCCTGTATCCTTCAGCCCTTGCTTTAGTCAGCAAGGAAGGGAAGGCTCAATTCAGTATATCTGAAACAATTCAAGGATTTATCTGCCTTGACAAAAAGTTAAAATGGAGCAGCGTGGGGGAGGTGGTCTATTCTGCATCTCTCAATGAGATGCAATGAGGTTATTTCTTATTTCTTTCTAAAAGCAAAGAGTCTTTGGCTGGTGCGGTGGCTCACTCCTGTAATCCCAACACTTTGGGTAGACCAAAGCAGGAGGATTGCTTAAGGCCAGGAGTTCAAGACCAGCCTGAGCAACAAAGCAAGACCCCCATCTCTACAAAAAATAGAAAAATTAGCCGAGTGGAGGCTGAGGCAGGAGGATCACTTGAGCCCAGGAGGTCAAGGCTGCAGTGAGCCATGATCACAGCACTGCACTCTGGCCTGGGTAAATGGAGCAAGAGCTTGTCTCCAAAAAAAAAAGTCTTTTTGAAAATAAAGAAAAGTGGCAGTCCAGAGACAATTGATATATTTCCTGTGGTCCTGGGGCAACCTGTTCTGAGTGGGAATGTGGTCAGGAAGAGGAGGGCACAACAGGAGCCATGCAGGGCCCTTGTCGCCTACAACCTGATCACTTTGAGATGACAGACCCCCAACTCCTGGAGTGGAAATTGCAACCTGTTGGGAGCAGAGACACCTGTGTTTAAGTCCCGGTTCAGCAAGTCAAGGCGGTCCTTTCCCCTGTGGGCCTCGGTTTCTCCAGCTCTAGAATGATAAGCTCAAGGCTTCTTCTAGGTTTCAAACTTAGGCATTTTGGCCTATACCTGGCATGGGGAATTGTTTGTTCAGAGCCAGATTATTCTGTCTTGTTTTCTTGAGTAAAAAGTGAAGGGAAGCAAAATCAAACCCCATCCCTCTCAGACAACAGTCATATTCTCCCCACACTGCCATCTCCACCGGCTCTGGGGCAGCCCTGGGCAGTGGGAAGATGGTGAAGCTGCCTCCCACAATCCTGGTCCTGATGACTTGGAAACTGGAGGCACGTCTGCTTCTGAGGACTCACAGCAAATGCTGGGAAAGTGCTGAGCGAACCTGGCGCGCAACCCACGCTCAGTAGTGGGTAGCAGTTGTTGTGATGGCCCTGCCAAGCCCCTGGTCCTGGTGGGAATTCTCTGCATGCCGGGCTGCCTTCTGGAGGCCTAGGAGCTCTGGCCCCGTCTGCCCTTTCCTCACTCCCAGGGATTTCCCCAGAAGGACATGTGGTAGCCCCAGGGGAGAGTAACTATCAGAGGGAGCCAACCCAGGGCAAAAAAACCCAGGATACCGGATCCCTGGCTGTCCATGGATATGGTGTGAGGCCGGCCCTGCCAGCCACCCTGCCCTGGCCTTTCCTGGCCTCAGGCAGAGCGCAGGCCACTCCTCACAGGCTCAGATCTCACACCTCCTGATTCACTCCTCTGCTCAGGGCATCTTGCCCTGACCCCTCAGGCCTGATCAACATGAGGAGGTCTGTGACTATGACTTCAGGGTACAACTGTCCTCTTCACAGCCCTGCCCTGCTTCCTGACTCCTGCAATCCCAAAACTAGAAATTTTTCTCTTTGATGCTTCCCTGAACATAAAAACATTTTAAGCCTTCTCCGTCACAGGGAGTAGGATGGGAATGATTCAGGAAGGCTTTTTCCCAAGAGCAAGCTTCTGTGGGGCAAGCAAAGAAGGACACGTATCCAGGAAGTGCCCGGAGGTGGGCGGGAAGAAATACAAGTCACAGAAAGGGTTCCTGAGACCCGTCGGCCTCACAGTTGTGCCCAGGGCCAGATCTGAGTCTGCTCTTCCGACTTCCAGAGTGAAAAAATAGAATGCCCTTCAATGCTTCTCTTTTGTCAACTAAAAGATCAGCAAAGTGCCAAAGGAAGGTGTCTCAGACATCGGGGAGAGCGTGAACTTTGTGATGAGACAGTCTTCATTCTCTTAGGACCTGGTTCTGTCACCAGCTCCATATGCGATAGACAAGTGACTTCACGCTGTTAAGCCTCAGTTTCCTCCTCTGTTAGACTGGGCCTAATGAAACCTACCTTGAAATGCTGTTATCAGAATAAATTGAGAGCATGAATGGGAGGTACCTAGCCCAATGCCTGTACATAGCAGGCCTGCACTAAAAGCTGGCTTCCTTTCTTCCTTTCTCTCTCCTGTTCTCCAACCTGAATGGTGAATCACATGGTTCTTTGGTTGAAAGCAGCAGAAACTGACCGGGCCTAACTTAAAGAAGAAAAAAAACAAGTGTTAGGAATTTACCAGGTAATTCACCAAAGCAAAAGAAATGAACAAACCAGCCTTGAGAAGGACAGTAACTAGGAGATCACAGGGAGGACAGGCAGGCTGGTGATTTGGAGACCAGCTCCTCACCTGCTGGTGGGCTCCGGCATGGGCCTGGGTCCTTTACAAGGTGCACCCGGGGGCGGATGCTTCTCTCAGGGAAAGCTTGTCCTCGTTAACTCTCCAAGGTCTTGTCACTCCCCGGAGCCTGGGCTCTGAAGACTGTCAGGGATAAGGAGAGCCTTCACTAGTCTCGGACTGACCACAAACAAAACCCAAACCCTGCTTTCCAGCCCTGAACTCTGACCACTCAGCACACGCTAATTCAGCCTGAAGGTTACGGGCGCCAGAGACCGAGGAGGTTTCTTCTTAAAATATGTTTATTTAAGTTTTTTTTTTGTGGAGAATTTTTTCTCGTTATAAAAGACAAGATAAAGAAAATTTGGAGAACAGAAAAACACACAAAATCCCCCAAATTTCCACAATTAACACTACTCAGACCTAACCACTAGTAATATTTTAGAACATATTCTTTATTTTTTCAACCCAGACACACAGACACACACACACACACACACAGACACACACACACACACACACACACACACACACACTTCCTAGCAACATGAGCTCATACTATCATAACATTGCAGTACATTTTTATTTTTTTATTTTATTTTATTTTAATTTTTTTTGGAGACGGAGTCTCGTTCTGTCACCCAGGCTGGAGTGCAATGGCGTGATCTTGGCTCACTGTAACCTCCGCCTCCCAGGTTCAAGTGATTCTCCCACCTCAGCCTCCCGAGTAGCTGGGACTACAGACGTGCACGCCACCACGCCCGGCTAATTTTTGTATTGTTAGTAGAGACAGGGTTTCACCACGTTGGCCAGGCTGTGTAAATCGAGCTCCTGTGTGGTCAGATTTATTGATCTGTAAGGTGGAGGGGCCGTTCTGCCCACTTTCCCTTGGTGCCTGACAAGCGTTCATTTATATGATCTGAACCTCTCATATTTGTTTCCCAAAACCAACTGGGATGTGTCTGCCTCGTCTGGGTAAAGGATGTTTCTTGAGCTGTAGGGCAGGGCCCAGAGTATAGCCCTAGCTGTCCATCCAGGGGGCACAGCCAGGTGAAGAACCCTCTCCCCACACAGCCTGGGGTCACTGACCTCAAGTTCAAACCCTGCTTGGTGAAGATGATTCTGCTGCTGATGCCAACATTCTGGTCAGCCTCAGCTGTTCAAAGCATGTCTACCCACAGGCCATGCTGTAGCCAATGTGGTCAAGGCCCGCCCCAGATAACCTGCTGGGAACCCCGCTCTGGACTCCAGCTTTGGTATTAGCCAGGGTGCTCAGAGCTCGGCCCAAGGCTCTCGGCACGGTGGCTACTCTCTAGGCCTTGCTGTGGAGCAGCTATGACAGGGGCAGCCCCCCTCAGCCTGCCAGGCCTGAGGTCCTGGGGAAGGGAGGAAGGAAGGAAGGGAAGGAAGGGAGGGACAAAAAAACCCAAGCAAATATTGGGGCTCAGAACACAATATTCCAAAATATGGCGCTCTAGCACTCTGAATTATTGGAACTGGAAGGGATGGGAAGGGCCCCGAAAACCAAGTCTTCCTGACCCTCTCCCGCCTTCCCTTTTCTTTCCCTCCTTTCTCCTTACCCCATATTGCCTCTGAAAGAGGCCATAGAAACTAGAACTCCTCTCCCCAGTGCAAGCCATGGAACTTAGAGAGGCCACTCTAACCTCTTCCCATCTCCCTGGAAGGCCCTCATACGACGGGAGTCCTGCCCCTTAGGAAGGAAAGAACGCTCCGCAGAGAGGCCATGGAGAATCTGAACAAGAGGCCTTGCTGGGTTCCACCTTCAGTCTATCACCATTAGAGCACACCCTCTTTCCAATCGCAATTCTACATGACTGGCTGGTCTTTATTGGACCTAAGCCTAAAAATACACATCGTCCCTTTGTCTCTGGGTCTTCATTTCTGAACGCTCTCGCATCACGTAAAACTTAGGTTAGATAAATGTGTTATGCTTTTCTCTTGTTAATCTGTTTTTTTGTCACGGGGGTATTGGCCGTGGACCTTGGAATGGGTGAGGAAAAGGTACTACACCTCTTTGCCCTACAAAAGCAGGCTGGCAAGTAGGATGGCCCAGCGCCTATTGCATGCCGAGCGTCTTCACTCAGGCAGCTCCATGCGAGGTCTACACAACCTCGCACTTTTCACTTCCGGACTTCGGGGATGAGGAAGCTGAGGCTCGAAGGGGCAGGTTATTCACCTTAAATCGCTCAGCTGGCAAATGGAAGAAATAGTGTTTGAAACCACAATCTGTTGCAGCCTCCCAGATGGGTACCTGTCCACCAGAAGGTCTTCTGCCTAGTGTTCCATTAATGGAATGCTAAGCAGGTGGAAGTTATTTATAGCCTACGGCTCAAGGTCATCACTAAGGCCCGATTTTTCACACATGTCTACAATTCAAATTGTAACCTCTGGGCCGGGCACGGTGGCTCATGTCTGTAATCCCAGCACTTTGGAAGGCTGAGGCAGGTGGATCATTTGAGGTCAGGAGTTTGAGACCAGCCTGGTCAACATGGTGAAACCCTGTCTCTGCTAAAAACACACAAATTAGCGGGGTGTGGTAGCTTGTAATCCCAGCTACTTGGGAGGCTGAGGCAGGAGAATCGCTTGAGCCTGCGAAGTGGAGGTTGCGGTGAGCTGAGACCACTCCACTGCACTCCTATCTGGATAGAAGAGTGAGACCCTGTCAAAAAAAAAAAAAGGAACCTCTTAAGCTCTTTCCTTAGTTTCTGGGAAAAATGAGTGGGGGAGCTCATTCACATTGGAATTCAAATATAGGTTAATAATGTCCTCTTTCCCAGGGGGCTCCAAGATGTGGACCCAAGTCTCACCTTTCTCTATCTCCCTTACAGCCAGTCATGACCATGTGATGGCCTCGGACCGTAGAAAGTAGTTTAACTGAACTGTTTCTTTTGGGAATTTCCCCTAAAGCTGAGGCATTTCCCTGTAAGTCTTACTGGAAAGTTCCCAAGAGCCTCCTTCCCTATCCCTTCTACCTGGTTGGCTCCAGGTTCAGACCAGAGGTCAAGGCAGGGATGCAGCAGTAGTCTGCCTTAGTATTCTGCCCCTCCCATCTCCAACTTGTCTCTGTGGCATCTGTGATGCTTGAGGGCAGGAGATGGGGGAAATGGTTGGTGTGAGGTGGGGATGGGGAGACTCTTTGTCAGCCTTGTTCTAAGGAGCAGGAGTTAAAGGTACCTTATCCCCCAGCCAGGCCCTGCTGTTGATTCTAGTGGTAGGAATGGCGATGGAAACAAGAGATCCTTCCAAAAGCACTGTGGATCTCCCCGGGGCCGCTGCCATGGAACTCATCCCAGGTCTCCAGGCTTGAGCAGGGAGGGGGAATTCAGGCTTTGGATTCTGGCAGACTGGATTTGAATCCTGGTACTGCCACTTGCCACCGAGTGCTTTAGGGGAGGTGACCTAATCTCTCTGAGCCTCAGCTTCCTCATCATAAAAGGAGAACACTACCCCAAATGGGCAAGAAACTGAGAGATTATCCAGCAACTCCGTGGCAACTTCAGGAACTGGTGCTGTCTGCCCAGAGTGGTGTCAACCAGCTCTCTCTACTGGGTGAGAGTGGTGAGTGGACCCTTAGGTGTGACCAGTTAGACCTGGCGAATAGTAGGTATTCAATAACTAGGAATTCCCTTTTCCCCCTGCTTCTGTGAAGTCACCTTCTCCATTTGTCACTCCCTTTCCCATGTGTCCCCTGTTCTTCTCTGCCCCCAGCCACAAACTCATCTGGCCGCTAAGGGTCTGAGGTTTGCACCCCAAGGGAGCCTGGATTCCTAATTGCAGAAACCCTTTCTTCTGTGTTTGCCTCAGGAGGCATGCCACTAAAAGCCTCAGGATGGCTGAGAGATAACTCACTTCCGATCAAGGAACATGTCTAAATGTACATTTAAAAAACCATACTTGGTGGGCGGGGTGGCTCACGCCTGTAATCCCAGCACTTGGGAGGCCGAGGTGAGCGGATTGCCTGAGGTCAGAAGTTCGAGACGAGACTGGCCAACGTGGTGAAACCCATCTCTACTAAAAATACAAAAGATTAGCTGGGCATAGTGGCGGGCACCTATAATCCCAGCTACTTGGGAGGGTGAGGCAGGAGAATCACTTGAACCCAGGAGGTGGATGTTGCCGTGAGCCGAGATCACGCCATTGTACTCCAGACAGGGTGACAGAGTGAGACTCCGTCTCAAAAAAACAAAAACAAAGCAAAAACAAAAACAAAAACATACTTACACCAGGCACAGTGGCTCACACCTGTAAACCTAGTACTTTGAGAGGTTGAGGCGGGAGGGTCGCTTGAGCTCAGGAGTTTGAGACCAGCCTGGGCAAACTGGCAAAACCTCGTCTCTACAAAAAACACAAAAAGTTAGCCAGGTGGCACACACCTGCAGTACCAACTACTCAGGAGGCTGAGGTAGGAGAATCACTTGAGCCCAGGAAGTTGAGGCTGCAGTGAGCTGAGATCACGCCATTGCACTCCAGCCTGTATAATGGAAGTGAGACCCTGTCTCAAAAAAGTAAATAAATAAATAAAAATAAATTAAAAACCATACTTAGCAAATAACTGCAAGTCTACATGCTGAAATAGTAACAGTGGCATTGTATGTATGCTGTGGGTCCATAAAAATATATGCTGTATATACATACATATGCAGTACTTTATTGTCTTTATGTACATTAATGTATTTTTCAATGAACATGTATTATATTTATAATAAAAAAGAAAATAGCCGGGTGCAGTGGCTCACGCTTGTAATCCCAGCATTTTGGGAGTCAGAGGCAGGCAGATCACTTGAGGTCAGGAGTTCAAGACCAGCCTGGCCAACATGGTGAAACCGCATCTCTACTAAAAACACAAAAATTAGCCAGGCCTGGTGTCGCGTGCCTGTAGTCCCAGCTACACAAGAGGCTGAGATGGGAGGATCACTTGAGCCCAGGAGGTCAAGGCTGCAGTGAGTGATATTTGCACCACAGCACTCCAGCTTGGGTGACGGAACAAGATCCTGTCTCAATAAATAGATTAATAAATAAATAAAATAAATAAAGTACTGAAATCTGTATTGGCAGGGGCATCAAGATGTAGAACCTCTCCTTGTTCATTTTGGTTCTGTGAACTTCCAAGTACCTTTGAGAACCCCCAAAGAATCCGACTCGGTTTCTTTCCTTTCAACTTAACCCATTTGCTAAATACTGTGCATCTCGGTTCTGGGCTAAGGCACTTGGATTGTGCTGAAGAAGTCATAATCGCCATCCTTGAGTGACTGGACAAACGAAGTAAAGAAATAAAAGCCTTTTAGTGGATGGTATTTAGAGATGAAGGAATTCTATACAGGAAGGAAAAATGTAGAGCGAGGCTTCCCAGCTGGGCAAAGGACCCTCACAGACTGTAACTTGGGTCCCCCAGTGTCCTCTCGAGTTTTGCTTAGGATTGGGGTTCCCAGGTGTTCTGTGGGGGACTCAGGCCCCATAAGGGCAGCTCTCTAAAGAGGTCCACTTGTCCCTACTGACTCTGAGGGCACAGCTGTTGAGATCTGGGGTGGGCATTTTGGGAGCTGCCTCTAGGCTACCCATCTCTTGGTGTACTCCCTCAGCATTCCTGGAGTCTGGCTGGGGGCTGGCCCTAAGGAGCCCGCCCCTGCCTGTGCAGAGCTGGCCCAGGGGAAAGCGAACGTATCGTGCTCAGGCCTCAGTAAGAGGCAGCCGTGGCAACCAGAATCCTGAGGGAGGGTGTGCCTGGCAGGTCCCCTGTGGACTCAACCAGCTGCTGTCCTCATCACCAAGGGTTGGTTTGGACACTAGCTGCTCCCTGCTACCAACAAGAGATCAAAGAATCATGTCTAGGACATAGAGTCCAGAGACCTGGGCTCTAGTCCTGGCCCTGCCACTAATTCTTGGGGCAAACTTGGTCATATTTGTTACCTCATATGTGCCAGACACTGTGCAAGATACTTCACACACTTAAGGCCGGGCATGGTGGCTCACACCTGTAACCCCAGCACTTTGGGAGGCTGAAGCAAGTGGATCACCTGAGGTCAGGAGTTCAAGATCAGCCTGACCAACATAGTGAAACCCTGTTTGTACTAAAAATACAAAAATTAGCTGGGCATGGTGGCACGCACCTGTAAACCCAGCTACTCGGGAGACTGAAGCGGGAGAATTGCTTGAACTCAGGATGTGGAGGTTGCAGTGAGCTGAGATTGCGCTACTGTACTACAGCCTGGACAACAGAGGGAGACCCCATCTCGAAAAAAAAAAAAAAAAAAAGATACTTTACACACTTTTTTTTTTTTAAAAGCATTTTCTCGGCCGGGCGCGGTGGCTCAAGCCTGTAATCCCAGCAGTTTGGGAGGCCGAGACGGGTGGATCATGAGGTCAGGAGATCGAGACCATCCTGGCTAACACGGTGAAACCCCGTCTCTACTAAAAAATACAAAAAACTAGCCGGGCGAGGTGGCAGGCGCCTGTAGTCCCAACTACTCGGGAGGCTGAGGCAGGAGAATGGCGTGAACCCGGGAGGCGGAGCTTGCAGTGAGCTGAGATCGCGCCACTGCACTCCAGCCTGGGCGACAGAGCGCACTCTGTCTCAAAAAAAAAAAAAAAAAGCATTTTCTCTCTTATCACCTCTGTCTCTGGACCTCCCATCTCTTCACCCTGCAAAGAGGCTGGACTTGGTGAAAGGAGGAGGCAGGAAGGAAGCCCTTTGGCTGAAGGAGCCTACCCCGTGCCCCACCACCACCCTAGGGGCATACAATCATTGCCAGCAGAGCCACCAGGCCCAGGGGTTCCCCACCCTTTGTGGTTGGGTTTGCCTCGAGGTTCCTGGTTCCTGGGGGGTTCTGGCTGCAGAGTGGCCCCATTGGATGCTCTCAGATGCCCCCTCCCACCCACCTTCAATGGCCCCGGTCCACACACTGTGGGCTGTTTTTATTCTTTCCTGCTCTCCTCTCCTCTCATCTTCTCCCCTCCCTTCCTCTCTCTTCCTGTCTTTCTCTCTCTTTCCCTTTCACCAGCTGGGGCTAGAAAATCAACTTAAGGAGGAAAATACAAATAAAGGGCCTTCCTCAGGGAAAACCCTGATCACAGGAGACTGTGCCTGGAGCCTGTTTTCTGCCAGCTGTCAGGGATTCTCTAAGATTGGCCTCTCCCAGCCGGGAGCTCCCCAAAGCCAGGCTCCTTCTCCCTGCCGCTGCCCTTTGGCTTGGAGAGTGGGGACCTGCAAGTCCTGCCTCCTCCGCTTGATCAGGACGACACAGCCTCTTGGGATTCTGAGGGTGAGCGCTCCCTGCAGGGCCATCGCTCTTTCCCGTTTATTACTTCACCATCCTCACAACAACCCTGCGTCGGCAGAGAGGGTTCAATGGCACACAGTTCCATGACCATTTGACCGATGAGAAAACTGAGGTCACACAGCTACTAAGAGACAGGCCTTCCATCTCTGAGTCCTGGCACTTTGCTTAGGTGAGTAACTTCAGCCATTGATCTGGTTATTCTGTGCCCCTCTCTCCAACCTCCCTGAGGTTCTCTTGCTGAAGCCGTCTGAATTGGGAATGCAGCCTGGCTCCATGGGCTTCCTAGGTTCCTGCCAGAAGCACCCAGGCTAGCTTTACTGCAGGAATGGGAGCTACCCTCTGCTCCATTTCTGCTAACAAGAATGCCTCAGATAGACTGGGCACAGTGGCTCACGCCTACAATCCCAGCACTTTGGGAGGCTGAGGAGGGCGGATCACTCGAGGTCAGGAGTTTGAGACCAGCCTGGCCAACATGGCGAAACCCCGTCTCTACTAAAAATACAAAAATTAGCTGGGTGTGGTGGCATATGCACTTGTAATCCCACCTACTCGGGAGGCTGAGGCAGGAGAATCGCTTGAACCCAGGAGGTGGAGGTTGCAGTAAGCCAGGATTGTGCCACTGCACTACAGCCTGGGCAACAGAGCAAGACTCCATCTCAAAAAAAAAAAAAAAAAAAAAAGCCTCAGCTGAAACTAGAAACCTGTGGGTGTCAGAAATTACTTACCAACCACTTGCTCATGCCCCACTATACCCTAAGGCAGAAACAAGTGTATCCTGGGATGCTTGTGGTGAGAGGTTGGCAGTAGGTCCCTGGAACTGGGGCCTGTTGCAGCCCCTGGGACCAGGTGAATCAAGGGAATCAAATACTTCTGTTCCACTTCCAGATAAGATAAAGGTTTCACTTTCTTCTTGTTGGGGAAAGAGCTGACCTTGCCAGGTGACAAAAATGCTAATGAGGCCCCAAGAGAACACCTGCCTGGTAGAAAGGGTACTGAGCTTGGAGTCACAATGCGCTCTGCTCATTTCTAGAGGAGTGAACTTGGGCAAATACGGTTGCCACTGCGCCTGTCTTGTAAGTTGCTGGGAGGGGTGATGAGGCGATGCTGCAATGCTTATGGCCTTAGAAAGATGCTCATGATATGTTGGTATGAAAAAGCAGATTACAAAAAAGGCTCCCGTTGCTGTGAAATATAGAAAAATAGCTAAGAGCTGTATACCAACTATGCTAACAGCACTTATTCTGGGTGGTAGGATCATGAGTGTATTGTTTTTCCCTCTTCACTTACCTATATTTTTAATTTTTTCTACAGTAAATATATATTATATAATTATTAGCTATTGCCACAGTAATAATGCATAACAGACCAGCCCCAAGTCTCAGTAGATTACAACACAAGGATTTATTCTCAAGCTCACAGGTCTGCAGATCTACTGCAATTTGACTGACTTAGGTTGGGCGTGGAAGGGCTGCTCTGTCTCAGCCCTGCCCTGCCCAACCTAAATCAGTCAAATTGCAGTTGGACGGGGCCTGGCTTCTCAGTGCAGGTCAGGCTGTATGTCCCACGTGCCTTCATTCTGGGGCTCTGGCTGAAGGGGCAACAGCTATAAAAGCTTGCTTCGCTTCGCCTTCCAGCTTGTCAGAGCCCAAGAGACAAGCCAAAATGCATAAGCACATATAAAGCCTCTGTTTACCTCATTTCCTAACATTTCCTTGGCTAAAGCAAGTCCTATGGCCAAGCCCAACACCAATGGGGCAGGGAAGTATATGCCACCCACAGTGGGAGTGGGAGGGGAGTGAGTATATGCTGAGCACTAACCCAGTTTGTTGCTTATTACTTGTATAATAAAGCAAACATGATGTGCTTTATGTTTTTATGTTACCCACTAGAGAGTATCCTATGGGGCTCCCCAAGGTTAAGAAAGTGGGGCCATTGTAGAATTTTATAGTTAGAGGATAGAATTAATGTGTTTTGTTTGTTTGTTTGTTGGAAACAGGGTCTCACTCTGTCACCCAGGCTGGAGTGCAGTGGCATAATCCTGGCTCACCACAACCTCTACTTCCCAGGCTCAAATGATCCTCCCATCTCAGCCTCCCAAGTAACTGGGACTACAGGTGTGCACCCCCACACCTGGCTAAGTTTTTGTGTTGTTCGTAGAGATTGGGTTTTGCCATGATGCCCAGGCTGGTCTGGAACTCCTGAGCTCAGGGCTCCACCCACCTCGGCCTCCCAAAGTGCTGGGATTATAGGCATGAGCCACGGCACCCAGGCCTGAGGATAGAAATAATGTGAAAGGGGTAGGCTGACCCTCTCTTCCTTCTTCTCTGTCCCTTTAAGATAACCAGACACGACCATTTATGGCACCTACAGGCTCATAAAGGAAGTTGGAAAACACCCACACAAGCTCATGGGCCATTCTCGCCAGAGGCCTAGGACCTTGCTAGTTCCCATCCAGATCCATCTGAATTCACTTCCTGCTGACTTCCTTTCTCTTGATTTCTCTCAGTTCATCCAGTCATTCATTCAAGTTCTATTTATTGAGCATCTACTATGTGCTGGCACTCTTGTAGCCCTGGGGTTATGTTGGTGAACAAGGCAAGTGTTGATGAACAAGGAAGTCTTTCCTCACAGGGATTACATTCTAGTGGGGAGGTGAGGTGGGTGCCCGGTAGGGGAGAAATGCTAATATCAAGTAGTGTGAATGCTAAGAAGCAAGTAAGATGGGAGAGTGCAACAGAGTGACAGGGCGAGGGATGGCTACTGTGGATAGTGAGGTCAGGAAAGGATTCACTGAAGAGGTGCTTTTGGAAGTTATTGGAAGATGCTTCTTAGGAACTGATGTTTATGTCTGGGCTTTCCAGACCTTGACTCTTAGTCCCTCTCAAGAATTTGGCTTGGGTTTTCCCTACTGTTCGCTCTCCACTTTGGCCGGCCGTGGAGAGCTCTCCTGTCCTAGCTGTCTTCCAACCAGCTTCCCGCTGGCTGCCTGGTGCCCAATTGGCTTAGCCAGTCCTCAACAAAGAGGAGACTCAAAAAACCCTATTAGATCAAGCCAATCACTTACTGCACTCCTATTGTGTACCAAGCTAGTAGGCATTTATTGAGCACTTTCTGTAAACCAAACCAATAGGCATTTATTGAGCATCTGTTGGATGCCAGATCAACAGTCATTTATTGAGTGCTTACTGCATATCTAAACCAACAAGTGTTGATTTACTGTGTTCCTGGAACTGAGAACACAAATCTATTGCTCTCTAGAAACTTGCAATCAAGTTGTGAAGGCAAATGTTACACAAATGCAGACCTCTAGCTATAAAAGGCAGGACTCATAAGTGCCATGTTGTGCAGAACAGCGTCCCGGGAAGCTAGAGACAGCCTAGAGGCCATTGTGGAATGGGGTAGCCACAGACGTCTTCATGGAGGAGGTGAAAATTGAACTGGGCTCTAAGGGATGGATAGGATTTAGATAGAAAAGAAAAACAGGGGCGGGCCACAGTGGCTCACTCCTGTAATCCCAGCACTTTGGGAGGCTGAGGCAGGGAGATCACTTGAGCCCTGGAGTTTGAGACCAGCCTGGGCAACATGGCGAGACCCCATTTCTACAAAAACTACACAAATTAGCCAGGTGTGGTGACATGTGCCTGTAATCCCAACTACTCAGGAGGTTCAGTTGGGAGGATCACCTGAGCTCAGGAGGCTGAGGTTACAGTGAGCCATGTTTGCACCACTGCACTCCAGCCTGGGCAACAGAGTAAGACCCCGTCTTAAAAAAAAAAAAGAAAAGAAAAGAAAAATAGGGACTAGGGTAGCATGGCCCAGACCTGGGGGCAGTTGTGTTTTGGAACCCTTGGATAGAATTCTGAGCAGTCATCATTTGGGCCTGGTGTCCTCTCCTTTCTGGTTTGTCAGCATTCCTGTAACAGCCAGTTACGCTGTGACCCCTTTCTTCTAGGACATGGCTGGATTCCTTGGCAGTCACAATTTGCCTGAACAATCCAGGGCTGACATAATCTGGCTAATGTCTGAATAGGCTGCCCTGCAGAAAGGTGTTTGTGATGCTCTAAGTGGATAAGGGCATAAAAACCATGAAGGTTGGCCTCAGGATATCCAAGTGCAGTGCGTTTTTAGTCCTGGTGTTCTCGCCTCTCCTCCCAGGAGTCCTTAAAAACACTCACATTTGGCCGGGGCGATGGCTCACGCCTGTAATCCCAGCACTTTGGGAGGCCGAGGTGGGCGGATCACCTGAGGTCAGGAGTTCGAGACCAGCCTGAGCAACATGGAGAAACCCCATCTCTACTAAAAATATAAAAAAGTAGCCAGGCATGGTGGCACAAACCTGTAGTCCCAGCAACTTGGGAGGCTGAGGCCGGAGAATCGCTTGAACCCAGGAGGCAGAGGTTGCAGTGAGCCGAAACTGCTCCACTGCACTCCAGCCTGGGTGATAGAGTGAGCCTCCATCTCAAAACAAAACAAAACAAAACAAAAAAACCAAAACACTCATGTTCATTTCTTCAGCCTGGATCCTTGAGACTGCAGCCTGGGCTATTTAGAATTCATAGATTCAAGATATGGACTCAGTGGCCTCTTTATATATTTCTGAAAGCAGGAATAATTTTATATCATTATTTTATTACTTTGATGATTAATAATATTCATATTATTAACCATGTTATAAGTTCAGATTTTCTGCTTTCCAGAAACCGGTCATGAGAAAATCTGAACTTGTAAAATGACTCCATTAAAGATAATCATTTTTTCACACTAAAAATATTTATCCAGTACCACTCTGTATAGTCTGGGTCTGGGGAAAAAAGGGAATAAGCCATAGGTTCAGGATTTTTTGAGATAGGGAGTCCCTCTATCCCTTGACTATAAAGCTTAATTCGATTTGAGGAAAGAGCTATTTATACAGCTTTTCAGGAAGCTTGCTCTTGCTCCTAGTTGGGGGTGTCTGTACCATTTGTAGGGTTACTTTCTATTTCATTTATTTTCAGGTCACAAAGTCTGTGCAGCACTCAGGAAGCTTGGAACGTTGTCATTGTGGAGGGAATTGTTCAGACCTGAGGCAAAATAAAAACTGAAACTGAAGGCCAGGTGTGGTGGCTCACGCCTGTAATCCCAGCACTTTGGGAGGCCAAGGTGGGTGGATCACTTGAGGTCAGTTCAAGACCAGCCTGGCCTACATGGTGAAACCCCGCCTCTACTAAAAATACAAAAATTAACCAGGCATAGTGGTGTGCGCCTGTAATCCCAGCTACTCACGCGGTGAGGCAGGAGGATCGCTTGAACCCAGGAGGCGGAGGTTGCAGTGAGCGGAGATCACGCCACTGCATTCCAGCCTGGGCAACAGAGTGAGACTCTGTCTAAACAAAAAAAACCTAAAACTGAGAGGCAGGTGTAAAACAGGCTTGAGGATTCATTTCAAGATATAAATAAACCTACGTAGACTTTCTTCCCCACTGAAGTCCCAGGGAAAAGTGAGAAGCAGCCAGGCAGGCACAAAGAGATCCCTGAGATTCCAGAGGCAGCTGGTTACTCCCTCTGGAAGGAAGCAAGGGAGGTGTGGGAGGAGGGAGGGCTAAGGAGTTCTGTCCTGTGCTGTTTAAAGAAAACCAGACAGCAGCTCACATTAGTCCCTGACGTTTGCATGTCACGGCAGGTGGCACATGGTGCAGAAGAAGCCCAGCCAGCTACCACTAGCTGTGTGGCTGTGTTAGCCCAGGTCTTCCAAGTAGCAGACACCAAGACAGGGTTAGACTGCAGGAGATTATTCGGTAAGTGTGCAGAACTGGAGAGGGAGCTGGCAAGGCTGAGAGAGCCATCAGGCTTCAATGCAGGTCTGACCCATGTGATGGAGAGCGGGGAGGAAGGAAGCTTACATCAAAGTATCTTACACCGCGGTGCAGTTCTAAGAAAGGTCAAAACAAGGCCAGTGGATGAGGGGGGTCCTTGAGCTAAAGATTTCCTTCAGAGCAGTGCCCTCAATCTCAACTTCCAGGTCTGCCTTAGTATCCCCATAGGTGGATACTAGTGGGAGGTATGGCCTTAGGGCAAACACCTCAGGCAACTTATCTGAGTGTTGGTTTCCTCAATTACAAAGTGAAAGTTTTTGAGAGGATTATATAAAATAGCATACTTAAATTAATGTGTTTACGGCCAGGGTGCTGTGGCTCATGCCTGTAATCCCAGCACTTTGGGAGGCCGAGGCAGGCAGATCACGAGGTCAGGAGATCGAGACCATCCTGGCTAACACAGTGAAACCCCGTCTCTACTAAAAATACAAAAAAATTAGCCGGGCATGGTGGCAGGTGCCTGTAGTCCCAGCTACTCGGGAGGCTGAGACAGGAGAATGGCGTGAACCCGGGAGGCGGAGCTTGCAGTGAGCTGAGATCACCCCACTGCACTCCAGCCTGGGCGACAGAGACTTCGTCTCAAAAAAAAAAAAAAAAAAAGTGTTTAGAATGGAATCAACTGCCTAACAAATGTTCAATGAACATAAATTCCCTCCCTTGTCTTCTTGTACCCATCTTGAGGCAAGTTTGGCACAGCAATATGACTCCTCTCCCCAGCCCTTGCTTCAATCATCCTTCCTCCCTCTCCCCAGCCAGACACACAGGAGGTAAGTATGTGGCCCTAAAGGCCAGGGCCTGAGTGCTTGTGTTTTTGTGTTTTGGTAGCCAGGCCTTGAGCCTTTATCCTAGATGACATGGGGCTTCAGCTAGGCTGGGGTGGAGGAGGGAGACCTCAGAAGGAGATGCCATTTTTTTTTTTTTTCTTTTTTTTTTGAGAGCGCGATAGTCTCTTTCTGTCACCTAGGCTGGAGTACAGTGGCGTGATATCGGCTCACTGTAACCTCCACCTCCTGGGTTCAAGCAATTCTCATGCCTTGGCCTCCCAAGTAGCTGGGTTTACAGAAGCGCACCACCACGCCCAGTTAATTTTTATATTTTTAGTAGAGACGGGATTTCGCCATGTTGGCCAGGCTGGTCTTGAACTCCTGGCCTCAAGTGATCTGCCTGCCTCAGCCTCCCAAAATGCTGGGATTACAGACATGACTCACTGCATCTGGCCAGATACTATTCTTACTTGGGAGAGGTTACTATGTAGTTGGAAGGATGAGCCACACCCCTTGGGAATACCCTCAGGGAGGACACTTAGGGAAGCTCTGTTCCAAAAATTTTCAGGCTGGGGTCCAGAGGATCTGCTGCCCTGGGACTAATGCACATGCTCCCTCAGAGAGAGGCTTTAGGAATGGCTGTGTAAGGCAGTCCCCAGCCCCACTCTGCCCGCTGTCTCCACCGCACCCTCTATCATCCTCCGCATGCCTCGTGCTCCTGCAGTGCTCTTCTCTCTCTGTCTCTCTCTCCCCAACCTCATAAATCTAGGCTTTGTTCCTGCTGGTCCCTCTCCCTACAATGTCTTTCCCCTCCTAGTGAACACCTGCTTCTCTATCCAGCTCAGATGTCCCTTCTTCTGGGCAGCCTTCCCTGGCACACTGTTCTCACAACTGACTCCAGTCCCTAGGCCTGGCACCCTACCTCTCTGTGCCTCACTTTCTGTAGCAGGAAAATAGGGTGATGATGATAGTACTACTATAGCTAATCACAGGGTAGTGGTAAAAATTAAATGAGATGATAAAAGCACCTTGTGAGGGGGCTGTATCAGTGAGTGTCATGGTCAGTGGTAGGTATGTGTCAACAGATGTATACCTCATTGGTGAGCATATAATACTGTATGTTGCCCACGATGTGAGGACATGAGAGAAGCACTGGACTCAGGGTCAGAAGGCCTGAGTCTCCCTGCTGCAGATGGGCTGTGTGTCCCTGAGCCAAGCCTTGTCCTCCCTGGGCCTCAGTTTCCTCCTCTGTACATTTGCGCATGGCCTCCAGGGGCCCTCCTGGCTATCCTAGCTTGGCTCAGAAGCTCTGGGTCCTGGGCTTTGCAGGCATCGCCTGAGCTGAGGCCCTCCCTGCCCAGTTCCTGTTCTCAGTGCTGGCTCCCTAAGCTGGACAGCTCCCGTGCTATTAATATTCCTGGAGACAGCAAAGGCTCCCAACTCTCAGCATCTGGACAGCACCTCAGGCAGGAGCATGGAGGCCCAGGCACACATCGGACCCGGAGCTCCAGAGTGGGGTGTGGGAGAGTGGGGAGCTCCCTCCTGGAAGAGGAGGTTGGCACTGGCAGCGAGGAGCTCCAGTGCTTCAGAGGGGAAGCAGGAGGGGGTTGGGTACATCCTTAGTGGAGGAGCTCAGAAACTGCAGCTTTTGGGTTTTGCCTGCAATCTTTAGGGCCAAGATCACCAAAATCATTTAGACCCCGACATCCTAATTGGTTCTAATCCACATATAGAATATAGGATTCTCACTTGATCCTACGGAAGAGAAAAATTTTCCATTGTGAATGTTAAGAATCTTCTTAGCAATCAAGGCCTCTATCCCACACATAGCAATTTTGTCACATCCTAGACTATAGGAATTTTTTTTAAGTGCTTCAGTGTGTCTTTGATGCTGGATTTGGTAATTGGTTCTTAGGTTTTAAAGACTTGGTATTTCCATGGTGAGTCATCATTGTTCGTTGACATACCTCATTGCCTAATGCCATTTATAGCCCCAAAAGATAACATACATCATATGAAGATTTTTTAAACTGCCCTTCTTTAAACAGATTCTATATTGCACTGTTTGCTAGGTCACTCATCCATCCAGTATCCTCTCTGCTTCCTCATTTCTCCTGTGTGCTGGAGGCTGTGCTCTCACCTTCACACCCTTCATTTTATTTAATCCTCACAACCGTCTTAGCGAGGCAAGAATTATTATCCCCTTTTCAAAAATGAGAAAAATATGACTCAGAAAGTTGAGTGATGTGCCCAGGGCCACACAGTAAGTGACTGAAATTAGAATTTCAACGTAGGACACTGAACTTTTCATCATAGCAAATTGGCCTCCTCTCACCTCCTAGGCTCTCCACTTCTCAGAGCATTCAAGTTGTCCTCACTATTGTGTGTGTGTGTGTGTGTGTGTGTGTGTGTTTTAGACACAAGGTCTTGCTCTGTTACCCAGGCTGGAGTGCAGTGGTGAGATTATAGCTCACTGCAGCCTCAATCTCCTGGGCTCAAATGACCCTCCTACCCCAGCCTCTCAAGTAGCTGGGACTATAGGCACATACCACCACACCTGGCTAATTTAAAAAAAAAATTTTTTTTAGAGATGGGGTCTTGCTCCATTGCCCAGGCTGGTCTCAAACTCCTGGCCTCAGGGGATCCTCCCATTCAGCCTCCTGAGTACCTCCCCACTATTTTGAAGCAGAGAACACTGGGGAGAATGATGAGTTTTTTTGTTTGTTTTTGTTTGATGAGAAGAATATTGTCCAGGTTGATTTTTTTTTTATTCTTGATGAGAAGAATATCATCTAGGTTGATTTTTTTCATGAGCTTATTTATTCATTCAATACATTTTAATGAGAGCTGGCTAAACAGGGACACTTGGTGTTAGCCCAGAGACCTACAGGTCATGGCCACCTATTACATACCAGGACCCACGGGCACTCCATAACCACCCTGCTCCCACCCTAAAAAAAGAGTCGCAAACAATTAGGACCCAGATAGGGGGTGACTGGTCTTGTAGGAGAGGGTCCAAAGAAGTGAGGACAAAACCCTACCAATTAGAAGTCAAGTCTGAACTCCAGGCAGGAAAAAAGAAAAAAAAAACAAACCCATCAACTCAAAAAACCCTCTGTTCCCATTAAGAGCATAAGCTTTAGATCACAATGTCTTACATAGTGGCGAGAGATCCCTGGGAAGAGGTGTTGTGAGGTGGGGAAATAGAGGCACCAATGTTGGCACCCAGAAAATCTGGGGCCGCCTCTCTAGTAAGTGGCTTGATCTCTCTGGCCTATGCTTCTTTATCTGTAAAACAGAAAGATGCTTTCTGTCTCTCGGGACGAGATGAGTAAATGAGCTGATATGTGCAAAGCCCTCCATTCCTGAAATGTGGCAGCTACTTTAAAATTGTTATTTCAATGCCATGAGTTATGTGTGGAGCAGTTGGTCCAGAATAGAGGGGGACCAAAATTTGGATGAAAGTACAGCCCCCTCCCTTAGGGATTAAGTGTTCATATAAGATAGCCATGAATTGTTGCAAAGGCACACCCTTCTTCCCAACGTGCCAATGAGACTTCGACATCCTATCAAGGAGTTAGTCTAAATGGAAGAGAGGTGGGCTCTAGTTCAAGAACTGTAATAGACCAACCATATGCCATTGACAGATGCTAACGATGATTGCAAACAAAGGGGGATGGCTGCATAAATGAAGGGTCCCCTACATGCTCTGGAGGAATGGGAACATCTCTCTGAGACCCCTGGTTGGGGACTATAGGCTTAAGAAGGCCAATGCAATAGGGGAGACAGCATGGTAGAGAGAAAGAAGCTGAACTTAAAGCCAGAAGAGCCAGGTTCAAGTCCCAGCTCTACTTTCCAACAGGCTTTGAGACCCTGGGCAAGCCACCAAGTGTCCTGTCTTGTTTATAAGAACAGTTGTCTTTTTTTTTTTTTTTTTTTTTTGAGACTGAGTCTGGCTCTGTCGCCCAGGCTGGAGTGCAGTGGCCGGATCTCAGCTCACTGCAAGCTCCACCTCCCGGGTTTACGCCATTCTCCTGCCTCAGCCTCCGGAGTAGCTGGGACCACAGGCGCCCGCCACCTCGCCCGGCTAGTTTTTTGTATTTTTTAGTAGAGACGGGGTTTCACCGTGTTAGCCAGGATGGTCTCGATCTCCTGACCTTGTGATCCGCCCGTCTCAGCCTCCCAAAGTGCTGGGATTACAGGCTTGAGCCACCGTGCCCGGCTGAGAACAGTTGTCTTAGTGTCTGCCTTACCTTGGTCGTAAAATTGTCAGAAAAACAGCAGGTCCCTCAAAAAATTAAACATAAAATTACTAGATGATTCAGCAATTCCACTTCTAGGTATATAAAAGAATTGAGGCTGGGCTCAGTGGCTCACACTTGTAATCCTAGAACTTTGGGAGGCTGAAGGGGGAGGACTGCTTGAGGCAGGAGTTCAAGACCAGCCTGGGCAACATAGTGAGACCCCCCCGTCTCTACAAAAAAAATTTTTTTTTAATTAGCGGGCAAGGTAGCATGCACCTCTGATCCTGGCTACTCAGGGGGCTGAGGTGGGAGGATGGCTTGAGCCTGGAAGGTTGAGGCTGCAGTGAGCTGTGATCCCACCACACTGCATTCCAGCCTGACTGATAAAGTGAGATCCTGTCTCAATAAATAAATAAAATAATTTAACATCGTGAGAAAATATAACCTAAAATTTGCCATTGTAACAGTTTTTAAGTCCATAGTTGATTATATTCACAATGTTCTTTTATTTAATCCCTGTGAAGATGCCATTTTACAGATGAGAAAACTGAGGCTAAGTTAATGAATTTACCTATAGCTACTCAACTAGGAAGCGGCCAAGTAGACTTGCAAACTCAATGTCAAGCTGAAGGCTGGGTGCTTCCCAGCAGGCCAGGTTGCCTTCTATGAGGTAGAGAGGCTCCTGGCAGATCAACCGTCCAGAGTAGCCGGAAGGTGGGCTTGTCGTTGCCTAAAGCAGCCAGGGGAAACCTCACAGCATGCTTTGGCCCCTCATGGCTCCTCACTGACCCTCCTAACTTGACTTTGAACCACAGTGACATGTGCTCTCCTTTGTGCCCTGTCACCTGTTCTCCCTAGAGGGCACAGATGGGCTACCTCCTCCTCCTCCTGGCCAAACTTTTTGAAAGAAGGACCCACAGCTCTCTCTGATTCCTCATTCCTTGTTATTCCTCAATCCACTGAGATCCAATCCCGTCATTCCTCTGATACTACCTGCCCCCGTCGGTGTCACTGAGTGGCCTGGTGACCAAATCTAATGGATCCCTCTCTCGGGGCTGTACTGGCTTTTCCAGTGGCTCACTGGCACCCCACTCTCCTGGTTCTCCCAACTCTCACCACTCCTCTGCTTCCCTCACTCTGTCCTTCCCTAAGATGCTGTGTTTCCTCAGAGTCCGGTCTCTCTTTGGACTGCACTTGCTCGCCTTGTCATTCTCCCATCTTCCTTAGATTCAGAACCATCCATGTGTGGCCACTACCAAATCTCTACCTCCTGCCAGGCCAGACCTCTCATCTGAGCTCCAGCCTCAAGTCCTGCCTGGCCACCCTCCCTGGTCATCCCACAGGCACCTCAAGCGAACCATGTCTAATGGACCTCAGCACTTCTTCCAAAGCAGCTTCTCTTTCCACGTCCCTATCTCAGTGACACGCCCCATCATCTACCCAGTCACCAGAAGCAGAAACCTGGGAGTCTGTCTCCGGAATGTGAACTCATAGGGCAGGGAGTTTTTTCTTACTTGTTTAAAGCCTATATTCCAAGCACCCGGAATTGGCTTAGCAGGTGCCTAATAAGTATTTGTTGAATGAATTCCTTTTTATTTTTTATTTTTTTATTTTTATTTTTTTATTTTTTTTTTGAGTCGGAGTCTTTGCTCTGTCGCCCAGGCTGGAGTGCAGTGGCGCCAACTCGGCTCACTACAAGCTCCGCCTCCTGGGTTTACGCCATTCTCCTGGCTCAGCCTCCCGAGTAGCTGGGACTACAGGCGCCCGCCACCTCGCCCGGCTGGTTTTTTGTACTTTTAGTAGAGACGGGGTTTCACCGTGTCAGCCAGGATGGTCTCGATCTCCTGACCTTGTGATCCGCCCGTCTCGGCCTCCCAAAGTGCTGGGATTACAGGCGTGAGCCACCGCGCCCGGCCCCTTTTTATTTTTTTAATAGAGATGGGGTCTCACTATGTTGCCCAGGCTGGTCTTTAACTCCCGGCCTCAATTAATCCTCCCACCTCAGCCTCCCAGCGTGCTGGGATTACAGGCCTGGGCAACCACACCTGGCATTGAATGAATTCTTGCTTTCTCCCACGTACCAAAACCATCGCCAAGACCTGTCCATTTTGCCCTTTAAACATTCTCTTTCCTGGTGTGGTGATGCACACTTGTAGTCCCAGCTACTCCAAAGGCTGAGGTAAGAGGATTACTTAATCCCAGGAGTTCAAGGCCGGCCTACAGAATATAGCGAGACCCATCTTAAAAAAAGAATAAAATGCAAACATTCTCTCACATACTTCTGCATCCTCCAACAACATTGCTGCTCCCCTAGCCTAAGTCCCCCGCATCTCTTGCCAGGACAAGTGCAACAAACTCCTCCCTGGTCTTTCTGCTTTTGCTCTCCCATTCCCTGGGGCACCAGCTGGCGGATGCTTTCTACGGCCCCAGCATGACCTTGCCCTCACCTGCTTAAAACCCTGCAAAGAGTCCCTGTTGATATGAGGACAAACTGTTTTGGCATTGAGGGGGTTAGAGAATAGTTTCAAATAAATGTTTTTCTACTCCCTGCAGCAGACTGAGGACCAGAGCCCTTGGCACGCCCAGCCCAAAACTTTTTTCCTGATGGTTGGCGGGTGTCGAAGAGCCCTCTAAAATCAGAGACTCTCCCAAGGGGAGTGGTGTCGAGCTCTCTAACATCGGGGAGCTCTGCCAGCTCCTTGCCAAGATGCTGGCCTAGCTTAGGGCTCCCTTGGCCTTCTATGCCCTCCCTTTCCCTTTGCTCCTCCCACTCACTATAGAGTCCATTCAGGGCGCATGACCTGGGTGTTGCTACTAGCAGAGGTGAGAGAAAGAGCCAGGGAGACTCAGACCCTTCTCTCCTGGGATCCTTCTTTCTCACCATCCTGAGTCTGCACCCTGATCTACCTGTGGCCACCACTGAGGGTCTCCTAGGGGCTTGGCAGATGGGGACACTAGGCTGCCAGCAAGGGGCAGAGGCCTTTGTCAAAGTATGTCAGAGTAAGCAGGAGAGAGAGAGAGAGAGAGAGAGAGAGAGAGAGAGAGAGAGAGAGAGAGAGAGATACACCTAGTGTCCTCTCTTCCTGAAGGAAAAGACTCCCGGCTTCATGTGCCTTCCTGGCCTTGGGTCTTGGAAACTTAGAGCCTGAGGTTGAGCCTGGAGTGATGGGGACTGGAGGCACAGGGGTTTCCTGGGGGTAGGACACAGAGGGATTCAGCCTGCAGGGAGGTCAAAATGCTTTGAACTCAGGCTACAGGAATCTTTGAGAAGTGCTCAGAACTCAGTTTCTAAGGACACCCTAGCAAAGTGACTGAACTGAGGCTGTGGGACCTTTGTGGGAAATGCACTAAATTTAGGCTGCAGGGACTCACTGAATTCAGGCAGGGGGTTCTTAGGAAATGTGCTGACTCTAACTGTGAGGCTGTCTTGGGAGGCTGATAAACTCATGTCCAACAGGACATTCTTGAAGACTGCATTGAACTCAAGTTGTAGGAGCTTCTTGGAGAGACCCATGAACTGAGTTTATGGACACTTTTTGGGGAGGTCACTGAACTCTCACTGCATGCCTGGAACTTTGCTTGCAGACTCAAAGTCCACGTGGCTGCCCTCTGCTACACAAACTCAGAGGTACAAGACCTACAGACAGACACGGCCATGGACAGCAGTCACCCAGGGATCATTCACAGTCTCTCCTCTCTCCTCTCTCCACACACACACCCTGTCTTTTCGGTCCCCTGTCCTGGTTCTTCCATATTTTCCTAACCTCTGAACACAGGAATGTTCAGGGTTCAGTCCTCAAACCTCCCCACTTGTTTATACTCACTTTTTTTTGAGACAGGGTCTCACTCTGTCACCTAGGCTAGAGCGCAGCGGCCCGATCTCGGCTCCCTGCAACCTCTGCCTCCCGGGTTCAAGCGATTCTCATGCCTCAGCCTCCCAAGTAGCTGGGACTACAGGCACATGCTACCATGCCCAGTTAATTTTTGTATTTTTAGTAGAGACTGGGTTTAACCATGTTGCCCAGGCTGGTCTTGAACTCCTGACCTCAAGCAATCCCAGCAATGTCTATCCGGGCATTCTTCACTCCTTTACCCAGCTTTGTATTTTCTCTGTAGCTCTTATCACAGTCTGATATACTGTAGATGTATTTGCTTATTTGTTCATTGTCCATCTCTTCCCACTTAAATATAAACTCCATTAAGGCAAAGACTTTGTCTTGCTCACTGCTGTATCCCTCCAATTACAACAGTGCTCGGAAAATAGCAGTGCTCAATAGATATTTGTTGAATGAATGAATGAATGAATGAATGAATGAATGAATGCTGGGAGCCAAGTGAGTATTTGTTGAATTGAGGGGAACTAGACCCACTCTTTTTTTTTTTTGCTTTGAGACAGAGTCTCGCTCTGTGCCCAGGCTGGAGTGCAGTGGTTCAATCTTAGCTCACTGCAACCTCTGCCTCCTAGGTTCAAGCGATTTTCCTGCCTCAGCCTCCCAAGTATCTGGGACTACAGGCATGAGCCACTGCTCCTGGCTAATTTTTGTATTTTTAGTAGAGATGGGGTTTCACATGTTGGCCAGGCTGGTCTCAAACTCTTGACCTCAGGTGTTCCACCCACCTTGGCCTCCCAGAGTGCTGGGTTTACAGGCTTGAGCCACTGCACCCATAATACAGGTAACATAGCCTACATGAGTAATATCTAGTCTGAAAACGAATACCGCCTTGAGTATTTAAAACAGAGAGATGTTAATAGACATCACACAAGCAATGGAAGAATCAAGAAAACACTGGAGAGTATGATGCAACTCAGATCAGCAGCAGCAGGAAACCGTTTCTACTCCTAGGCCAGAGGGTGAGAAGGAAGGTATTCAGGGCACAGGGACCAGGGACACCAACAGATACTTTCTCATAATTCTGACAGCTGCTGTAAGGAGAGGAGTCTGGGGCATCTGGCCGGGTTTCCAAATCCGCTCTGCCCTTTTCTTCCAAAGATGATCTGGTTCTGCTCTTTGATCCAGGGCACTGCTTTAAAGAGCCTGTTCGTGTATGACAGGTACCAGACTAGTATTGTCCACTGGTGCGTGCACTCTGATAGCACCCAGAGGATCCACTGTTCCTGTGGCAGTGGAGGATGACAGGACACACCCTGGGTGCAGCTGGTGTCTTTAATTTAGTACAAGCACCTTTCAAAGATTTCATTACACTTGAAAGCCTCACCTCCGGAAGGCAGTGTGTGGGGGAGTAGCTGTTCAGCCGCAGTAGAGATAGGACCAATGGGTGCATTTCTGAGGAAGTAGGCTTCAGCTAAGGAAGAAGTTTTTAACACAGCTGCCAGTAATGGCCTTGGCTCTCTTGTGAAGGAGTGAGCTTTCTGCTCCAGAAGGTATTCTAGCAGTCTGTCAAAAATCTTGCAGTGAGGAAAGCCTACAGCGGCCTACAAAAGCCTGCCGAATGCCTTCTCCATTGCTTCTAACTTTGCCCAACTCTGAATTCTTTTTTTTTTTTTTTTTTTTTTGAGATGTATCACTGGTGTCGCCCAGGCTGGAGTGCAGTGGTGCCATCTCAGCTCACTGCAACCTCCACTTCCTGGGTTCAAGTGATTCTCCTGCCTCAGCCTCCCGAGTAGCTGGGATTACAGTCATGTACCATGACACCTGGCTAATTCTTTTGGTATTTTTAGTAGAGATGGGGTTTCGCCATGTTGGCTAGGCTGGTCTCGAACTCCTGACCTCAAGTGATCTGCCCGCCTCAGCCTCTCAAAGTGTTGAGATTACAGGCATGAGCCACCATGCCCAGCCTGGCCCTCTATTCTTGACACATCCTTCTGCAGACCAACTCCATGTCTGCAAGTTTCATAACCCCAGTGAGAGAGCATCTGAGGGCAGGGTAGGCATGTTCCACTCAATGGGGCTTCCCTCCTGCCTCACTTCTCACTCCTATGACCAACTCATAGCCTAGCTTTTGGGTTGAGGAAACTGGCACTTGTTGAGTGTAGTAGAGCAAATAACAGCCCCCCAAAGATGTCCACATCTTAATTCCTGAACCTACATTATTTTACGTAGCAAAAAGAGGTCTTGCAGATGTGATTAAATTAGAAATCATGGGATGGGGAGATGATCCCGGATTAGCCAGGTAAGCCCAATGCAATCACTAGAGTCCTTATAAAAGAAAGGCAGGCTAGGGAAAAAAGACAGAAGCAAGGGTTGGAGTGATGTTCTTTGTAAAAATGGAAGAAGCAGCATGAGCCAAATAACGCAGGTGACATCAGAAGCTGGAAAAGGCAAGGGAATGGATCTCCCCTAGAGCCTCCAGAAAGAATGCAGCCCTGCTAACATCTTGCTTTTAGCCCCATAAGACTCATTTTTTTTTTCAGGCTTCTGACCTCCAGAACTGCAAGATAATAAACTTGTGTTGTTTTAAGCTACTACATTGGTCATAATTCATTTTCAAAACAGGAAACTAATATAGAGGACTTCTGATCAATTCCCATGACAATCAATATAGTAGCCTGGTAGTTGACAAAAAAAAAAAAAAGGCCAGGCATGGTGGCTCACACCTGAAATCCTAGCACTTTGGGAGGCCAAAGAGGGTGGGTCACTTGAGGTCAGGAGTTCAAGACAAGCCTGGCCAATATGGTGAAACCCCATCTCTACTAAAAACACAAAATTAACCGGGCATGGTGGCAGGCACCTGTAGTCCCAGCTACTCTGGAAGTTGAGGCACGAGAATCACTTGAACCCAGGAGGCAGAGATTGCGATGAGTCGAGATTGCACCACTGCACTCCAGCCTGGGCAACAGAGTAAGACCCTGTCTCAAAAAAATAAACAAAAAACGTTTTCCATAAGAAGGAAGCAAACATGGTAGTTAAAAGTGTGGGCCTTGGAGGCAGACAGACCTGATTCAAATCCAAGCTCTGCTAGGTTGCGTGATAGCTCAGAGCTTCATTTCCTCATCTGTAAAATGGGAGTGTTACAGCCACCTTGCCCAAGGTGGTTGTGAAGATGAAATAAAATAATGCAGTTAAAGCACTCAGCATAGGACCTGGAACACAGGAAAGGCTCAGTTAAATAGTAGTGGCAGCTATTATTACTCCTACCACCATCTCCACCATTGCTACTACTGTTACATTGCTACTACCAATACTACTGCAGTTGCTACTGCTACTACTACTATTACTGCTGCTGCTATTGCTAATATTACTATTGCTATTTACAACAACAATATCTATGCCTGGGGCCAGACACAGTGAAGCACTCCTGTAATCTCAGAACTTTGGGAGGCTGAGGCAGGAAGATTGCTTGAGCACAAGAATTTGAGACCCACCTAGGCGACACAGCAAGACCCCATCTCTACAAAAAATAAAAATGAAAAAAGTAGTCAGGCGTAGTAGCGCATATCTGTAGTCCTAGCTACTTGAGAAGCTGAGGTGGGAGGACTGCTTGAGCCCAGGAGTTTGAGGTTGCTGTGAGCTATGATCGTGCCACTGCACTCCAGCCTGGGTGACAGAGCGAGATACCGTCTCTAAACAAAACAAATCTATGCCTGAAGAGCAGGGGTGAAGTCACAAAAAGGATGAATAGAGACAGCGGCAACAATAAGGGAGGATGTGCTTAGAAGGGGTCAGAGTCTGGAAGTCACAACCTCACACTGCTGTTTGGGATTGAATTTTGCATCTGAAGCTTGGTCTAAGGGCTCTTGAGGCTGAGGAGGTTAACATCTGTATCCACCCACTCATCTCTGCTGGAGTGTCTGTGTCCGGGGTGCAGCCTCCTGGCTAAGAGACCCTGGCTTGGGATCACCAACCAAGGCCTTCCATCTGTGCTTCTGTCTGGCCCAGTGCCCTTAGGCCAGGCCTGGAATTACGGGATGCTGTGGAAATGCAGAGAGGCGACATAGCCAGAATTCAAGGTGCTGGCCTTTTGATCTTAGAGACAAACCAGGATCCTGAACCCAGTTACACACCCATTTCCTCATTGTATTTCCCAGTTGAGAAGACAAATCAGACAGCAAAAGAATGTGTGGGCAAGGTACAAACGCCTCTTCATTATTTCTGTGATTCTTTTCCAAGGCCTCACTGTTGTTTAGGGGCCTACCCTGCTGCTTTTCTTTGAATGTACAGAAAGGCACCAGGTTGCTTTTCCCTAAGACTCTGGGTTTTGATGAGTAACACACTAAGACAGTATGCTGCAGATATTTTTAGCAGCAATACCACCTAATATGTTGTTAAGAATTCTCCTCTGGAGTCAGATACCATCTGGCCTCACATTCTGGCTTTGCTACTTGTTAACTGTGTGGCCTTGGGCAAATTCCTTAAGTTCTCTGAGGCTCAATTTCCTCATTTTATAATGGTTTTATCGTAGATACCTTCTAGAGTTCTTGTAAGGAGAAATGAGATGATTCATATAATCATACTGAGCACAATGCCTGTACTTTAGCCATTACTCAGCAGATGTGGGTCATTGCTATTAGCGCTATTGTGATGTTACCATTTTCAGAGCATAGCCATAACTCAGGACCAGAGGCAGCCACAAGTCTAGATGCTAATATGGCTTTACCTCTCTGTGTTGTCATAGTGGCCTGAGGCTGCATGCTTGGCAAGGTCTGGGAAGTCAGGACGCTTTCCCTTTCAGCATTCAGGAGGATGAGCAGCTTAAGGATCCACCAGGTGGGTTCAGCCAGGCACAGCTCTACAAACAAGGAAGACATGTTGACATGTTCTAGGGATGCTCCACAGCTGTTGTGGCAGGGATTGGTGTTGTTTATTATACTAAACCATAAAAGAGGCCGGACACAGTGGCTCACGCCTGTAAACCCAGCATTTTGGGAGGCCAAGGCAGGCAGATCACCTGAGGTCAGGAGTTCAAAACCAGCCTGGCCAACATGGTGAAACCCCATCTCTACTAAAAATACAAAAATTAGCCAGACGTGGTGGCAGGCACCTGTAATTTCAGCTACCTGGGAGGCTGAGACAGGAGAATCACTTGGACCTCGGAGGCAGAGGTTGCAGGGAGCTGAGATTGTACCATTGCACTCCAGCCTGAGCAACAAGAGCGAAACTCTGTCTCAAAAAATAAATAAATAAAAATTTTTAAAAAGTAAAAGAAATAAAAGAGGCCAGGTGTGGTGGCTCATGCTTGTAATTCCAGCACTTTGGGAGGCCAAGGTGGGCAGATCACGAGGTCAGGAGTTTGAGACCAGGCTGGCCACCATAGTGAAATCCATCTCTACTAAAAATATAAAAATTAGCTAGGCATGGTGGTGTGCGTCTGTAATCCCAGCTGCTCGGAGAGGCTGAGGCAGGAGAATCGCTTGAACCCGGGAGGTGGATGTTGCAGTGGGCCAAGATTGCTCCACTACACTCCAGCCCGGGCGACAGAGTGACAGAGTGAGACTCCGTCTCAAAATTAAAAGAAAAAAAAAAAAAAGAAATCAGAATCATTGCTGGGAAGTTGATTTCTAACTTTACATGTCTTTGGATGAAATGTTGACTTAGTTGACTGGCTAATTCAGTTCTGAGTGATGAAAACATACCCGAGAAATCTTGACACTTCAGGTTTACTGTCAATGTCATAACTTGGGACAAGATGCCTGAGTACAAACAGGATATAGAGAATGAGTCAAATGACATTTGGCAAGGGCTTCGAATTCACTCCCCAGAGTGACAACAACCGATGGGGGGTAGTGAATTAGGCATTCTCCTTTATCACAGATGGCAGTGAAATCACTGCAGTCTTTGGGGATGTAATTTGGCTGTTCACATCAAACTGTTTATTTCTTTAGGCTTGGTAATCCCACCTCTGAGAATCTATTCTAAAGAAATAGTCCACAAATTTAGAAAGAGCTGTATGTGCCGGGCGCGGTGGCTCAAGCCTGTAATCCCAGCACTTTGGGAGGCCGAGACGGGCAGATCACAAGGTCAGGAGATCGAGACCGTCCTGGCTAAAGCGGTGAAACCCCGTCTCTACTAAAAAAATACAAAAAATCTAGCCAGGCGAGGTGGCTGGCGCCTGTAGTCCCAGCTACACGGGAGGCTGAGGCAGGAGAATGGCGTGAACCCGGGAGGCGGAGCTTGCAGTGAGCCAAGATCGCGCCACTGCACTCCAGCCTGGGTGACAGAGCAAGACTCCGTCTCAGGAAAAAAAAAAAAAAAAAAAAAAAAAGCGAGCTGTATGCATATATTTGTTCATTGGCTCGTTATGTATAAGAGTGAAAAGATGGAAACTTACACGTCAACCTAAAGGTCTAACAACAGGGAGTTGGTTAAATAAGTGAGAACATATCCACTCAGTGGCATATTATGCAGCCATTGCTAATGAGTATCATAAAGGCATAGGAAATGGCGTGTGGAAAAAGTTAAAAGTGAAAAAAGTTATCAAGTGAAAAAGTTAAATACAAAATGGTGAAATTGTAACTGTGTGAACGACTGTAAATAGAAAAAAAGATTGGAAAGACCCAAGAAAGATTTTTTTTTTTTTTTTTTTGAGACGGAGTCTCGCTCTGCCGCCCAGGCTGGAGTGCAGTGGCCAGATCTCGGCTCACTGCAAGCTCCACATCCCGGGTTCACGCCATTCTCCTGCTTCAGCCTCCCGAGTATCTGGGACTACAGGCGCCCGCCACCTCGCCCGGCTAGTTTTTTGTATTTTTTAGTAGAGACGGGGTTTCACCGTGTCAGCCAGGATGGTCTCGATCTCCTGACCTCATGATCCGCCCGTCTTGGCCTCCCAAAGTGCTGGGATTACAGGCTTGAGCCACCGCGCCCGGCCCCCAAGAAAGATGTTATTAGTGATTGTGTTTAGGGTGATGGAGAAATTGTGGGTAACTTTTTTGCACATGTTCCAAGTCTTAAATTTTGTAGTTATATAACTTGTGTGGGAGACAGAATGATGACCTTTCAAAGATCGCCTTGTCTTAATCCCTTGCCCCTGTGAATATGTTACCTTGCATGGCAAAGAGGGCTTTGCAGATGTGATTAAGTTAAGGATTTTCAGATGGGGAGAGCATTCTGGATTATCCAGGTGGGTTGAGTAGGATCACAAAGGTCCTTATAAAAGGCAGTTTGGGAGAGTCAGGGTGAGAGAGCAGTTTGAAAATGCTGTGCTTCTGGCTTTGAAGATGGAGGAAGGGGCTATGAGCCAAGAAATGGAGGCAACTTTCAGAAACTGAAAAAAACAGTGTCCCCTAGATCCTCCAGAAGGAACACAGCTCAACCAACACCTTGACTTTAGTCCATTTAGACCTATTTCAAGCTTCTAACTTCCCAGAAATGTAAGATAAAAAATGTTTGTTGTTTTAAGCCATTAAGTTTGTTATGACAGGGTATTGTGATTGTCCAGGCCTGTGTCACATGCCCACTCCTGCAGCCAGGGACTGGGAGGAATAGTGCACACAGCCAGAAAGAGGGCAATTCCTTAAAGGCATGCAAAAGCAGCAGCTATCCTCATTCCATTTTTATTTTCTTTAACATTTATTACATTTTAATTGAATAAAAGTCATATGTATTTACAAACATAATTTTGTAAAAATAATTTCAACTATTTTATTTTATTTTTTGAGATGGAGTCTTGCTCTGTCACCCAGGCTTGAGTGCAGTGGTACAATCTTGGCTCACTGCAACCTCCGCCTCCCGAGTAGCTGGGATTACAGGTACACGCCACCACACCCAGCTAATTTTTGTATTTTTTTTTTTTTTTTTTGAGACGGAGTCTTGCTCTGTCGCCCAGGCTGGAGTGCAGTGGCTGGATCTCGGCTCACTGCAAGCTTCGCCTCCTGGGTTTACGCCATTCTCCTGCCTCAGCCTTCCGAGTAGCTGGGACTACAAGCGCCCGCCACCTCACTCGGCTAGTTTTTTGTATTTTTTAGTAAAGATGGGGTTTCACCGTGTTAGCCAGGATGGTCTCGATCTCCTGACCTCCTGATCTGCCTGTCTCGGCCTCCCAAAGTGCTGGGACCACAGGCTTGAGCCACCGCGCCCGGCCTTAATTTTTGTATTTTTAGCGGAGATGGGATTTCACCATGTTGGCCAGACTGGTCTCGAACTCCTAACCTCAAGTGATCTGCCCACCTTGGCCTCCTAAAGTGCTGGGATTACAGGCGTAAGCCACCATGCCCACAACTTTTATTTTAGATTCACAGCGTACACGTGCAGATTTGTTAACCTGGGTATATTGCATGATGCTGAGATTAGGCGTATGAATGATCTCATCACCCAGGTAGCCAGCATAGTACCCAACAGGTAGTTTTTCAGTCCTCGTTTCTCCCCCTTTTCCCCCCTCTAGTAGCCCCAGTGTCTATTGTTCCCATTTTTATGTCCATATGTACCCAGTGTTTAGCTCCCACTTATAAGTGAGAACATGTGATATTTGGTTTTCCATTCCTGCATTAATTACTTTAGGATAATGGCCTCCAGTCCCATCCATGTTGCTGCAAAGGACATGATTTCATTCTTTCATGTCTGTGTAGTATTCCATGGTGTATATGCACCACATTTTCTTTCCTTTTTGGAGACAGGGTCTTGCTGTGTTACCCAGGTTGGAGTGTTAATGGCCTGATTGCAGCTCACTGCAGTCTCAAACTCCTGGGCTCAAGAGATTCTTCGGCCTCGGCCTCTCAAGTAGCTGGGACTACAGGTGTGTGCCACCACACCTGGCTAATTAGTTTTTTTTTTTTTGGTAGAGACAGGGTCTCATCACCTTGCCCAGGCTGGTCTTGGACTCCTGAGCTCAAGCAATCCTCCCACCTCAACCTCCCAAAAGTCGAGAGTACAGGCATGAACCACTGCACCTGCCTGCACATTTTCTTTGTCCAGTCCACTGTTGATGGGCACCTAGGTTGATTCCATATCTCTACTATTGTCAATTGTGCTGTGATGAATATATGAGTGCATGTATATTTTTTGTAGAAAAATCTGGATATTAGTCCTTTGTTGGATGCAGAGTTTGCAAATATTTTCTCAAGTTTTGCAAATATTTTGTCAATTTTTGTTTTTGTTGCAATTGCTTTTGAGGACTTAGCCATAAATTATTTGCCAAGGCTGAAGTCCAGAATGGTATTTCCTAGGTTTTCTTCTAGGATTTTTATAGTTTGAGATCTTACATTTAAATATTTAATCCATCTTCATTTAATTTTTGTATACAGTGAAAGGCAGGGGTCCAGCTTCATTTTTCTGCATATGGCCAGCCAGTTATTACAGCACCATTTATTAAATAGGGAATCCCTTTCCCATTGCTTGTTTTTGTCAACTTTATCAAAGATCAGATGCTGTCAGTGTATGGCTTTATTTCTGGGTTCTCTATGCTGTTTGGTCTATGTGTCTGTTTTTCTACCAGTATCATGCTGTTTTGATTATTGTAGCTTTATAGTTTGAGGTTGGGTAATGTGATACCTTTGGCTTTGTTCTTTTTGCTTAGGATTGCTTTGGCTATTCAGGCTCTTTTTTTGGTTCTATATGAATTTTAAAAGAGTTTTTCCTAATTCTGTGAAAAATGACATTGGTAGTTTGATAGGAATAGTGTTGAATTTGTAGATTGCTTTACGCAGTATGGCCATTTTAATGATATTAACTCTTCTGGTCCATGAGTATTGAATGTTTTCCCAACTGTTTGTGTCATCTCTGATTTCTTTCAGAACTGTTTTGTAGTTCTCCTTGTAGAGATTGGTCACCTCCTTGGTTAGTTGTATTCCTGGGTACTTTTCATTTTTGTGGCTCTTGTAAATGGCATTGCATTCTTGATTTGGCTCTCAGCATGAATGCTATTGATGTATAAAAATGATATGTCAATTTTGTATTCTGTAACTTTACGGAAGTTGTTAATCAGATCTAGGAGCCTTGTGGCAGAGTCTTTAAGGTTTTCTAGGTATAGAATGACATTGTCAGCAAAGAAAGGTAATTTGTCTTCTTTTTTATTTGGATGCCATTTATTTCTCTTTTGCCTGGTTGTTCCGACTAGGACTTCCAGTATTATTTTGAATAGGAATGATGAAATTGGGCATCCTTGTCTTGTTCTTGTTTTTATTTTTTATTTTTTTAAATTTTTAAAAAAATTTTTTGAGATGGAGTTTTGCTCTTGTCACCCAGGCTGGAGTGCAATGGCGTGATCTCGGATCACTGCAACCTCCACCTCCTGGGTTCAAGCAATTATCCTGCCTCAGCCCCCTGAGTAGCTGGGATTACAGGCATGCACCACCACACCTGGGGAATTTTGTATTTTTAGTAGAGACGTGGTTTCACCATGTTGGCCAGGTTGGTCTCAAACTCCTGACCTCAGATGATCCGCCTGCCTCGGCCTCCCAAAGTGCTGGGATTACAGGCATGAGCCACCACGCCTGGCCAATTTTTTTTTTTTTTTGAGACAGAGTCTTGTTTTTTTGCCCAGGCTGGGGTACGGTAGGCTCACTGCAACCTCTGCCTCCAGAGTACAAGAGATTCTCATGTGTCAGCCTCCCGAGTAGCCAGGATTACAGGCAAGTGCGAACATACCTGACCAATTGTTAGTAGTAGGGACAGGGTTTTGCCATGTTGGCCAGGCTGGTCTCAAACTCCTGGCCTCAAGTGATCTGCCTGCCTCAGCCTCCCAAAGTGCTGGGATTACAGGCATAAGCCACAGCACAGGCCTTGTTTCTGTTTTTAAAAGGCGTGCTTCCAGCTTTTGTCTGTTCATGATGTTGGCTGTGGGTTTGTCATAAATATTTTGAGGTACAACATGATGTTTTGAAATATGTATATATTGTGATATAGGTAAATCAAGTGAATTAACATATGCATACCTTATCTATCCATATTTTATATCATGATTAATTTGCATATCACTCCATAGTCTTCATAATTACCATTTTAATGGATTTAGGATTGCATCATACCATAGCTTGACTATCCCTTGTGTAATATTGTTGGCTACTTAGATTGCTTTTAAAATTTTTCTGTTATAAATAATGCTGTAATGAACATCTTTCTGCATATCGTTTTCTCTGTGAGTTAGATTACTTCTGTCAGATAGATTTCCAGAAGGGGGGTCACTGAACTAAAGGTGAGAACAATGATTTATTTTGGCAAACTGTTTTCCAGAAGGGCTTTATCAGTGCACAGAGAGTGGTGCAGCTGCTGAGGCAGAGGTGGAATTGTGCTGTCAGGCTTTGCAAACTGAGGTGGGTTGAAAGCATATTACAGATTGGTGTGTCCTGAGGCCATGACTAAAGCAACAAACAGGAAACATGTTTATCCTGCAAACTGACTTGTAGTTAGGTAGTGCATACCTTTTTCATCTTTCAGATTGGTAAAACTTGAAAGACTAATAGATAACATACAATGCTTGTAAGACTGAGAAAACATGCCACATCTTACTGGCTATCAAATACAGAAAAAAAAGGTTATTCTGGAGGGCTCTGTCTCATTCTGTTGTCAAAGGACCAAACCTGAGTTTAATACAGTCCTTGGATACAGCTGCAGATTGTAGGAAATATGGGGGACAGAAAAACCCGTTGAACTGCACCGAGTAAAACAGATGCCCTTGTACTTAGGTGACAGAAATGGAAATTACTACAACCTTGTGGAAAAATAATCTGGCCATATGAATTAAAATTTAAAATACATATAATCTTTGACCTGGGAATCCCATTTTTGTGAATTTAACCTATAAAAAGAAGGTATCAGGTCTGTTTCTTGTTGGTGTCATTTTCTCTCTCTTTATAGCTTACAGCTCCCAGCCTGAGTTGAGGCTATCATCTGTCTTTGGCCTTATCTCTAGGAGGTGCCATATTCTTTGTCTTAAACAACTAAGCATTTGATACGGACTGTGGCACAGGCAGCTGTCTCCAGTAGCCATTTTACCTTTCTTCCTTTTAGGAAGAGCCACAGAACCTGTGATCATCCAGTTAGAGGCCATGAAACCCAGCCTCCCTTACAGCTAGACATAGCCACATGAATAAGTTCTGGCCAACAGGACTTGAGTGCAAGGGATATGTGCAGCCTCTGGGGGTGAAACAATCAGATTTATCCATCTGGAAATTTTGGCCTTGAGAAATACTAGTGAATATCTGCTGTCTCTTGAAGTGAAAGACAGAATTGAGAGCTACAGGATGGCTATTTTCTGCCAGGGGAAAAGAGAAGGGAAAAGAAATGTTTTGCAGAGAAAGGAGAATGGAGCACATGCAAAACAGAAAAATTGAGGCTGGGATCCCATAAGGTCCCAGGGTGCTCAGAGCAGCTATTCCAGTCCTGTCCTTGTGTCCTTATTTTATTTTATTGTTTTTGAGACAGAGTTTCTGTTGCTCAGGCTGGAATGCAGTGGCACAATCATAGCTCACTATAGCCTCGACCTCCTGGGCTCAAGCAACCTTCCCATTCCAGCCTCCTGGGCGTGTACCACCACACCCAGCTAATTTTTAAATTTTTGGTAAACACAGAATCTCACCATGTTGCCCAGCCTAGTCTTGAACTCCTGGACGCAAGCAGTTCTCCCATGTCAGCCTGCCAAAGTCCTGGGATTACAGGCGAGAACCACTGTGCCCTGCCTTTTTGGTCCTTTTAATAGATGTCCTATTTTTCCTTCAGTTAATTTAAATGATATTTCTTTCATGTGCAAGAAAAGTGGCCTTCATAAAGATAAAGCCCTCAAGAATAACCTTGTTTTCCTGTATTTGATAGCCAATAAAATGTGGCAGGAAACTGAGATGTTGTGGTTTGCTTTGCTGTTGTGAAAGAATTAGAAAAGGCTGGGCACAGTGGTTCACGCCTGTAATCCCAGCACTTTGGGAGGCTGAGGCAGGCGGATCACTTGAGGTCAGGAGTTTGAGACCAGCCTGGCCCATCTTTACCAAAAATACAAAAATTAGCCGGGCGTGGTGGCGTGCGCCTGTAATCCCAGCTACTGGGGAGGCCGAGGCATGGGAATCACTTGAACCCAGGAGGCGGAGGTCACAGTGAATCAAGATCACGCCACTGCATTCCAGCCTGGGCGATAGAGCAAGACGCAATCTCAAAAGAAAAAAAGAAAAAAAAAAAGAATTAGAAAGGATAACAGCCATTTATTTAGTTAGTTATTCTTGGGGTTTCCCCCAAAGGTACGCAAGTTTTTAAGTTTCCTGCCTCAGAGGAAGTTTGAACTGTAGGCTGACAGAAGGGGTCACCTGAGGTGGTTTGCTCTCCTGGGTTAGGTTTCCAAAAGTTTGAGCTCTTTGAGGGGATTATTCTGGGGGAAGGGGGAGAGGTTAGATGTTCTAAGATAGGGTAGGCACAAGCCATGAAAGTGAAGGGAGAATCTTTGAGACAAAAGGGGATAGAAGTCTGTAGATTCTGTGACTTTGGGGTCCTGTACTCTAACCTGACTAGTCCCAGGGAGATGGCATGACCTCAGAGGGGACCAGCAGCCTGATGTTTCCAGAGACTATGCCTTAGGTCTTGACTTTCCATGCCTGACTGTTGCTTCCTGACCACAACATTTTGCTTATAGAAACAGGGGAATTTTGACAGATTTGGCCTGCAGGCCATAGTTTGCCAACTCTTGAATGAGAATATCATCATTTAGCAACCCTCATGAATTAACAGATATGGGCATTAGGCACTATAACATGTTAACATGGCTGTTAACATCATAAAAAGGGAGATAACCAGGCATGTGTGTTTGCTGTGGTCTTACCTAACACCTCTTACTCTGTTGTCAAAGGACCAAACCTGAGTTTAATCCAGTCCTTGGATACAGCTGCAGATGGCAGGAAACACAGGGGACAGAAAAACCGGTTGAACTGCACCAAGAATATGCAATCAGCAAAATCTAGACCATGGGAAGCTGTGCAGGTCAAAATGATTCTTTAGCAGATTGGGTAAAGAAAAGGGATAGAGGGTGAGTTAGTCTATTTTCACGCTGCTGATAAAGACATACTCGAGACTGGAAAGAAAAAGAAGTTTAATTGGACTTACATTTCCATATGGCTGGGGAGGCCTCAGAATCATGGCGGGAGGCAAAAGGCACTTTTTTTTTTTTTTTTTTTTTTTAGACGGAGTCTCACTCTGTCACCAGGCTGGAGTGCAGTGGCACGAACTTGGCTCACTGCGACCTCCACCTCCCAGGTTCAAGCGATTCTCCTGCCTCAGCCTCCTGAGTAGCTGGGACTACAGGCATGTGCCATCACACCCAGCTAATTTTTGTATTTTTAGTAGAGATGGGGTTTCACCATGTTGGCCAGGTTGGTTTTGAATTCTTGACCTCAGGTGATCCGCCTGCCTTGGCCTCCCAAAGTGCTGGGATTACAGGTGTGAGCCACCGCGCCCAGCCAAAAGGCACTTCTTACGTGGTGGCAAGTGAGAATGAGAAAGATGCAAAAGCGGAAACCCCTGATAAAAGCATCAGATCTCTTGAGACTTATTCACTACCATGAGAACAGTATGGGGGAAACCGGCCCCATGATTCAAATTATCTCCCACAGGGTCCCTCCCACAACATCTGGGAATTATGAGAGTACAATTCAAGATGAGATTTGGGTGGGGACACAGAACCAAACTATATCATTCCACCCCTGGCCCCTCCAAATTTCATGTCTTCATATTTCAAAACCAATCATACCTTCCCAATAGTCCCCTAAATTCTTAACTCATTTCAGCATTAACCAAAAAGTCCACATTCCCAAGTCCATTTGAGACAAGGTAAGTCCCTTCTGCCTATGAGCCTGTAAAATCAAAAGCAAGCTAGTTACTTCCTAGATACAATAAGGGTACAGGTATTGGGTAAACACAGTCATTCCAAATGGAGAAACTGGCCAAAACAAAGGGGTTACAGGGCCCATGCAAGTCCAAAATCCATCACGGCAGTCAAATTCTAAAGCTCCAAAATGATCTCCTTTCACTCCATGTCTCACATCCAGGTCACACTGATGCAAGAGGTAGATTCCCATAGTCTTGGGCAGCTCTACCCCTGTGACTTTGCAGGGTATAGCTCCCCTCCTGGCTGCTTTCACAGGCTGATGTTCAGTGTCTGCAGTTTTCTCAGGTACACAGTGCAAGCTGTCAGTGGATCTACCATTCTGGGGTCTGGAGGATGTTGGCCCTCTTCTCATAGCTCCACAAGACAGTGTCCCAGTAGGGACTCTGTGTGGGAGCTCTGACCCCACATTTCCCTTGTGCACTGCCCTAGCAGAGATTCTCCATGAGGGCCCCACCCCTGTAGCAAACCTCTGCCTGGGCATCTGGGCATTTCCATACATCTTCTGAAATCTAGGTGGAGGTTCCCAAACCTCAATTCTTGACTTCTGTGCGCTCGTGGGCTCAGCATCATGTTGAAGCTGCCAAGGTTTGGGGCTTGCACTCTCTGAAACCATGGGCCAAGCTGTATCCTGCCCCCTTTTAGCAACAGCTAGAGTGGCTAGGACATACGGCACCAAGTCCCTCAGCTGCACACAGCAGGGGACCTTGGGGCTGGCCCACAAAACCATTTTTTCCTCTTAGGCTTCTGAGTCTGTGATGGGAGGGACTGCTGTGAAGATGCCATGGAGACATTTATCCATTGTCTTGGGGATTAACATTCAGCTCCTTGTTTTATGCAAATTTCTATAGCCAGCTTGAATTTCTCCTCAAAAAATGGGTTTTCCTTTTCTACTGCATTGTCAGGCTGCACATTTTATGAACTTATATTCTGTTTCCCTTATAAAACTGAATGTCTTTAACAGCACCCAAGTCACCTCTTGAATGCTTTGCTGCTTAGAAATTTCTTCTGCCAGATACCCTAAATCATCTCTCTCAAGTTCAAATTTCCATAAATCTCTAGGGTAGCAGCAAAATGCTGCCAGTGTCTTTGCTAAAAATGTAACAAGAGTTATCTTTGCTTCAGTTCCCAACAAGTTTCTCATCTCCATCTGAGACCACCTCAGCCTGGACCTTATTGTTCATATCACTATCAGCATTTTTGTCAAAGCCATTCAACAAGTCTCTAGGAGATTTCAAACTTTCCCACATTTTCCTGTCTTCTTCTGAGCCCTCCAAACTGTTCCAACCTCTGCCCGATACCCAGTTTCAAAGTCACTTCCACATTTTTGGGTATCTTTTCAGCAACACCCCCCTATACTCATACAAATTTGCTGTATTAGCCTGTTTTCACACTGCTGATAAAGACATACCCAAGTCTGGGAAGAAAAAGAGGTTTAATTGGACTTTCAGTTCCACATGGCTGTGGAGGCCTCAGAATCATGGTGAGAGGTTAAAGGCACTTCTTACATGGCAGTGGCAAGAGAAAATGAGGAAGATGCAAAAGCAAAAACTCCTTATAGAACCATCAGATCTTGTGACACTTATTCACTACTATGAGAACAGTATAGGGGAAACCCCCCACAATTCAAATTATCTCCCACCAGGTCCCTTCCACAACAAGTGGGAAATATGGGAGTACAATTCGAGGTGAGATTTGGGTGGGGACACAGAGCCAAACCATATCACAGGGGAAGATATGGGTTGAAAGAAACTTAGGGACATACTAGCTTGGAGAAGAATGGGAAAGTCTGAACCCTAGTTTAATAATGCACTTTGGGTGATTAATATAAAACTCAGGATATGAGGAAGGTTACAATTGGGAAGGAGCTCATGGATGGAACTTCTGGGGTAGGTGGCAAGATATTCTATTTCTTGACTTGGTGCTGACAAGAATCTTCACTTTAGATTGAGCTATGCATTTGTTTTGGGTGGGTTTGTTTGTTTATTTATTCTTGAGATGGAGTCTCATTGTATTGTGCAGGCTGGAATGCAGTGCTGTGAACTTGGCTCATTGCAACCTCTGCCTCCTGGGTTCAAGTGATTCTCCTGCCTCAGCCTCCCGAGTAGCTGGGATTACAGGCACTCATCACCGCATCTGGCTAATTTTTGTATTTGTCAGCAGCGTGAAAACAGACTAATACAGTAAAGTGGTAATTTAGTAGAGTCAAGGTTTCATCATGTTGGCCAGGCTGGTCTCGAACTCCTTCCTGACCTCAGGCAATCCGCCCACCTCGGCCTCCCAAAGTGCTGGGATTACAGGCACTGTAATCCGTGGGCTACCACGGTCCTGTTTTGGGTGGGCTTTTAAAAACTTAATTAATTTTCTGATACAGGGGCTTGGTCTGTCTCCCAGGCTGGAGTGCAGTGGCACAATCATGGCCCACTGCAACTTGACCTACTGGGCTCAAGCGATCCTTCCACCTCAGCCTCCCAAGTAGCTGGGACTGGAGGCACATGCCACCATGCCTGGCTAATATTTTATTTTTTGTAGAGACAGGGTCTCACTATGTTGCCCAGGGTGGTCCTAAACTCCTGGGCTGAAGCAATTCTACCACCTCCACCTCCTAAAGTCCTGGGATTACAGGTATGAGCCACTGTGCCCAGTCTGTTTGTTTTGTTTTTCTGTTTTTTGAAATTGTGTTTTATTTTATAGGTTTTTTTTTAAATTCTTTTTTTTTTTTTTTTTTTTTTTTTGAGACAGAGTCTCACTCTGTCATGCAGGCTGGAGTGCAGTGGCGTGATCTCGGCTCACTGCAAGCTTTGCCTCCCAGGTTCACACCATTCTCCTGCCTCAGCCTCCCCAAGTAGCTGGGACTACAGGTGCCCGCCACCACGCCCGGCTAATTTTTTGTATTTTTAGTAGAGATGGGGTTTCACTGTGTTAGCCAGGATGGTCTTGATCTCCTGATCTCGTGATCCGCCCACCTCAGCCTCCCAAAGTGCTGGGATTACACATAGCGAGAGCCACCATGCCTGGCAATAAAAAAGAATTCTAATGACAACATAAGCCTAGAGCTGCTAGATGCCATGATCCTTCTCTATGCAGAGAGAGAGAGAGCTGCTAGGGAATGAAGCCATTCCAAAGGAATGCAGTGCCTGGAGATAGAGTGTGAGACATAAAGGCTGTGATGATCTTGTTTGATTATCTGCATCCAGCCATTTCTGAAGCTGGATATATCATGGAATTTCCAGTGATGTGAACCAGTAATGTTCCCTCTTGCAACCAAGAGAGTCCATCTACATAATCTGTAGATCCTCATAAGGCTAGTGAATGTTTCTCAAGGAACTGCTGGTTTTGCTGAGTTTTTGGTGATTGCTTTGACTGTCTGCAGTAACTCACATTCACCACCACACACAGGCAGACCTGTTTGTCTTCATTCTCTCAGTGCTCTTGAAAGCTTTATCCCATATTTCACAATGATGGGGGTCACTGTCATTCACTGAGGCTTGGTTCTTTCTGACCTTGTTGGAGGGTCAGCAGAGCTCACTAAGAGAGGGGATAGGAAGGGGTGTTTTGCTCAAGATGAATACAAATCCTGTCACCTGGAACAATTGGCCCGTGTGCTGGGTTAGTCTGAGGCCCAGGGAAAATAAAGTGCAGCTGTATATTTCAGGTAGCATTGATTCATAATATATTTATCAATTTCCAGGCACTGAACAAGACAGCCCCAGTTTCAGCTCTCAGGAAACTCACAGCTGGGGGTGTGTGTGTATATGTTTGTGAAGATCTCTATGGTACAACCTGGTGAACTCTCAGAGGCCTACTTCTCTGTAAACAGCTTTGGTTTTATCCATGTCCCTTTTCCAGGTTCTTACATTTCCATCTTTTGAATTATTTCTTAATGTTGTTCAGTACTCCCAGGAAGTCCAACTTAGAATGCAAAAATGTGTGAACTAGAGAGAAAGGCACATCAATTCTTTACAGTGCAGTATCACTATGGTGAAGAGCAGAATAGGACAGATACATTTGGATGAGAAGATAGTCCTTGGGGAAAGTCTCCAGGCCTGGGCAGCCAGGAGGTGCTGTGTAAGGGGGACGAACACAGGAGAAAGGGTAGGAGAAAGACAGGTTAAGAAGGGCCTATTCTTTCATCAGTTTTCTCAGATTTTGGCAGTACTCATGCCTTGAATATCTCACCCTGGTAAGGAAGTAGGACTTATTTTCTAGTCTAGGCTTTGAAGTGAGACAGACCTGTGTCTGAATCCCAGTCTTGCTACTTAATAGCCGGTGACCTGCAGAAAGTCATTTATATTTTCTTTCTTTTTTTTTTTTTTTAGAGACAGAGTGTCACTCTGTCACCCAGGCTAGAGTGCAGTGGTGCAATCATAACTCACTACAGCCTCAAACTCCTGGGCTCAAGCAATCCTCCTGCCTCAGCCTCCTGAGTAGCTGGGACTATAGGTGTGTGCCACCACACTCAGCTAATTTTTAAAATTTTTTGTAAAGTCATTGTCTTGCTATGCTGCCTAGACTGGTCTTGAATTCTTGGCCTCAAGTGATCCCCAGTCCCAGCCTCAAAAAGTGCTGGGATTAAAGGCATGAGCCACTGTGCCCAGCCTCCTTATGATTATCTTTATTATGATTTCTTTTCTCTAGCTTGCTTCATTTTAAGAATACAGTATAAAATACACATAACATACAAAATACATATTAATAGACTTTAATGTTATTAGTAGAGCTTCTGGTCAACAGTAGGCTATCAGTAGTTAAGTTTTGGGGGAATCAAAAGTTATACATTAACTTTTGACTGTAGGGGTGGGGTGTGGTTAGTCCCCCAGCCCTTGTATTGTTTAAGGGTCAACTGTGTATAAAGGGCTCAGCACAGAGCGCAAACACAATGGATTTTGCCAATGAGTGTTAGTTCCTGTCCTTGGTTGAATAATCTGAGTTGTTTGACAGCATTTAGGTCAAAGACATGAGAACTTTAAATGGCTCTGCTTTACTAATGGGCATTTTTTGGAAAGTTCTATCCTGCAAGAAAAAAGAACCAAAAACCTAGGCCACTCTCATTTGCTTGACATTCCACTACCACACTTCTCAATTTCCTACTTTCTGTTTATTTTTTGGTAGCTCTCCTCCTGACTTATTTTAGTCCCTAATAAGACCTACTCTATCTACCCCCTTCTATATTAGAGATAAGGAGTCACAGAGTCTAGAGTCCTTTCCTTCCATTTGTTTTGTTTTTTCAAAGCTTTTGGTTCCCGAAGCAATCAGGAAATGCAGAGAGTGTCCTTTTTTGGACAACAGATCATTAAAAATTATGATGTATTCAGGGTTGGCTGTGCACCAGGCATCGGTCTATGCATCTGTTTTTGTTGTTGTTGTTGTTGTTTTGAGATGGAGTTTCACTATTGCTGCCTAGCCTGGAGTGCAATGGCACGATCTTAGCTAACTGCAACCTCCACCTCCTGGTTTCAAGTGATTCTTCTGCTTCAGCCTCCTGAGGAGCTGGGATTACAGGCGCCCGCCACCATGCCCGGCTTTTTGTATTTTTAGTAGAGATGGGGTTTCAACATGTTGGCCAGGATGGTCTCGAACTCCTGACCTCAAGTGATCCGCCTGCCTTGGCTTCCCAAAGTCCTGGGATTACAGGTGTGAACCACCACACCCAGCCCAGGCCATGCATCTTACATGGTTTTTTTGTTTTTTGAGATGGAGTCTCGCTCTGTCTCCCAGGCAGCAGCGTGATCTTGGCTCACTACAAGCTCCGCCTCCTGGGTTCACGGCATTCTCCTGCCTCAGCCTCCCGAGTAGCTGGCACTACAGGTGACCACCACCACGCCCGGCTGATTTTTTATATTTTTAGTAGAGATGGGGTTTCACCGTGTTAGCCAGGACGGTCTCGATCTCCTGACCTCGTGATCCACCTGCCTCAGCCTCCCAGAGTGTTGGGATTATAGGTGTGAGTCACCGCGCCCTGCTTTGCGTGGGTTTTAATCTTTACAATAATCTTGTGAATGGGGATTATTGTATCAGATTTATAGAGCCTTATAGGTTTGTTTTGAATATTAAATATTTGAAAAGTGCTTAGAACACCAAGACTCAACAGATGTTAGCTATAATTATTACTATTATTTTTCAGTGAGGAAATCAAGGCTCAGGTTGGCTAAGATGTTCACCTAAAGTCATGTGGCTAGATAAGTGATGAAGGATTCCAGGTCCTACTGTCATTAAGCCAGTGTGAGAGATCCATCTAGTTTCACATCTTGACTGAAATGACAAAACATTAATAATTTGAACAATGCCATAAAATATTCCACCTCATTTTAACCTGGTAGTGCAGCAAATGTTACCGTAATTTTGGGCCAACATGTTTCCTCACCTGTTGATATGCTTCTTGTAAAGTTGCAATCTTTCAGTCCTTATCAATTATCCGAACACAGCCTCACAAGACTCTGCTTTCCAGACCCCATCACCCATTTTCTCTTTTACTATGCCCTGCCCCTCCCTTGGGCCCCCTGCGATTGGTCTAAGGATGAGCACTGATCCAAGCCTGGCCAATTAGCATTCTTCCCGCAGGATTTTTTTTCAAACTTAAGAATGTTAGTCCCATTCTAGGAAGGAAATGGTAAGACATAAAGCTAAGGGGTGCCATATATCCAGCTATATGAAGGAAGCCGGTCTGTGTTCAGATAAATTGAAGCCAAGGCAGCAAGGTGAGCAAAGAAGCAACAGAGTTCCCGGCTCCAGAAGTTCCTGAAGCCTTGGCTTGTTGCCCTATCCTAGCTTGACATTTAAACCCTTTTTTGGATCTCTTGAGCTAATTCTTCTTCACTTTTGCCTAAGCAAGTTCAGGTTCGGTTTCTGTCACTTGCAACCAAGAGTTTTGGAAAACATAAGCATCACAGAGCTACAACTAAACTGGACTGCCTGCTGATCCTGAGAATACTTTTGCTTATCCTGTTTCTTGTGCCTAGAATGTGCCCTGTTCCCACTGTCCAAATTTAACCACTCAACCTTTAAGAACCCATTTCTAGCTGGGTGCAGTGGCTCACACCTGTAATCCCAGCACTCTGGGAGGCCGAGACAAGTGGATCATTTGAGATCAGGAGCTCAAGACCAGGCTGGCCAATGTGGTGAAACCCCGTCTCTAATAAAAATACAAAAAAAATTAGCTGGGCCTGGTGGTGCATTCTCCTGCCTCGGGAGGCTGAGGCAGGAATATCGCTTGAACTTGGGAGGTGGAGGTTGCAGTGAGTCAAGATTGCACCACTGCACTCCAGGCTGGGTAACAGGGCGAGACTCTGTCTTAAAAAAAACCAAAAACAAACAAAAAAACCCATTTCTCATTAACTGTCCCTGATCCAACCTGCTGTAATTTAACTATACCTCGTCTAAGCCCCCCAGTCCCTTTCTGAAAGGAGAAAAAGGGATACATACCTCTTATTGTGCTCACAACTTTCTAACTTGTGTTATGATTATTTATATATCCTGAGGCTTGACAGAGTGTGGAAAAAAGGTAAAACTATTTATACATGCTTCTTATTATTTTCTTTCCAGAACAAAGATGTGCCTAGTTCATCTTCTTCTCAATGTGCTACCACAGTGTCTGGCATGGATAGCACTCTATAACTGTTAGTGCCCTTCTTCTTTCCCTTCTCCCTACATAGTAGGCTTTTCCCCCTGTAGCTTCATTTTCTTTCCCCAGAATCAATATTTCATTCCCTACTGCTGATTGAGAAAATGTTCATCTGTGTCCGCCCCAGGGTATTGTGTTTTGATGAAACAACACTAACTGTTGTAAAAATAATTTATCTAAAAATGGTTATTGCATTGTAGGTCTAAGAAACAGCTAGAAAGGGAAGTCTTTAATACTGTTTAGGTGGTGGGTTGTCCTAGTGTATGTAATATTTGATTTTAGGATATGGATTTCAAATAGAAACCTTAGAAGGTTTGCATTTAGCAAGAAAGAACTCTGTTTCCAAAAGAACCAACTGCCAATCTTCTGATCCTATTTTTAGTATCCTACCCTCCCCTCTTCAAACCTCTTTGGCAGATCAATTATCTGTTAGCAAGATAGGAGGCAATAAATGTGTTTTCATATGTAGATACATTTTAACAAAAATTCTAGGCAACTTTTGTGGCTTGGAGGTTGGTGTTTTGAGAATACCTTATTATCAGAATATGTAACTTTTTGTATTTAGCTGTCAGCTACCCTCTCAAATTCTACCACCTGGATGAAATTCTCTCCAGGAGTCTCTTCCGAGTTCTGGGAATATTTGTTTTTTTTCTGTACTTTCTTTTACTTTATATCATATTGCTTTTTATCAAAGGCTATTTTTTCTGCAAGTCTTTGTCTTCCAGAATTAATTTAAATTAGTCTTTAGGTTTCGCCAATTTCAAATTTTACCTATATCAAGAGAAAATTGTCATGGTTGTGCTCTGTTTAAAGGATGAGTTATTCAAGAGGACCTACTAAAATACCTATTATAGATCTATAACTATCAAGTTAAAATCTTGCCCTTCTTTGATATCCTGCTTCTCTGGAAAAGCAGCAGCGTAGAGTGAACAAGTTTCAGAAGTTGGGCACCTAACTTCATAATTTTGCTCATATAACCAATAGGAAATATAGAGAGACAGAATCAACTATAAGGAAAAAAGGATAGAACTGTTTATTATTTAGCTATCTTTTCATGGATATATATCTCCATCTATAGTTTTCAGACCCCTAAAGGGTATGGACATACTTCATACAGCTTATAGTTCTAGCATAATGTCTTACACATGGTAGGCACTCAATAATTGTGAGAAATGATGGACTGATGCACTCTCTTGGAGTTTCTTTGTAGGGAATATGATTATGAATAAAGTGTTAATAGCTATCTCAAAGCCTTTTGTAAAGAAGCAGAGTACAGATGCTTCTCCACATACCATGGGGTTATGTTCCAATAAATCCATCATAAGTCAAATCAGGCCAGGCGTGGTGGATCATGCTTGTGATTCCAGCATTTTGGGAGGCTGAGGCAGGAGGATTGCTTGAGTCCAAGAATTCAAGACCATCCTGGACAACATAGCAGACCTCATCTCTACTAAAAAAAAAAAAAAAAAATTAGCTGAGTGTGATGGCATGTGCCTGCAGTCCCAGCTACTTGGGAGGCTGGGTAGGAGGATTGCTTGAGCCTGGGAGGTAGAGGCTTCAGTGAGCTGTGACTGCAACAACAACAACAACAACAACAAAAGTCTGTCTCAACAACAACAAAAAAGTCAAAAATGCATTTAATAGAATTAACCTATTGAACATCATAGCTTAGCCCACCCTAATTTAAAGTGCTGACAACACTTACATTAGCCTATAGCTGGACAAAATCATCTGGCAAAACAGGACACTGTAGGATTGGTGACTGCGTGGCTGACTGGGAGCTGTAGCTTGCTGCCACTGCCCAAGACTGTAGGAGAATATCCATATTGCCCAGGAAAAGATAAAAATTCAAAATTTGAAGTACAGTTTCTACTGAATGCATATTGCTTTCACACCATTGTAAGGCTGAAAAATCAGAAGTCAGGGACCATCTGTAAAAATAAACCATAAATGAAAATAAGGTATGTGTTATCGTATTTTGGAAATGCCTCTTAGACTCTGATCTGCAATATTACCTGGATCAGAAAGACTGGCTGAAGGGAACTATTGGGTACCAAGTATGTGAGGTGGAATAAATTCTTCTTCTGGTGTTTAAACACAAGCTGTAACAATAAAATATTTCTAATTAAGATACCACTGATTTTTCTCTCCATTAATTTCATCTTTCTTCAAAGCTAATGGGTGTATATAATGACTCCATATCAAAGACTCTTTTCTAATGGTTTAGGAGATACGAGTTTTTATTAGAACCAAGGAGAATTCACAGCCCACAACAAAGCAATTTGTTGAAGTTATTTTGGAGTTGATTTAGGAATCGCTCTTCATGAAATGTGCTGAATCTTCATTATGGATACTTTTTTTTTTTTTTTTTTTTTTTGGAGACAGAATCTCACTCTGTCACCCAAGCTGGAGTTCAGTGGTGTGATTTCCACTCACTGCAACCTCGGCCTCCCAGGTTCAAGCGATTCTCCCTGCCTCAGCCTCCTGAGTACCTGGGATTACAGGTGCCAGCCACCACACCCAGCTAAATTTTGTATTTTTTAAAATAGAGACGGGGTTTTGCCCTGTTGGCCAGACTGGTCTTGAACTCCTGATCTCAGGTAATCTGCCTGCCTCGGCCTCCCAAAGTGCTGGGATTACAGGCGTGAGCCACCATGCCTGGCCCATTACGTATGTTTTCTAAACCTCCTCCAAAAAAGCTTTCAGCTCTTTTTGTACTTCTTCTGGTTTGCTTGCTCCCTCCCACTGTACCTTTATCACTTGCACTCTCCTCATGTGATATTATAATGATCTATTTTCTTCCCTCTCTCCTCCCATTAGACCATAAGCTCCTTGAGGGCAGGTATTTAAGCTTGTTCAATAGTATATTTAGTGCCTTGCACAATGCCTGACTTATGATATGCATTCCACAAAGATCTGTTAAATGAATGAATCAATGAATAATCATACCTCACAGTTAAATAGTGCTACAAATATGGTTACAAGGTACTTTCCTATGTTATTTGACTCCCATGATACTCTCTGGCAGGCAGTGGGTTTTATTATCACCCGTTTACAGATGTGAGACTAGGCTCAGAAAGACTGTGTAATGAGAGGGCAACTAGGCTGCAATTTCTGGAGCTACCAGAACTCATGTCCATGGATTCCTGCTCTGGAGTTCTTTTCTGTTTTCAGAGTGATTTGTTTCCTGAGCCAAGTGCCAAGGGCAACACAAACTTACTCCCAGTGTACGTTTACCCCTGCTGCTCTGCCTCCACACTTTACTGCTCTGCTGGATTTCTTCACTTCCAACTAAGTCCTCTAGGAGCTGCACATTTCCCATATGCAGATGAAAGATGAAAACCATGTATTCTACTGTTGATTCTCCAGTTCCTTTGCCTGGGACCTCCCAGCTGTGGTGTGGTACTGTGAAATATGAGGCATGAAGTGGGGGTGACATGTGTGAGGGGAGGAAGATGTGGCTGACTGGTATGGCCAAGGTGTGCTGCTCAGAGGGCTATCAGACCAAGGGCTTGTGATGCTGAGGACTTGGCTGTGGCTCTGAATCCCTCTATCCACTCCTCCCATCTCCAACATTTTTCTTTAGGGAAATCTGAATAAAACGAACTGGTGGAGTTGGGAGAATAATGCTGACAAGGTTCTAGGATATGCTGATTTGAGTATGAAACAGTGTTTTGGCACAGTGTGGTGGCTCATGCCTGTAATCCCAGCACTTTGGGAGGCGGAGGCAGGTAGATCATTTGAGGTCAGGAGTTCAAGAGCAGCCTGGGCAACATGGTGAAACACTGTCTCTACTAAAAATACAAAAAAATTAGCCGGGCGTGGTGGAGCACACCTGTAATCCCAGCTACTTGGAAGACTGAGGCAGGAGGATCGCTTGAACCCAGGAGACAGAGGTTGCAGTGAGCCAAGATCATGCCACTGCACTCCAGCCTGAGCAGCAGAGTGAGACTCCGCCTCAAAAAGAAAAAAGAAAGAAACAGTTTTTTGGGAAAAAGTGGTGTGGTCAAGGTGATGGTGGCTAGTAGTTAGGGCTCACTTGCTGACACTAATAGTATTTGCTAATTGTATGCAACTGAACACAATTGTATTCAATTCTCTTTTACACACAGCTCTGAGGGTGGAAGCTAAGGAGAGGGTAAAACAGGGAGTCTCTTGATTGGTCTTATAAAGTAAGCAGTCCTTTTCTTGAAATAGAATGGGCAAAACCAGGCCTGGCACAGTGGCTCACGCCTGTAATCCCAGCACTTTGGGAGGCCGAGGCAGGAGGGTCACGAGGTCAGGAGTTCGAGACCAGCCTGGCCAACATGGTGAAACCCCGCCTCTACTAAAAATACAAAAATTAGCCGGGCATGGTGACACACGCCTGTAATCCCAGCTACTTGGGAGGCTGAGGCAGGAGAATCGCTTAAATCTGGGAGGTGGAGGTTGCAGTGAGCCAAGATGTGCCATTACACTCCAGCCTGGCCAACAAGAGCAAAACTCCGTCTCAAAAAAAAAAAAAAAAAAAAAAAAAAAAAAAGAATGGGCAAAACCAGTACAGTTTTACAAATTCAAGAAAAACAGAATGTCATGATATTTGTGAGTGGCATAGATCAGTATATCAATGAGTTAAAAGGTGGACAAGGAGTGCAGTGGCTTGATCTCGGCTCACTGCAAGCTCCGCCTCCGGGTTCACGCCATTCTCCTGCCTCAGCCTCCCAAGTACCTGGGACTACAGGCGTGTGTCACCATGCCTGGCTAATTTTTGTATTTTTAGTAGAGGCGGGGTTTCACCGTGTTAGACAGGATGGTCTCGATATCCTGACCTCGTGATCCGCCCGCCTCAGCCTCCCAAAGTGCTGAGATTACAATCCTGAGCCACCGCATCCGGCCAGCTTGTTGCTTTTGAGTGAGCTTCACACACAATACCGAGATCATAAAGCACTAGCAACAATGACATCACTCCTCATGTAGCTACTCCCTTACATCGTTTACCAGAAATAGATACACATTTTATACATAGAAACTTAAAAGCTACACACGTAAGACCCACCATTTAATGAGTACTTCATATGTGCCGTATGTGAGCTTTACATATATTTCACTCCTCAGAGGAACCTTGTGATAATAAGAACTGGTATAAAAAATTGACACATAAGGAACTGAGGTTCAGAGAGCTCAAGCAACTTGCCCAAGGTCACACACCTGGGATAAGTGGGATTCCAGAATAATTCCCACCAGTGTCTGACAGTGAAGCACATGGCTCCTAACTCTTGGACTAAACTGCCTCATGTGACACACAAACATATATCTAATTTAACCATGGGCAAGCACTCCCTCGTCTGTCTATACCTTAATTTCTTACATTAGTGACACATTCATGGCTCGTATGTTTGTGTGCTTCTTGCACGCCTCCAATTAGATGGCAAACTTCTGGAACGCAGAGGCCAACTCTATTTTTTGTCCCCATGTCATCGGTCAGTTACACATAATTGGTGCTCGTTAGAATATTTGGAAGGAAAGACACCATGAAGGTGGCTGGAAAGGCGGAAGTCCAGGAGCAAAACCAGGTAGAAAGAGGAAGTTGGAGATGGGGTATTCATTCAACAATTTAATGTCCAGTTGGACCTATGTTAGGCACTGGGGATACGGTGAGGACTCAGCCAGTCCGTGTCCTTCCCCTCATGGGGTTTCACTGTGGAGGTCGAGGTCATGATCAAGGATGTAAGTCACCCAAAGGACACTTTACTCAGTGTTCCCAAACAGAAAAGAAAACCTGGGAGCCAGGCCCTGGCATCTGCAGGGTTCTGGCAGTCCCGTAAGGCGCAAAGACACGAACAAAGTGGAAGAGTAGGTCAAGTGAAACGCTTTTATGTGATTGAACTTGGCCGGCCCTCCGCTGCGATGGGAGATAAAGAGCGTGGGGCGCCGGGTGCGCGGCGGAGATAAAGGGGTGTGGCCCTGGCCCTGCCGCCGGCCGTACCACGTGTCCCCGAGCCGCGCCGGGCAACGGAGTCTTCCCTGCCCACCACCAGGAAAACGGGGCGCACCGCATGGCCCCCCACTCCTCACCATCCTTTGTGAAACGCCCCCAATTGTGCTTCATCTGCGGAGTCAGGTCCCCGCAGGCAGTCGGGGCTGCCCGGATTCCGCGAGGGCTGAAAGGTGAGGGCCGCGCGGTGGCAAAGTGCCCCCAGCACCTAGCTTGGCTCCCCTCGCGCCCAAATCCCCTCCCCCCTTTTCGCTCAACCCCCAGCTCCACCTGAGCAGCGTTCCTCTTCGCTCCCCTTTCACCTCCCGCTCTGGGCCTGCTGGGCGGGGCGAGGGCTCCCGGTTGCGCGAGAGTTCCGCTCAAATCTCGCGAGACTCGCCTGCCGCCGCTGCTGCTGCCGCCTCTTACGTCTTTCCCTTTGACAAGTCGCTGCTGCTGCAGCAAAAATAAAGGACGCGACCGCCGCAGCTTCTGCCGAGCCGGGCTCGGGTCGCCGGAGCCGCGCCCCACCCCGCCAGCTCCAGAGCCGCATACGGTAACGCATCATCTTCTGTCCTCCTGGTCCTGTGTGTGTGTGTGTACTTTGCCAGCCGCGCAGGGCCGGCCGGGACCGTTTCGGGACTGCCGCCGAGCGGTGCTGCTGGGGTCCCGGGTGGACGGCAAGCGAGCTGGGGGAGCCCTCTCGGCGCGGCGCGGCCCTCCCGGGTCCCCGGCTCTAGAGGCCTCCTGCCGCCCGGGCGCCTCCGAGCAGCGTAGAAGCCGAGGCGCCCGAGGAGAGGGCCGAGGGACCCGCCCCTCCAGAAGCTTACAGTGTCTGTGCCTTGGCCCCACGGTGGTCGCGTCTCTTTCTGCCTCATTCCTTTCTCCGCTGACCAGCTCCCCTGCTTCGGCTGGGGCTCGGTCCGAGGGCGGCGGCCGACTCCCTCTCAGAGTGCGGGGAGAGCCGCGACCCCGGTGTCCCCAGGCGCCGGCCGCCTTTAGCGGGGTGGAGGCTGGGACGACGTGTCTTCCTCCTCTCTTCTGCCTTTGGGTGGGGGCAACTCATCATCTGCTAAACCTATCTCCAAATCTCCCGCCCCGATAAAACAACAAATTATAAAGCCTTTGCAACCGGGAGGCGAGGCGAGGCGGGGCGCATTGTTTAGTCTTCAGCGTGAGATGAGGATGATGATGGTGATGACAGGAGCTACCCCGGGGAACATGGTGAAGTCTGTTCTGTGATGGGAGGCAGGTTACTGGGAGACACGAGGAAAACAGGAGCTTGTACCACCTTTCCCAGGAGGTTATGTAAAAGACATGTTATCTTAGAGAGCTGTGAAACACAGGGACAGATTTGTTTTAGTTTAAGAAATGTCTATAATACTTAGAATATAGAGATAATCAAATGATAGGAATAACAAATCTGAACAAACTAACCCATGTTTGTGATTACATCTCCAGAGGTGGCATTTCATGGTTAACATTTTGGTGTATTTCCTAACAGACACATTTTTTTTTTTTTTTTTAAATCCTTGCTTGGGACTTCCTCATTCTATATAAGATCCCAAAATGATTTGTTTTATTTGAATCAGTTCTCTGGCCTGCTTGATTAAAACTGGCTAGTTGTTCATTATCACTGGCTGAACTCTGCCATCACTATCTTTTTCATTGGGCCCTTTTCCAAAATGATTGTTAGCTAAGTGGTTTGAAAAACCAAACGTTAAAACATTGTTTATTTGGATCTAGTACATATGTATGTATTATATTTTTACAATGCTGCTAGTGGTGGTTGCTCAAAATGGGGCAGTATTTGTAGAAGGCGAAGAAACTATGATTATTCATAGTGGGAAGAAACCTATTTACCTCAAGGTTTTATGAAATTGATTTCTACTGGATATTTTTAGACCAAAATTGTTCTGTGACATTGTTTGTTTCATAGTGCCTGTTGTGATTAATGTGGGATGAGTATGTCCCTTTAATATATGTGTTTCCAAAGCCTGTGTTTATACAAGCAAAATTGAGTGTCCTAGGTGCCTGTCTTATGCATTAATGTACATATACATATATATACACATACACGGACACATATACATATGTATTATGCACCTATACACATTTATATATCTTGGAAGTGAGTTAAGATGTATTGCTATATTATTTGAGAAAAGGTAGCATTAGGTAGGGCAAAGAACAGTCATAATATTTCCCCCAAATCACATGACAAGAGTGTATGGCAGAATGAGATATCTAGGGAGGTTGGAAATCTGGAGCCTTTTAAAAATAGGATAGATTGTCATCTCGGGTTGTTGTTATTGGAATGGATTAAATGGCCTATTAAGGCCTCTTGTAATTCTAAACTTTTATGAATTTTGCTTTCCCGAAGGTTCTTATCATTTTGCTTCTTAAATTTCCAGTCATGCTGTTTACATGTGACACATCCATTCATTTGCTGGTCATGTATTCCATTTCCAATGCAGGCACCCTGATGGTGCATGGAAGAGAAAGCAAATGTAAATGCGTCACTTAATCTGCTTATTAATATAAACATCTCTTGAAAATCTCACTTAATTTAAAGGAATTTTGGAGGATATGTTGTTGATTGGACTGGATTGGTTAGTAGAGGGTGCAAATAATAAATAGTAATACAATTCCAATGTCCCAAGCATTTTTCCCCCAAAAAAGTCATGCTAAATACTCCCTAATATTTGAAATAGAAAAAGAAAAAAGGGCTGAATTGTATTGAAGGAGCTGATCTTTTAAAATTCAGATTTTCAGATTTTAAAATGATGGTAATGATGACATTGTGGCTTGGAGAGTGAAACGTTTGTGTTAGGATGAAAAGAAACTTGTGGGCCGGGCGCGGTGGCTCACGCCTGTAATCCCAGCACTTTGGGAGGCCGAGATGGGCGGATCACGAGGTCAGGAGATCGAGACCATCCTGACTAACACGGTGAAACCCCGTCTCTACTAAAAATACAAAACTTAGCCGGGCACGGTGGCGGGCGCCTGTAGTCCCAGCTACACGGGAGGCTGAGGCAGGAGAACGGCGTGAACCCGGGAGGCGGAGCTTGCAGTGAGCTGAGATCCCGCCACTGCACCCCAGCCTGGGCGACTGAGCGAGACTCCGTCTCAAAAAAAAAAAAAAAAAAAAAGAAAAGAAACTTGTGAAACAAAACTTGAATGTTATAGTTGGATAACTGTATAATAACAATATACTATAATCTATTGAAGGTATTTTTAAAACTGTAAATAGAACTTTTGGCCAGGCAGAGTAGCTCACACCTGTAATCCCAGCACTTTGGGAGGCCGAGGTGGGAGGATGGCTTGAGCCCAGGAGATCAAGATCAGTCTGGACAACACGGTGAAACCCTGTCTCTATGGTAAATACAAAGATTTGCTGGGCATGGTGGTGCATACCTGCAGTTCCCGCTATTAGGGAGGCTGAGACGGGAAGATCACTTGAGGCTGGGAGGTTGAGGCTGCTGTGAGCTGTGATTGCACCACAGTACTCCAGCCTGGGAGACAGAGTGAGACTCTATCTCAAAAAAAAAAAAAAAAAAAAAAAACCCACCAACCAAACAAAAAAACAAAAAAATCAACAACAAAGCTCTACACAACTTCGGCTTAACATAACGCATAAAATACATTGTTATGAGCACACATTGCAGATTATCATGATGTTGAAAACATAAAAAGTTGGTCAAATCATTTACAGAGAAATTTGCAAAGCCAGTAAAGTCACATCTGTTAGCATTTTCTTTAACTACAAAAAGTGAAAAAGAGCATAAAGTAGTTATTTACTTACTAGATGCCAGATCCGATTTTTATGATTTTAGTTTGTTCTGATGTCTCCTACTGGGCTCTCTAAATTAATGGGACTTAAATTTCAGATGAGATCCTTGAGCAAGAAGATGTGACAGTTGTATCAGATGACTGGTTAATGGATTTTATTTATTTTTAATGGTTTATTTAGAAATAATGTTAGACGTACAGAAAAGTTGCAGAAATAGTACAGAGTTCTTACATACTCTTCACCAAGCACCCCCTAATGTTAACAACTTACATGTAACCATAGTACAATGATCAAAACCAGGAAGTTGGCATTGGTGTAATTCTATTAACTAGACTGTAGATTTTACTTAATTTCACTGGTTTTTCCCATTAATGCCTTTTTTGTTGTTGTTGTTCTAGGATCTAATCTAGGTTCCCACGTTGCATTCAGTTGTTATGTCTTCTTCATCTTCTCCAATCTCTGACAGTTCCTCAGTTTTTGTTTTTCATGACCTTCACATTTTTGATGAGTACTGTTATTTTGTAGAACTTCTTTCATTTTGGGTTTGTCTAATGTTTTTTCTCATGATTTGATTGAGGCTAAGCATGTTTTGCAAGAAAACTACAGAAGTGATGTTGTATCCTTCTCAATGCATCGTATTAGGGGGTACATGGTGTTGACATGTATTTTTGCTAGTGATATTTTAACTTTGAACCCTTAGCGGTATTCTTCATGGTAAAGTTACTATTCTTCCCTTTATTGTTCATACATATCTTGGGGGAGATACTTTGAGACTGTGGATATACAGTTTCTCCTCAAACTTTCTGCCATTGATTTTTAACATCCATTGGTAGATCTTGTCAGCAACAGTTGTTACTGTGGTGTTTGGCTAATTATGATTTTGTATTTCCCTCATTCCTTCTGCATTTATTAATTGGAATTCTTCTGTAAGGGAGAGATGTCACCTTTCTCTCACTTATTTATTCAATTATTTGTTTATATTAGTGTCTTCTTATGGATCTTTATTTTCTATGGGTTATAATCCAATACTATCATTATTTATTTTGTTGTTCGAATTGTTCCAGCTTTGGCCACTGGAAATTCTTTCAGGTTGGCCTCTACCCTTTTTCAAGCACTTCCTTATATTCTGGGGCCACAGGCTGTTCTTTTTATTTTTCGTTGCACCAGTCCTGTAGTCTACTTCTCCAAGGACTTCTGGTTCCTTTTATTGGAGAATAGTATTTAAAATCAAAATCTGTATACTCATTATGTTTAGTGGAGTTTTATTGCTCTTAGGACTTCAATTGACAGAACTAGGAAATATATCAGTATATTATATATTTTTTTGTATATATATAATATGTGCATACACATATTTTATGTATATATGTATAAACATATATGTGCGCGCACATACACACATACTGATATTTCTTTCTTTTTGAGACAGGGCCTCGCTCTGTCACCCAGGCTGGAGTGCTGTGGCGTGATCATAGCTTACTGCAGCCTTGAACTCCTGGTCTTAAGCCATCCTTCCACCTCAGTCTCCCAAGTAGCTGGGACTACAGACATGCACCCACCATGCCCCGCTGAGTTAAAAAAAAAATTTTTAGTGGAGACGAGGTCCTGCTATTTTGCCTATGCTGGCCTTGAGCTCCTGACCTCAAGTGATCCTCCCGCCTTGGCCTCTCAGAGTGTTGGGATTCCATGCGTGAGCCACAGTACCCTGCCTTTATTTCTATATATGTTTAAAACCGTGGGTTCATATTGACACCTATTCTAATCCAACACCACAAAGTTCATCCTAACCTTCTCCCATTCCTTATTTGTAACTTCTGTCTCTGTCAGAAAACTGGCGTTCATGATGTAGAGTAGACTCACTAATTTGTTGACTTCTAGAATACACATGAAGTGGTTACAGATTGCTAACCTGTACCCTAGTGAAAAACGTATTTACTAGAGTATTTGTATGTAGTTATTTTTGTCTTTAGCCTCATAGTATCTAGTCAAAATAGTTTTCCAAAGTTACTTAGATTAGTTATTTTCTTTCTCACTCCCTTTAGTTTAGTTAATCTTATTCATCCCTAATGCATTAGGTTCATTTGTTATTGTTACTATTCCATTTTGGGTTCCCTCCAACCCTAGATGATTTTAATTATTATTACTTTTTGGCATATGAAACATTACAGTTACTAAACACTGCTACTACTAAACACTACTATATAAAAAGGTGTGCTGGGCTGGGTGCAGTGGCTCATGCCTGTAATCCCAGCACTTTGGGAGGCCGAGGCGGGCAGATCGCCTGAGATTGGTAGTTCGAGACCAGCTTGGCCAACATGGAGAAACCCCATCTCTACGAAAAATACAAAATTAGCCGGGCGTAGTGGCGCTTGCCTGTAATCCCAGCTACCCGAGAGGCTGAGGCAGGAGAATCGCTTGAACCTGGGAGGCAGAGGTTGCGGTGAGCCAAAATCTCGCCATTGCACTCCAGTCTGGGCAACAAGGGCGAAACTTTGTCTCAAAAAAAAGAAAAGAAAAAAGTTGTACTGAAAAATGTCACTCTCTCCTTGTTTTTACTATCTCATTTTCATCCCCCCATCTTTGTTTCTACCTCTTGCCCATGCCCTCTGGGTACACAGTCTATTTAGTTTCTGGTTTGTCCCTTCCTTTATTTCTGTTACACAAATGAAAATATATGTGGGTATTCTCTTATATTCGTTTTCTTCTCATATAATTTCTTATTGCCATACGATTGACATACCATACAACTCACCCTTTTAAAGTGTACAATTCAGTGGTTTCTAGTGTTTTCACAAGATGGTGCAACCATCACAACTATCTAATTCTGGAACACTTTCGTCACCCCCAAAAGAAACTCTGTATCCATTAGCAATCACTTCCCAGATCCCCTTCCCAATCTACTTTCTGTCTGTGTGTGTTTGCCTATTCTGGATGTTTTGTGTTAATGGAATCATATAATATGTGGCATTTTGTGCCTGGCGTCTTTCACTTAGCATAATTTTGTCAAGGTTCGTCAGTGTTGTAGCATGTATCAGTACTTCATTCCTTTTGATAACTGAATGTTATTCCATTGTATGAGTATACTACATTATGTTTTCTACTTATTAGCTGTTATAGGACATTTGGTTTTCTACTTATTAGCTGTTATGAATAATGCTGTTTTGTACATTCATGTACAATTTTTTGTGTGGACATATATTTTTAATTCTCAAAGGTATATATACCTAGGAGTGGAATTGCTGGGTCATATGATTACTCTATGTTTAACTTTTTGAGCAACTGCCAGATTGTTTTCCTAGTCCCTTCTTTTTTATGCGAAGAGTATATTACACTCTTTTGCACTTTTCTTTTTTCACTCAATAGTATATCCTGGAAATTACTCCAAATCAGTTCATTCTTTTGAAGAGATATTCCTTTCATTTTCTTTGCGTTTTTTTTTTTTTTTTTTTTTTTTTTTTGACACAGTCTCACTCTGTTGTCCAGGCTGAAGTGCAGTGGTACAATAATGGCTCAAACTGCAACCTTAATCCCCCGGGCTTAAGCGATCCTCCTGCCTCAGCCACCAGAGTAGCTGGGACGACAAGTGTGCACCACTACACCTGGCTAATTTGTTGATTTTTTTGAGATGGGGTTTTGTCGTGTTGCCCAGGCTGGTCTCACTGCACCCAGCCTATTCTTTTTTACAGCTGTGACTTAACTGTGTAGATGTTTCTTAACCTCTTCAACCATTCATCTATGTATGGGCATTTCGGTAATTTCTTATGTAAATAGTCTTGTACATAGTATTTTGGTATTGTTAGAACTGTTTCTTCAAGGCAGATTTCTGTAAGTGTGATTGCTAGTTCAAAAGTTAAGTGCACATGTGGTTTTGTTAGATATTCCCAAATCCCCAAATTTTCCTTCACAAGTGTACCAATTTGCATTCTCACCAGTAATGTGTGAAAGCACCAACAGAATATGTTGTCATACTTTATATATATATATATATACATATATATATATATATATATTTTTTTTTTAACCAGAGATAAGTGATTTAAAAAATAGTAGTCATTCTGGTGACCCCTTGTGGATGGGCACTTAATGCTTGTAGATGATTGGTTCTTACAGCTTGAAAATGAAATACATTATCCACTAATATTGCATTCATACATGTAGCTTATTATGTGCAGGTGAAGTCCGTTAGTTCTGGCCTAGTCAGGATTGCTCATTTTAACATTTTGCATTTAATGGAAGTGCTACATTGATTCATAGTACCTGTGCTCTAAAATACTTGTGGAGTTTGACAAAGGATAACTGAAATTCTAATAATATTTCTTCCTCTAGAATATGTGATACGGTAGTTATTGGTTCACATTGTACATAGTTATTTTGAACAGTGTATACAGTACATATTGATACCCATGGTATGGTAGTTATTTGGACCAGTAATGGCAGTATCTTGGAACCTGTCATTGTTCCATAAGGAAGGAGGGTAGTTGTAATGAAAAACTGCGAGTTTAAAGTCCTGGGTTAGGGCAATCCTATTAGATTTTAGTGGTGCCAAAAAACTAAGACAACATGAAGAAATCGCCATCTTTTAGGGTAACAAGTGCTGCCCAGCAAGACTGGAAATTTAGGTTCATTCCCAGAAAGAGCACTGCTCCAGGTGGTTGGAACACATTAATTCCAACTTGACGAGTTTATATTCTGTTCATTTTCTTTAAAAAAAATTATTATTTGGCCGGGCGTGGTGGCTCACACTTGTAATCCCAGCACTTTGGGAGGCTGAGGTGGGTGGATCACCCGAGGTCAGAAGTTCAAGACCAGCCTGGCCAACATGGTGAAACCCCATCTCTACTAAAAAAAACAAAAATTAACCGAGCATGGTGAAAGGTGCCTGTAATCCCAGCTATTCGGGAGGCTGAAGCAGGAGAATCACTTGAACCCAGGAGGTAGAGGTTGCAGTGAGCTGAGACGCTCCATTATACTCAGCCTGGGCGACAAGAGCGAGACTCTGTTTCAAAAAATATATATATATATATTATTTTTCTTTTTTTTTTTTAAGTGACTTTCTAATGAACTGATGTTTCCAGGAAAATAGATGCTGAGTGCTGATTGTGAATGGAACCAGTAAAGGCCTGGGATAGTCTTAAAGTACAATCACCTTTGCTGCTATAAAAACTTCAAATAATACTTCATTTTACTGATTGCAAAATAAGCCCACAAAAAGTCACAGGATGGTAACATATTGTTCACCAGTCTCTTCTCTCTAGTTTTATTTGTTTATTTCAGGCTTACTTACTTATTTATTGTATAAATTTAATGTGTACACATGATGTTTTGATATTCATAGTGAAATGATTGCTATAGGTAAGCAATTTAACATACCCATCATCTCACATAGTTACTTTTTTTGTGTGCTAGGAACATTTAAAATCTACTTTTAGAAAATTTCTTTTTTTTTTGTTTTGTTTTTTGAGACGGAGTCTCACGCTGTTGCCCAGGCTGGAGTGCAGTGGCGCGATCTCGGCTCACTGCAAGCTCCGCCTCCCGGGTTCCCGCCATTCTCCTGCCTCAGCCTCCTGAGTAGCTGGGACTACAGGCGCCCGCCACCGCGCCCGGCTAATTTTTTGTATTTTTAGTAGAGACGGGGTTTCACTGTGGTCTCGATCTCCTGACCTTGTGATCCGCCCGCCTTGGCCTCCCAAAGTGCTGGGATTACAGGCTTGAGCCACCGCGCCCGGCCCTCTAGAAAATTTCTAGTATATAATATGCTAACATTAGTTATAGTGCTCATAGTATACTTTATTTATTTTTTTGAGACAAAGTCTTGCTCTGTCACCCAGGCTGGGATGCAGTGGTATGATCTCTGTTGATGGTAACCTCCACCTTGGGTTCAGGTGATTCTCATGCCTCAGCCATCGGAGTAGCTGGGTGTGCACTGCCACACCTAGCTAATTTTTTGTATTTTTAATGAGCCGGGGTTTTGCCAAGTTGGCCAGGCTGCTCTCGAACTCCCGGCCTCAGGTGATCTCCCTGCCTCGGCCTCCCACAGTGCTGGGATTGATTACAGGCTTTAGCTACCGCACCCAGCCCTCATGCTATACTTTAGATCTCTAGATTTATTCATCCTATATTACTCCAACTTTGTTCCCTTGACCTACATCTCCCCCACTCTCCCAGCCACAGTTCTAGTCTCTGTTTCTATGTATTGACTTTTTTTTTTTTTTTTTTTTTTTTTTTAAGATTCCACATATAGAAAAGATGATTTAGTTTTTTAGTTTTTTTTTTTCCGCCCTATGTCTGGTTTATGTCACTTAACACAATGTCCTCCAGGTTCATTTGTTTTGTTGTAAATGGCAGGATCTCCTTTTTGAAAGCTGAATAATATTCCAGAGTGTATTTGTATCACAGTTTCTTTATCGAGCCATCCACTGACAGACATGTAGGTTCGTTCCATATCTCAGCTAGTGTGAATAATGCTGCAGTGAACATGGGAATGCATCTCTCTCTCTGAGGTGCTGCTTTTATTTCTTTTGGGTTGAAACCCAGAAGAGAGATTGCTAGATCATCTGGTTGTTTTCTTTTTAATTTTTTTTGTTTTTTGAGACGGAGTCTTGCTGTGTTGCCCAGACTGGAGTGCAGTGGCATGATCTCAGCTCACTGCAACCTCCGCCTTCAGTGTTCAAGTGATTCTCCTGCCTTGGCCTCCTGAGTAGCTGGGACTACAGGCGCCTGCTACCACGCCTAGCTAATTTTTTTGTATTTTTAGTAGAGATGGGGTTACCGTGTTAGCCAGGATGGTCTCCATCTGCTGACCTTGTGATCCGCCCGCCTCGGCCTCCTAAAGTGCTGGGATTATAGGCGTGAGCCACTGCACCTGGCCCTTTTTAATTTTTTGAGAAACCTACATACTGTTTTCCATAATGGCTGTTCCAATTTACATTTCCACCAACAGCGTTCAAGTATTTCCTTTTCTCCACTCCCTGATCAACACTTATCTCTTGTCTCTTTGATAATCGCCATCCTCACAGGTGTGAGGTGATACCTTATTGTGGTTTTGATTTGTGTTTCCCTAATGATTAGCGATGTTGAGCCATTTTTATGTCCTATTTGGAGAAATATCTATTCAAGTCATTTGCCCATTTTAAAAGCAGGTTATTCATTTTTGTTTTTTGCTATTGAGTTGTATGAGTTCCTTACATATTTTGAATATTAACCCTGTATCAGATACATAGTTTGCAAATACTTTCTCCAAATCCATAGGCTACGTTTTCATTTTGTTAATTGTTCTTTTGCTGTGCAGAAATCTCTCTCATTTTAAATGATTCCTAATAGTAGCAATGGAATAATAATAATGGATTAATGGTAGTATAGTATAGTTCTTTCAACTGTGTTTCATAAGAGAATTAAACCCAAATATCCAAAGACATTTAGACATTTGTTATATGTAAAGAATTATCTTCTCTCCAATGTAGGATGGCACTAGTTATGTACCATCCTTGTGAGAATTGAGAAAGTATCCACTCCGACCATTGTCAATGTTCTGAGGTTCAGATAACAAACCCCAGTTGAGAAAGGTCATGGGCATTGTCGTCAGTTAGATCTGTTCTTTCCCCTACCTCCTTCTTTCTTCTGCGAATTAGCAGAATGATGTTAGGCAAGTCTTAATCTCTTAGCCTCAGTTTTCTGATCTATAAAATGGTAATAATTATAGTTGCTACATCATAGGGCTGATGTGAGGATGAAATAAACAAAATCTTCTACATCTATATTTATTTAGTTCTATGGCTTTAAATACTATCTGTATGCCTATTGACTCACATTTATATCTTCAGCCTGAACCCCCTCCCCAAGATTGAGAGTCATAGTTCATCAGATTGTTCTCACTTATAAAGTGGGAGCTAATGATGAGAAAATGTGGACACACAGAGGGGAGCAACAGTCACTGGGGCCTGTTGGAGAGTGGAGAATGGGAGGAGGGAGGGGATCAGGAAAAATAACTAATGGGTACTAGGCTTAATACCTGGGTGATGAAATAATCTGTACAACAAACCCATGACATGAGTTTACTTATATAACAAACTATCTAATAGACATCTCAAACTAAATTTATACAACACAGAAGGTATGATTCCTATTCTCATGATTTCCTCTGAATCTGCTCTTGGTATTAGTAAATGGCAGGACCATTCAACTAGTTGCTCAGGCCGGAATCCTAAGTGATCTATGATTCTTCTTTTTTCTTTGTACCCTTTAACCAGTCTATTAGCAAATCATCTTGGCTCTATTTTCTGAATACATTTCTAATCTGATCACATTTTGTCATCTCTGCCTTATTATGCTGGTTTAAACCACTACCATCTCCTGTGTGGGTAATTATAATAGTCTCTTATCTGATTTCCTTGTTTTCTCACTTGACCTCTTATAGGCTATTTTCTACTTCATAACTAGAATGACCTTTTCAAATGTTAATCACTCCTTTACTTAATACTTTAGATGACTTCTAAATTAAATTATTATTATTATTTTAAAATAATTTTTTTTTGGGGACAGAGTCTTGCTCTGTTGCCCAGGCTGGAGTGCAGTGGCACGATCTCGGCTCACTGCAACTCTGCCTCCTGGATTCAAGCGATTATCCTGCCTCAGCCTCCCGAGTAGCTGGGATTACAGGCACATGCTACCACGCTTGGCTAATTTTTGTCTTTTTAGTAGAGACGGAGTTTCACCATGTTGGTCAGGCTGGTCTCGAACTCCTGGCCTTGAGTGATCTGCCTGCCTCGGCCTCCCAAAGTGTTGAGATTACAGGCATGAGCCACCGTGCCTGGCTATTTTAAAATAACTTAAAATACAGTTATTTTAAATTAAAAGAACAGCCAAATTCCTAGCTATGGCCTGCAAGGTCCTACATGATGTAGTCCCTGCCTCCCTCTTCTTGTTTATTCCACTTCTCCTACATTGAACTAGCCGTATTCCTTGACCGAGCCAGGCACACTCCCAGGGTTTAAAACTTGTTTATCCCTTTTTTCAAGTTTTTGCACTGCTGGTTCGCTCACATAGTTCAGGCCTCTGTTTAAAGAGAGTGCGTCAGACTTCACCCCTGTAGAGAGATCTTCGGTGAATGCAATATAAAACAGTGGTCCCTCCCTACATCCCCTATCTTTCTTGCTTTATTTTTTTTTATGGCACTTATGCTTCCTGATATTGAATTACTTGCCTACCTGGTTGTTATTTGTCTCCCTCACTAGAATGTAAACTCCATGAAAGCAGGAATATTAGATATGTTGTTTATTCCACTGCCTAGAAAAGTCCCTAGCATGTAGTAAACTAGGAGTACGACTACAGGAAGTTGTCTGTGGAGTAAAACTGTCTCTAAATTAGATTAATTTTTGTAAGACAGGGTATCACTCTGTCTCCCACGCTGGAGTGCAGTGGTGGGATCATGGCTTATTGCAGCCCTGACCTCCCAAGACTCAGGTGATCCTCCCACCTCAGCCTCCCAGGTAGCTGTGACTGCAGGCGTGCACAACCACACCTTGCTGAATTTTTTTTTTTTTTTTTTTTTAAATGGAGTCTCACTCTGTTGCCAGGCTGGAGTACAGTGGTACGATCTTGGCTTATTGCAACCTCCTGTCTCCTTGGTTCAAGTGATTCCCCTTTACATTGTGAAATGTTAGGATTTAGGATTTATAACATTATCAAGAGCATATAATTGTTCATAGAGTGTGCTAAATAATATGTAAAAAAACCCCAAAAAAACCAAAAAACCAAAAACTTGTATTTTTAGCTCTTGTTCTGGTTGCAAGTGTTTAAGCTATTTGGTTGTCCCCTAATGATAATGGTAGTAATGTTAATGTAATAGTAATATTTTCTCTTGTTTCTGGTAAGTTATTTTTCCTCACTCTAAACTCCTGATTTAAAATCTCTGTTAAGCTGGGCGTGGTGGAATACCTATAGTCCTAGCTTCTCGGGAGGCCAAGGTCAGAGGATTGCTTGAGCACAGGAGTTCAACACTAGCCTAGGCAACATAGCAAGACCTCTCAAAAGCAAAAAAAAAGGATAACGTCTCTGTTGGTTTTGATTTTTTTTTGAGATACATTGTTGTTTTTTTAAAAATACGGTAGTATTTATGGAAAGCTTTTTAAAGTTTTGCGGTATTTTAAGACCTTAGTCACTATACCATAAAACTCTTCAGTCATGGCCACTTTTATGTGATATAATTCAAAGTAAGCAGCCTTGATAACTGATAGCATTGGAAATAAGTAGTTAACCTAATTTAGAACTAGGAAGATTATATTTCAGTGTTAATATAATTTAGAAGCATCGTGGGCCATTATCTTATTTATGAGATATCATTGAACTTTCATATATAACCAAATATTCAGTCATGTATAATGAAATTTAGTAATATGATCATAGTATCTGCTTTCTCAAATTTGCTCATTCTTTTGGAAAGAATGAGGGATGGAGAATGATGGAAAGATTTGTGTAATTTAATGATGGTGGTGTGGTGGAAGAGTAGACAGACGCACATATAAAGGAATAACACTAGCACATACTGAACATTTACTGTGCAGTCATTGTTCTAAGCAGTTTCATGTATTTTTTATTTTTAAATTGGCAGATAAAATTGTATGTATTTCTTGTGTGCTACATGAAGTTTTGAAGTATATATACATTGCAGAATGACTAAATCTAGCTAATTTACATATACATTACTTCATTTAGTCATCATTTTTGTGGTGAGAACACTTAACATCCACTCTTAGCGTTTTTCCATGTATTATTTAACCCACATTTAAACTTATGAGCTAAAACCTTATTTGCAGATAAGGAATTTAAAGCACAGAGAGGTTAAGTAACTTGCCTAAGCTCATACTCAGCTAGGAAGTGATGCAGACTGGATGAGAATTCAGAAATGAAAAAGTGTTGGTGGAGACTGTGGGGGACAGAGCATAGAAATGGCCAGCCTCAATGACATAGTTTTGGCTGAGGTAAAACCCCATCCAAGTAGTGTCATGTGGGCAAGACCGTGGTATATGGGTGTTCAGGAATTCATGGTGACAATGAGACAGAACTTTAGAGAACCTAATGCTTTGATTTCTTAAAGCATGTTTCTAGTTCTGTTTTGCCAAGGAGAAGAATAGGTGTTAGAAGAGAACGGTAATTGGTGTAAGGATTGGCTTTGCTATTAAAAAGTGAATCTTAGTGAATCTTTATTCCTTGAAATTTGAAGTTTTTCTTGATAGTTCTTGAAACCCAATGATATTAAGGAGCAAGGTTAAGCAAACTGTCTAGAGTACAAACAAATAGAGAATAACAACTTACATTTATTTATAGCTTTTTAGTTTATAAAATACTTTTGTAAACATTTTCTCAATTGATATAAATAACACCTCTGTGAGACAGGCAGGCAGATGTTCTTCTCCCATTTGACAAACTTCCATGGAGGAGAGGAGGGAACTGCCTTAGGAATGAGCCCCTGAATAATCTCAACCTCTAGTTGTTCTTTTTTATGATGCAACCAGAAATGAACTGGTCTGGTTCTGCGACCAAAGCCTAGAAGTTGCTATTTCTTTGTAAAATTGCCAGAGTATGAGTAGTGGGCTTCTGTATTGTATGGTGCTGCAGGTTTGTTCTCTAAAATAAGTGATTGGAGAGCTACTTAATCTGGAAGCAGAAGAGGTACTTGGCATTAAGAATGGATCAAGATGGCTTATGGTAATTGACATGTTCTTAAATAATGTTTGTTATACCAAAAGCCTAGGTGTTTTACATAAATGTCATTTAGATTAAAACTATAATTCTAATGGCAACACTATAGTATCTTTTAAACCAATATTTTAATTAAAACCTACTAGCTGCAGTAATACTGAAGTGGTTTTGATTGTGTCTATGGATTAGCATAGAGGTGGGGCACTTTACTCTTTAGAAGTTGAAAAAGAAAGTCTGGTAGCTTCTAAAAAGGCAGAAGTGTGGCAGTGGTGAAATGTTGATAAAAGTTTGGTATGTCCCATTTCTCTTGTTCTTTTGAGAATAGTTTGAAATACTTTGGCTAATTTAAATTGGTCTAAGATATTAAGAAGGATTTTTCAAAACTCTCAAAGCTATGCCATATAAAGGAATAAAATCCAATACGAATTCACAGAGTCACTTAGCTTTAAAGTAATTGATTAGTGACAAAATGTGACTTTGTTTTGCAAAAATCTAAGAAATTGGTGAATATTTTATATTATTACATTCATATTTAAGATGTCTTTCAGTTCTTTCTGTTATTTTTTCCTGGTGCTGTCTTGTACTGCCTCCTTATCACCTCCCTCTTCCTTTTCGTCTGCCATCTGTCGGTTTGGCTCCTTATTTCAGAGTAGGCAGGCAGGAAAGGGTTTTTGTACACAAGATAAAACTAGTTCTGTTTGGGAGCTCAGTGAGCTGGAGTGCTTATGCAGTAACTCTGCTGACAATAAATTCCAGAAGTACCAAAGGCCCATAGGGCTAGAAAGACAGCAATGACTCTGCAATATTGTCTGCAGTTTTTTTTCTGTGACTGTTGCTTTATTTAATAAAAAAATTTTTTAAAAATAAATAATACTTAAACACTTTTTTTTTCCACAGAGAGCTATAAATTGGTTAGATACTATTAACAGACTTGCAAATAAGAGTAATTACATAGGAGAGCTTAGCATGTTGATTGCTTGTGAAGTTCATATCAAATGATTGCTTATGGTACTCTAGAAATATAATTTGATCTTAGTAAATTAATACTCTCTTGTGCCTGACTCTGGATTAATATATTATGGGAATAGGTAGATACTATGATAATTCAATTCCCATACAGCATTTTTTCTTATCTTTTTATTATAGTATATTTTAAATATATATTAACATAAAAGTAGAGGGAATAGTATAAAGAGCTCCCATGTACCCAGTATTGAAGTTCAAGAATTGTCAACTCATAGGCAGTCTTGTTTCATCTATATTTCTGTCTAGCACCCCTCATCCCCAATCCTTGGATTGTTGTTGTTATTATTACTTGAGACAGAGTCTCACTCCATCACCCACACTGGAGTGCAGTGGTGCGACCTTGGCTGACTGCAACCTCCGCCTCCTGAGTTCAAGCGATTCTTATGCCTCAGCCTCCCAGGTAGCTGGGATTACAGGCATGTGCTGCCACACCTGGCTAATTTTTGTATTTTTAGTAGAGATGGGGTTTTGCCATGTTGGCCAGGTTGGTCTTGAACTCCTTGCCTCCGGTGATCCATCTGCCTCGGCCACCCAAAGTGTTTGGATTACAGGTGTGAGCCACCACACCTGGCCCCTGGATTGTTTTAAATAAAATCCTTGACATACATAATATTTACCTTTCAGATATTTCAATATGTTGAGTTTTAAAAGATAGAGTCTGTCTCTCTTTTTATACCATAACCATAATAACATTATCATACCAAAAAATGTATAGCAAGTTCTTAATATCAAATATGAATCAGGCTTCATATTTCTCTGCTTTATAGATAAATATAGATCTATAGTTTATTTGCTTGAAGTGACATCCAAATAGGGTTCATATTTTACAACAATTTGGCATGTTTATTACATCATTTAAAGTCTTTAGACTCTCTTCATCTCTTTTTTTTCTTAATTTTTAAATTAAAGAAACCGGGTTGTTTGCCCTGATAAGTTTCCCTTAGTCTCATTTTGCTGATTGCATCTCTGTAATGTCACTTAACGTGTTCCTCCTGTCTCCTGAATTTGTGTACATTGATAGGTTGGTTTGTATTTTTTTTTCTCTCAGTAAGAATACTTCATAGGAGTGATTTGTGTTTCCATCAGGAGATATGTAAGGTCTTATGTCTCTTAGTGGTGTTAGCAGCTATTGATGATAATTGCTTAGACTTCGTAATTCATCAGGGATTGCAAAATAGTGAAATTCTATTGTTCCTTCTTCATTCATGTGTTAGATGGCGCGTTTTCTTTTTTTAGTATTTCTTCAACACTGTAAGTTGTATGGTTAGGACACTATATGCCAGCACTGGTACTGGGTTGATTGGCAAGGTTCTGTGGTGGAATTCCTTTCAAGGAAGAGTGCAAGTCCCCATTATTGAAAATTTGGGAATGTTGAATAAATAGACTTTATTTAAAAGATGTTGGTAAATAGGTTAAAATCTCATCATGAAATAAATACCTTATGACTTAGAATGTGGAACTGGTCACTGATGTTTGTTCTTTTTAAGAGGACAATGTTGATATTCAGAAATTTCAAAAGTAATTTATGCAGGGCAGTAGTTATTAGTTTCTTGAGTCAGATTTCTCAGCATGAACTTGAGAACAGACCTGTTGTGTGAATCAGATTAATAAAATATTGACTTTACATAAGACAGCATATTTTTATTAAAGGTTGTCAAAGAACTGGAATAGCAACATTTCCCAATGTGACTCCTTGACAAAAGGGCTCTGGGGTCAAATAAACTTGGGAAACAATGTGTACTTTATTCTCTCTTGGAATGTCAAGTACATATTAACATGTAAAAGACTTACAGTAAAGAAGCCTGTTTAACATTAAACTCAATATTTTCCAAATTTATTTGATCTCTGAACCTTTTTTCCTCCTTATAACATCTTGAGGAACTAGTGATTTGAGGAACAAATTTTGGGAAATGTTAGGTGATATGGTTTGGCTGTGTCCCCACCCAAATCTCTTCTTCAATTGTAGTTCCCATAATCCCTACGTGTGAGGGGAGGGACCCAGTGGGAGGTAAATTAATCATGGGGATGGTTACCCTCATGCTGTTCTGATAGTGATTTCTCATGAGATCTGATGGTTTTAAAAGGGGCTTTCCCTCCTTTTGCTAGGCACTCTTCTTCTTGCCCCCATGTGAAGAAGCATGTGTTTGCTAACATCTTCCGTCATGATTATAAGTTTTCTGAGGTCTCCCCAGCCCTGTGGAACTGTGAGGCAATTAAACCTCTTTCCTTTATAAATTACGCAGTCTTGGGTATTTCTTCATAGCAGCATGAGACCGGACTAACATGTTAGGTTAGAGGATTTGAACAGAGTAAAAAAAAAAATACCCAACCATGAAGAGTGTGTTTTCCTTCATTACAGTGATGTCGAGAAACTTTTGATAGGTAAATAATAGGACATTTTTCAGTGAGAAAAAGCCAGAGGCAAATGTTAGTTCGTTGTTCCATCTTAGCCTGTAAGCATTACCCTTATAGGCTAAGTAAGTGTGATATAATATACATTCATAGAAATGTATGTGTAGTAAGTGTGCAGCTTCATAAGTTCCACAGGGACTTTGGAAGATCACAAATGCCTCTAATAAGATCATAATCATAGCTCACATTGGATTTATTTTCATATTCTGCTTATTTTTTGTCAACCTGAGAGATTCTCAGGAGGGAGTTAGATACAGTTCAAGATGAGGAAACAAGAAAAACTTCCCATTTTCTTTTGAATCAGATCTTTATAGTGTGACTTCAGTGTGTTGTATGAAAGTGAATTCTCAAGGCAATAGATGTATTCAAAGAAAAGTAAGCACATACGCATTTCCAAAACAGTTTGGCCTTTTAGATTTTCCCTACTAAAACTTACCTGCAGTCATGTTACAATGCAGATTTGCCTAGATGTTTTCTAACATAGGAATTAATACTGTTTTGAAACAATGAAAATGTGGGTTGAAGATTTAAGAGATGGAAGGTTCTGTCTTCCTATAATTTTTGGTGAACCAGGCTATTCGCTGCCCTTTAGCTTCCTTCTGTGTAATTTGTACAAAGGACAAGCCTAAGTAAACTTGTCATCTTGCCGTCTGGATTTTCTCTTACTTGTAGGAAGGGTAGGCAACTTAGTGTCTGTGTTTATGGGAACAATGTTTTTCTGCCAGCTCATTTTTGAGCGAGAGTTACAAATCTAGCTCTAAATTTATAGAGATGGATTCAATGTAATTACTTAAAGAAAAATGATTATGTTGTAAGGAAATTAAAAGTGAAATTTGTTTAATACAGATACTCCTGGGAATGAATGAGTTTATTACATATGCTCCATCAGGAAAAACATGGTTAGTAATGGAAAAACCATGTTTATCATTTAATTCCTAAATATGCTTTTATTGTAAAAGATAACTTTTGGTTTTTCCTTTCCTCTTTTATGTTATGGGGGCTCAGCTGTGCCTGATTTAGCTGTTTCTATACTTCTCCCCAAATTCTGATTTTGAAAATTTCTCAAATTTATAGAAAAAATGAAGAATAGCGCTTTTCACCTAGATTCACAAATTGCGACATTTTGCTACAACTGCTTTTTTCCTCTCCTCTAAATATACATACATTTTGCTTTAAGTGAGAATAAGTTGTGGTCATCATTATACTCCCCATCCTCTCCCAGTACATTGGCATGTATCCCCTAAGAAGGACATTCTCCAGCATAACCACAATACTTTTACCACACCAAAGGAAAATAACATTAATTCATTATCACCTAATATGCAACATATGTGTTTAAATCTTTTTCATTTCCCACTTATATTTTATAATTGCTTTTTGTTTTCTTCGGTTCCAGGATCCAATCACACTCACATACTGCTTTTGGTGTTTATGTTTCTTTAAATCTAGAATAATCCTCAGCCTTTTTTTCCCCAAATGACATTAACTTTATTGAAGAATCTAGGCCAGTTGTCTTATACAATGTCCTACCATGTGAATTTGCCTCTTGGTTCTTTAATATTATATATTCAAGTTAAACATTTACTTCATTAACACTATGTAGGTGATGTTACGTACTCCTTAAATCACCTCAGGAGGCACTTAATGCCATTTTCCTTTATAGGTGACACTAAGTTTGATTGCTTGTTTAAGGTGGTAACTATTGCCAGATTATTTCTTTGCAAATGTACGCATTTTTCCCCTTTGTAATTAATAGGCAATTAGGCAGTGGTATTTTGAGATCACGTGAAAATTGTCTCTCCTACAACCCTTTTCCACTGGTTTTAGCATCCATGGAAAACTATCCTTGCCCTTTTTTTAAAATAAAAAAAAAATTAAGCAATATATACAAATGATAAGAAACTTACGTAGTATAAAAAAGTTTGTAGCAAAAGATATAGCTCCCTTTCATTCATTCATACTGTATCTTCATTTTCCTAGTTTTTCCCAGAGTTAACTGTCATTGGTTTCTTATGTGTCTTCCAGAGATTTTCGACCACTCTAGTAATGCATTCATCTATATAGCCCTTCTTTTTTTTATTTTTACACAAATGGTTTATTTCATGAAACATAATAGTTTAAAGATCTACTCATAGTATATATCAAAATTTCATTTCTTTTTATGGCTGAGTACTGTTTCAGTGTATGCATATATACCATATTTTGTTTATCCATTCATCCGTTGATGGACAGTTGGTCTATTTCTGCCTTTTGATTATTGTGAATAATGCTGCTATTAACATTGGTGTACAAATATGTGTTTGAGTCTCTACTTTTAATTCTTTTGTATATATGCCTTGATGTGGGCGCTTGGTCTGCATCTTAATGTATTTTTAACTTAGTATATCGTAGTTATCATTTTACAACTTAATACATTCCAAATAATTGTAGATCTTCCTCATTCATTTTAATGATTGCCTTGAATTCTAGTTTATAATTTATTTAATCAGTTTATTGTTTGTGGACTTTAGATCGTTTCCTGGCTGGGTGCAGTAGCTCGCACCTGTAATCACAGCGCTTTGGGAGTCTGAGGCAGGAGGACTGCTTGAACCCAGGGGTTCGAGACCAGTCTGGGCAACATAGTGATGAGACTTATCTCTTTTTTTAAAAAGCAAAAAACAAAAAACATCATTTCCCCTTTTCATTGCTTTTATTACTTTTTTTTTTTTTTTTTTTGCTATTCTGAACAAGGCTGCGATGAATAGGGTATTTCTTAGTTTAAACAGTACTTTGTTTCTTGATTAAAACTACACTATGAAAATGTTGACTGAGCCTAGTCCCGCTGAGTATACCTTCTAAATGTCCTTAAAATTCATCTCCTTACAAGCTCAATATATTGTTGCTCTTTTATTTTAGGCCTATATTTCTCAACTCAACTTTTGCAGTGGCCCAGGATTGGTCTGTTGTGTGGTGGCCATTCTTTCCCTTCATTGTCTTAGTGTTATCGACACAGCTCCTGATGTGTAGCCTTGTTATGGGAACATTACCATGTTGTATTGTAATTGCTTATATATCTTTATATGCTTTGAGGTTCTGAGTCTTTTAGGAACACTGCTTTGTATACAGTGGAATTTATTATGGATAAATTTTGCACATTCTTGTTAAGATCTTTGTAGTGGTAAGTCAGAATACCTCTATTAAAATTAACACGTAATTGCAGATTTAGAAAAATGCACAAATAGGACTGACCCTTGGTTCATTAGAATATACTGGGGGTTCATGCCTTTATTTTTGTTTATTTTTTGATAAAGAGGTTAAAGGTAACTTTGAAGCCAGTCAGTGGTTGATACTATTGTGTCTTCCTCCTCCTTCCATATTTCTTTTGATACCATTAACTCTTTCAGATAATCTTTTGAATTTTATTTTTTCTCCTTAAAATCATACTCATATATAAGTATTCTGTGACTATTTGAGGAGCTAGCCAGAGTACCTACTTCTGATATTTTTGCTGTTTCTTCATTTTTTATTTAGGGAGGGCGTAAGAATGAGTTCTTGAAGTATCAATTGGATATAACATTGGGAGTTCTGTGAGGATAAATTTACTAAAAATGTTGATTGTCATGATGTAGGCTTTCCTTTATAGTTGCTAACAGATTTATAGTTCTAAAGAAGTGGGAGGTGATTTTTTTTCTATAGACAATATGATAAGGACCCTCAGGATCTTCACTGCTCTAGAAAGTATACTTCTGTTGACATGTAGTGTCTGCTTCATGGCCACTGGTCAGCTGCAAATTAAGGTATTTGCATGTGCTGATATTTCTGTTTGCATTTCTGGATTAATTGTATCTATTACTATAATAGACTGTTGAACTTGACAAATGGATAACTTACTTTACTCTTTTTTTTTTTTTTCCCAAAGATTCTTTCATTAAGAAGTGCATTGGTGAACAGTGTACAGTGGCTCATGCCTGTAATTCCAGCACTTTGGGAAGCTGGGACAGGAGGATTGCTTGAGGCCAGGAATTTGAGACCAGCCTTGGCAACATAGTGAGACCTTGTCTCTGGAAAAAAAGAAAAAAATTAGCTGAGTGGTAGCATGTGCTTGTAGTCCTAGCTACTCAGGATGCTGAGGCAGGAGGATCACTTGGGCCCAGGAGTTCAAGGCTCCAGTGAGCTATGATTGTGCCACTGCAGTCTAATCTAGGCAACAGAGCAAGACCCTGTTTCTGAGGGAAAAAAAAGTACATTGATGTTCTAAAAAAGAAACACCCAAGTTTGATAGCAGCCATTATTCAGAATCATTACATTGAAAACAAAATCATTAAAAACATAATAAATTTGCTTATAGCTGCTTGTCACAAACTTTTTGTACTAGAACATTGTAGTGATGTATTTTTTTTTTTTTTTTGGTCAACTAGAGTTACTATAATGCTATGCTAAACTTCTATAAAGGAATACAAAAGAAGAAACTTAAAATAACTGATGTTACTTACCTTTACGGGATATATGATGAACAATTAGAGACCATATAGGGCAATAGCTAATATTTATTTTCATAGTTTTCAAAGTAGTTTGTTGTGACAGATACAGAAATTCCAAGATGAGAAAGATAATTGAGGGTTAAGGTTGTTCAAGCAGGATTAATTTGGGCAGGGGGCGGGGGAGGTAGGATTTGAATTAGTAACTGTAGAAAATATAAGTGGAAAGGAAGGTGTGGGCATTACAGAGGACAACAGCATGAGTAAAGGCACAAAGATAGGAGTGAACATATCTCAACTGAGTGTTGTAGGGATTGGTAGGAATTCCTACCTGACTAGAGCAGGGACAATTGGGGAGCATGGGGTGGTAAAATTTATTAGGTTGGTGGGGACAGTTGATTGTGAGCCGTAAGCAGACTAAGTGATTTTAAGCCTGGGGAGCTATCTATATCAGTGAGGGTCCTGGCAGGAAATAAATGTACTAGTTGTAGAGATTTGGATAGGGTTAAGGAGAGCAACAGAGTATTGTCATGTTGCCAAGGCCTAACACTATTGGGAAGCCGTTAATATACTTTTAAGTCTGATGAGAGCTGGAGCAATGGAAGCCAAGCTTGTGGTCAGGACATGTAGCCCTAGAGGAAATGGCTTTGTGAGGTGGGAAGGGAGCTAGAGAAATAAAACCCCCAATTTCTTTTACTTCTCATCCTCCCATTTCCTCTATGTGTGCCTCTCAATGGCCCAGTGCAACTGGAAGTAAGAAGAAAACTTGGGCAGTGTAATCCCAGAGGTCAGCCTCAAAGGGTGCAAAGCAAAGCTTGGAAGGGTAGAGAATAGGCTTGATTTGAGGAGGTTGGGGGCAAATAGAGAATGCCTAGTCCAGCACCCATTTTAAATTATTGCAAATTTATAAAGTAGGGGAGTGTTATAATGAAAATGCTCTTGGAGGAAGATTTGGTTTAGTGGATTTTGAGCCTTAAAAAAATCACTCAGGCCAGGTGCAGTGGCTCACGCCTGTAATCCCAGCACTTTGGGAGGCCGAGGTGGGTGGATCACAAGGTCAGGAGTTTGAGACCAGTCTGGCCAACATGGTGAAACCCTGTCTCTACTAAAAATATAAAAATTAGCTGGGCACGGTGGCGTATGCCTGTAATCCCAGCTGTTAGGGAGGCTGAGGCAGGAGAATTACTTGAACCCAAGAGTGAGCTGAGATCACACCACTGCACTCCAGCCTGGGTGACAGAGCGAGACTCCATCTCGGAGGGGGTGGGGGGAATCTCTCTCTAGGCAGAGTTCCAACTTACAACAACAAAGGCAGAATACAATCTATTATCTGATTTATCCTTATAGCCCCCACCGTAGCTTATTTTGTTATTTCTCTGTAGACTTGTTAGATCAGAATTAATTCCTCTTCCACAATGTTCTGAGCCCTTGCAGTGAGAAAGCTGGGGTGCCAGTGGCTGAAAGGGATAAAAGAGTAGGGCAGAGTACCAGCCTTTCATAGCATGAGTCTGGTTGTGGGGTGGATGGAGCAGTAGTGATGAAGACAGGTACACGAATAATAACAAACCAGGCAGAATATGATAAATGTACATATGTGTAAGCAAAAGAGAGAGGAGAAAGTGATTAAATCTGTGTTGGTGAGCGTAGGGTGATTTCAACATGAAAAACTTCATGGAAGAAGTCACCTTTGAGATAGGCCTTTGAAGGAGAAGTGTGGATTTTGACAGGTAAAGATTACGTAGGTGAGGTGGAAAGATTGCTTGAGCCTAGGAGCTTGAGGGTGCACTGAGCTATGACTGTACCCGTGAATAGCAGCTGCACTCCAGCCTGGGCAACAGAGTAAGACTCTAGCTCAAAGCAAAAACAAAAAACAAAAAACAAAAACAAAACAAAACAAAACAAACCGCTTGTGTTCTGCAGAAATGCTCATCAGAGGTGATTTGGGAGGTATCTGTAGTGATGATGAGTTAAGCTTTAGCAATGAACAGGAAGTGGTTGATGTTAAGAAAACAAATATACTGAGAAGAAAAAGGAGGTTCTAGAACTTTTGGGAATACCAGCATTGGGTGGACAAGAGGCAGGGCCTGCAAGTAATTGGGTTTTGTTTTTTTTTGTTTGTTTGTTTTGAGACAGGGTCTTGCTCTGTTGCCTAGGCTGGATGTGGAGTGCAGTGACATGATCATGGCTCACTGCAGCTTTGACCTCCCAGGCTCAGGCAATCCTCCTGCCTCAGCTTCCCAAGTACCTAGGACCACAGAAGCATACCACTATACATGGCTAACTTATTTTTTGTAGAAATGGGGTCTCCCTGTGTTGCCCAGGGTGGTCTTGAACTCCTGGCCTCAAGCAGTCCTGCTGCCTCAGCCTCCAAAAGTGCTGGGATTACAGGCATCAGCCATAGTGTCTGACCTTTTGTTTGTTTTTGGTCAGCTTTGATGAGGTATAGTTAACACACAGTAAATTCACCATTTTAAGTCAACAGTTTGATGAATGTCAATACAATTATGTAACTACCACCACAATCGTGATATAGTCTCTTTTCATCATACCCAGAAAGTTCTCTTTTACCTCTTGGCTGTAATCTTCTCCACCTGTTCCTTAGCCACTGGCAACAACTGGATGTGCTTCTTATCACTGTGGTTTTTACTCTAGAATTTCATGTAGCTAGAACCATAGTTATGTAGTCTTTGTGTCTGGCTTATTTTGCTTAGCATATGCTTTTGAGATTCATCCATGTTAAATCTCCAAATAATGAATAATAATGCTTATTCATTTTGTTTATAATGAATAAGCAAAGTCAGTAGTTCATTTTTGTTATTGAGTAGTTTGCCATCGTATGCATATATTATGATGTGTACCTATTCATTCATCAGATGATGGACAGTTGAGTTTCCAGTTTTTGGCTCTTATGAATAAAGATGCTATAAATACTCATGACCAGGTCTTTATGTAATCATGTGTTCTCATTTTTCTGGGCAAATACCTAAGGAGTAGAATTGTTGCATATGTGGTACAGCAGTTTCCCACGTCACATTTCTACCAGCAGTGTATGAGAGTTCTACACACTGGTGGTGACATCCTCACCAGTACCTAGTATTATCTGTATCTTTAAATTGAGCCATTTATTGAATTTGTAATAGTGTCTTGTTGTGGTTTTAATTTCCATTTCACTACTGACTAATGGCGTTGAACATCTTTTCATGTGCTTATTTGGCTGTTTATATATCTTTGGTGAAGTGTCTGTTCAGATATTTTGCTCATTTAAAAAATTGAGTTTTCTTATTGAGTTGTAAGGGTTGTTTTTTTATATATTCTTGATACAAGTCTCATTGGATATGTTTTACAAAATATTTTCTTTCATCTTGGGGCTTGCCGTTTCATTTTATTTATGTATGTGTTCATCATATCTAAGCCTTTTCATTTTAACAGTGCCTTTTTTTTTTTTTTTTTTTTTTGAGACAGAGTTTTGCTCTTGTTGCCCAGGCTGGAGTGCAATGGCACGATCTCGACTCACTGCAACTTCCACCTCCTGGGTTCACGTGATTCTCCTGCCTCAGCCTTCCAAGTAGCTGGGATTACAGGCGCCGGCCACCATGCCCAGCTAATTTTTTGTATTTTTAGTAGAGACAGGGGTTTCACCATGTTGGCCAGGCTGGTTTTGAACTCCTGACCTCAGATGATCCACCTGCCTCAGCCTCCCAAAGTGTTGGGATTACAGGCATGAGCCACTGTGCCCGGCCAGCAATGCTTTTTGAAAGACAAAAGTTTTTAATTTAGATCAGGTCTAGCTTATGAATTTTTTGTATGCTATTTTAGAAATCTTACCCAGGATTGCTAAGATTTTCTCCTATGTTTTCTTCTAGAGATTTTTTAGTTTTAGCTCTTAAGTTTAGGTCTGTGAATCAGTTCAAGTTGATTTTTGTATATGGTATGAAATTAGGGTCAAGGTTTATTTTTCCTATTTGCATATTCAGTTGGTCCAGCACCTTTTGTTGAAAAGATTATCCTTTCCCTATTAAACTGCCTTGACACCTTAGATAAGCATCAGTTGGCCATATATATGTGGGTCTATTTCTGTACCCTCAGTTCTATTCTGTTGATCTAGCTTGATGAAAGTACCACTATCTTGTTGTCAATACCGTGTCTTGATTGCTAGTTACTAGTTTTATGTTAATAATAAGCTTTAAAGTCAGATAATATACATCTTTAATGTTTTCTCTATCAATTAGAATTGTTTTGCTCTTCTCAGTCCATTGCCTTTCTGCCTTGCAAGTTTCTATGAAGACTGTGAAAAGTGTTTTGCTTTGTTTTTTTGTTACCCAATTGAAATAATTTAATAATCTTGAAAGAGTGGTTAGGAGGAACGTATTTTATCATAGCAACAAGACTTTTAAGAAGGAACTGAATTGGCAGTTGGTTCATTAAAACCTTCTGAGGTTTTAATTTTTAAAAAGTTAGTGTGGGGCTGGGCGTGTTGGCTCATGCCTATAATCCTAGCACTTTGGGAGGCAGAGGTGGGAGGACAGCTTGAGCCCAGCAGTTCAAGGCTTCAGTGAATTATGGTTGTGTCACTGCCCCTCCAGCCTGAGCGTCAGAAGCAGACCCTGTCTCCAAAAAAAAAAAAAGCATGATATACACCACGATGTTGATAAGAAGCAGCATAATTTAGTGGTTAAGGGGTTACCCGGCAGACTAGCCTGGTTTGAATCCTTACTCTATCAATTACTGGCACTGTGACCTTGGTCAAACTATTTAGCCTCCGTGTACCTCCATTTCCTTTCCTGGAAAATGGGGATAATACAAGTACTTTTTTCTTTTTATTAGTTTTTTTAAATTTAAATTTTATTTTATATTTTGAGACAGGGTTGCTCACTTTGTTGCCCAGGGGCACAATTATGGCTCACTGCAGCCTCTACCTCCTATGCTTAAACAATCCTCCCACCTCAGCCTCCCAAGTAGCTGAGACTATAGGGGTGCACCACCATGCCTGGCTAATTATGTTTTGTAGAGATAGGGTTTCATTATGTCACCAGTCTCAAACTCCTGGGCTCAAGTGAGCCTCCCATCTTGGCCTCCCAAAGTGTTGGGATTACAGGCATGAGCCACTGTACGCAGCCCCTATTTTATTGAGTTGCTCTGAAGAGTAAATAATACATGTATCTTCTGCCACATAGGAAGTGCTTCAGTGAATGTTAACTTCTATTATTGCTTTGTTCACCTAGAGAATGCTAAAAACTTCAGAATTCGGTAAGCTCACTTATAGGAACTTAAACTTACTTTCAGTAACTTATTTCAGTTTTAGAAAGATAGTTGTAGTGCTGATTGGTTTTTTCCCCAGTTCCTTAGTAGTTTTCTAACCTTTTCATTGATGAATTTATTAATTTATGTATGTATATCAGTTTGGATTTGTGCATTGCACCAGGAGTGGAAAAAAGAACAATTGGCTTTTAGTGGTATAAATTTTTACTGTAAATTAATAAACAAAACTGCAGTTTTCCTTTGTCAGTATTTAGCTGGTTCATCAGGATTGTGAACTGGTGGTTCTAGAATACAAGTGAAAACCCATTAGTTTGATTTGATTTTGTCTGTAGTTCTTTACTCACTGAATAGGCACATCTGTTTCTAGGTTTATTTGACTGGTTCTCATTATTGATGTAGCAAAAACAATTTGCCAGCGAACTCATTAAATCTTTTCCTTTTCTAAGTGTACTTTCTTAAATAGCAATAATAACAATGAAAAAGTTTTTTTCTTTTTTATCAGGAGTTTAATTTTGCACAGCTAACCATTGATAATTTGTGTGGTTAATGAATAAGAGTGCCAACATCAATCATTCAGCCTGATGAAGCCTTCTAGAAGTACATGTGGCAGGAGTGGGGAGACCTGGACCACAGTATACATTTAAGTTTCAGTTATAGAACTTTGCAAATGGGCTCTTCCTCCTGCACTTTCAGAAATGCCCTTGAGAAGTCTTTATTGACACTTTCTCTTATGATTCTCTAAGCACTGTGTATGGGGAGAGGCATGGGATGGTAGATGTCGAGAGTTCAGTTTTAAACATGGTATGTTTGAGATTCCTTTGGTATATCTGAGTGGGTGTATCATGCTGGCAGTGGATGTCCAGGTCTGGAGCTCAGGAGAGGTTTCGACTGGAGTCATTAGCATATGAGATAGGTAAAAGCCTTGGGAGTTGCTGGGATCCAAAAATGTATGTACATTAAGAGGAAGAGACTGAAGTGGACTACAGATAGAATCCCTAGGATATATCCACTGTGGTACCACCACACTTGGACTTGCTCACATTAGGTTAGTTCAGAGTAAGATAATATGTGAGATTAACTTATATTCAATATGCGTAATGGACTACCTGGATTCAGATTGCTCAGCTTAATTCAGGAAATATTTATTGAGCTCCCTCTATGCTTTACCTATGCTAATAAACACTAGGGATATAAGCAAAATTGACACTGCCTCTGCCCTCATAGTCTTTATAGACTAGTGTGAGAGATAGTCTTTGCTGTTTTTACTCATGGCACTTCTGACAACACGTCCGTGAGTTTTTACTCACACCAATCAGTTCTTCAACTTTCCAGATACCAACTGTATCTGGAAATGAACCTGCAGTTCATTTCCATTCTGACACTAACTATCTAGAGTTAGCATCAGACTCCACAGGTTTAAGGGCTCAGTCCCACAAGACTACCAGTACTTCAGATGCCAGTTGCATGTATTGAATCCCACACTTCTGACTTGCCTACAAACAGGGGAGTTGCTACACCTACCCCCTCACCTTTGAGTAATTTGCTAGAATGGCTCACAGAACGCAGAGAAACATCCTATTTACAATGACTGGTTTATTATAAATGATACAACTCAGGAAAAACCAAATGGGAGAGATGCGTAGGGCAAGATACAAGGGTAGAGGCTTGGAGTTTCTATGCCTTTTCCTGACATGTCACCCTCCCAGCATCTTGATGTGTTCATCAACCTGAAAGCTTTCCGAACCCTGTCTAGGGGTGTTTTCCGAAGCTCCATTACATAGGCTTGATTGGTTAAATCATTGGCCATTGATAATTAACTTGATCTCCACCCCTTTTCCTCTCCCTTGAGGTCTGGTGGTGGAACTGAAAGTTCCATCCCTTTTATCACTTGGTTGGTTTCTCTGGCGATCAGCCTTCATCCTGAAGCTGTCTAGGGACCCACTAAGAGTCACCTCATTAGCATAAACTCAGGTATGGTTGAAAGGGGCTTGTTATGAATAACAAAAGATGCTCCTTTTCTCCTATCACAAAGGAAATTACAAACACCAAATACATATTTCTTATGCCACAAATGAACATTAAACAAATCGCACAAATTATATGTAATTGCAAACCATGCAAGGTGCTATGAAGGTAAAGTACTGGATGCTGTGTGAACATTTTGGGAGAGACCTAATCTCACATGGATACAGCCAGGGATACCTTCCCAGAGGAAGTGACGTTTAATTCAACTAGTGATACTGTTACTGAGTACCTAATTAATATCTCTGGCATGGTACTATTTAAACTGATATCTTGTGATTAAACATTAACTGGGTGAAAGAGGGTGGAATGGAGAAGGCAGGCTCTAAATAGAGAGAACTACCTGTGCAAAGTTCCTGAAATACAAAGGAGCATAGTGCCTTCCAGGAGTTAAGGATCTCAGGCGTCTATAGAAGAGAGAGCAAGGGGAGAGGTCAGTTCTTGGCCTTCTTGTCAGAGCAGAGATTTTGTTCTTTAGAGTAAACCTATTCAGAAAAATTTTGAACTCTTTTCCCCTTTGAAATAGACTTTATAACTTTTTATTACAGAAAAATGTTAACAAATGCATCAGTGGAGAGAATATTTCCCCCATACCCCAGTTTCTTTCTTCTTCTTCTTTTTTTTTTTTTTCTCTTAAGAGACAAGGTCTCACTGTCACCCAGACTGAAATGCAGTGGCACGATCATAGCTCACTGTAGCCTTGACCTCCTGGGGCTTAAGGGATCCTCCTGCCTCAGCTCCCCAGTAGCTAGGACTGCAGGCCCATACCACCACATCTGGCTAATTAAAAATATATTTTTTTTCTGTAGAGATGGAGTTTCACACTATTGTGCGGCATCAGGCTGGTCTCAAACTCCTAGCCTCAAATGATCCTCCCAAAATGCTGGGATTATGGATGGTAGCCACTGCACCTGGCCATGTTTTAGAGTATCTTGAGTCTGATTTAGGAATGGCTCCTGAAACCTGCTCACAGAATTTCCCTGACCCCCTTTCTGGGTTCTCTGCAATTTTAGTTTTGCTTGCAGCTATCCTTGTTAAGTGTTTACCATTAGTTTTTGGCATTTTATTGTCCCATCATCTTCCATCTTCTGTCTTTTCCTCAAATTCCATATTTTTCTTTGCTTTCAAAGGCTAGTTCCTTAATAACTGATCTCCACTACTACTCATGGAGATGATAATTTTCTTCCCGAAGTTTTGTAGATCATTGCCTCCTTTGGATACTGGCAGAAAGGATCAATATTTGTATTTTTGTTTTTCATTTTTTTTTTTTTTTTTTAGAGACAGAGTCTTGCTCCGTCACCCAGGCTAGAGTGCAGTGGCATGATCATAGCTCACTGCAGCCTTGACCTCCTGGGCTCAAGTGATCCTCCCACCTCAGCCTCCTGAGTAGCTGGGACTACAGGTGCAAGCCACCATGCCTGGCTAATTTTTTAATTTTTGGAGAGACAGGATTTTACCATATTTCCCAAGCTGGTCTCAAAGTCCTGGGCTCAACTGATACTTCTACCTCAGCTTCCCAAAATGCTGTGATTACAGATGTGAGCCACTGTGCCTGGCCAATAGCTACTTTTTGTTAAAGCCTTAAGCATCAGAACTGAGCTGAGGAAAGAGAGGCAGAAGAAGGTGTCCCTGCTAAGCTACACAGTTTATAATTTTGTTGAACAACACTCCATGTCATTGACTGATTTGAAGTTAACTTGTCTGAAAATTAAATGTGCAATTATGACCTATTTCTGAAACGTATCTTAAAAAGTAAGCTCAGAGATGATGCTTTAAAAAAGTCTTCTTTTTTAAAAAAGAAATTATTAGGCCGGGCGCGGTGGCTCAAGCCTGTAATCCCAGCACTTTGGGAGGCCGAGACGGGCGGATCACAAGGTCAGGAGATCGAGACCATCCTGGTTAACACGATGAAACCCCGTCTCTACTAAAAATTACAAAAAACTAGTCGGGTGAGGTGGCGGGCGCCTGTAGTCCCAGCTACTCGGGAGGCTGAGGCAGGAGAATGGCGTAAACCCGGGAGGCGGAGCTTGCAGTGAGCTGAGATCTGGCCACTGCACTCCAGCCTGGGCTACAGAGCAAGACTCTGTCTCAAAAAAGAAAAAAAAAATTATTTGTGCCCTTTTTGCTTTGAGTTTGGAATTGGGACCCCCCAAATCTGATGGTAAAATGTTTTATTTATAAATCCACTGAAGTAAGAAATAGTATGCAACCACTAAATGCTTAGGGCTTATAAAAAACTGACGTTAATATATCTATGAGTTACCATTTTGGTAGCCAAAAATATTTAAATGTAGAAAGTAGTAGTAATTAATTAATTTAACAAACACTATGATGGTCTAGCTTGTATGGCAGAGAATTAAAATAAGGTGGAATCCATCCCTAACAGTGAGGAGTGCGTTATCTATTAGGGGAGTAACAATCCTAAATAATTGTATTTCAAAGTCAGAGGTATCCTATTAGAGAGAATCAGAAAGCACTAGTTTTCAAGTTCTGAAAAGCCCTGTAAAGTTTTTTTTTTTTTTTTTTTTTGTAAAGTTTGAAGATTGAAGAGGAAGGACTTTAGTAAGTGAAGGAGAAGATAGAAGCAATGGTTTGAAGACTTGGAATGACTTGGTGGTTTTAAGAACCTGTAAGATTTTCTTAAGTGGCTGTTATGTCAAGGAGCTGAATAAGGAAGCTACAGCAAGGAGAGAATTTTCAATTAAATTTTATCCTAAAGCACTGATTCTGGGGTTGAAGGGAGAAGTAACAGGTTGCAGTGTCATACTTCTCTAAGTGCTTTAGTGAGGTTGGGTGGGGCTGGGGACTTGGACATGTGTGTTTTGACAAGTTCTAACACTTGATTCTCATTCACATCAACTCAACCTTTAGAGTTAATTTTTACAGGGAGTGATACTATGGGGCAGTGAAAATAGCACTGGACTTCAGAATCTGGGAACTTATATTCAAATCCTGACTCTGCCATTCACCTTGTGTGTAATCTTGTCATACTATTTAATTTTTTGAAAATTGTTTCATGTTATTAATAACTATCTTAGGGATTTTTGTGATAATTCAGTTGAAGTTCTGAAATGTCGTAGGTATACGGTAAAAGTTTTGTAATCTGACAGGTTTTCCCTGCCTGCTGCACAGACAAAATCAATTAACAGAGACCACTACGTTGCAGTAAAGGAAGAGTTTAATTGACAGGAGGCTGGCCATGCCATGCATGAGACAGAGTTATTATTCAAATTGATGTATTTCCCCAAAGGCTTGGAGTTTAGGGTTTTCAAGGATAATTTGGTGGGTGGGGGACTAGGGAATGGGGAATGTTGATTGGCCAGAGAAAAAAATGACTGGAGTGTGAAAAACAATCCTGGTGTGATGAGTCTGCCTCTGGATGGGGCCACAGGATGTTAAGTCTTGAGGCAGGAGTCCAGGTGGAGTCATTCTGAAAGATAACACAAAAGAACCAATCTTAGGTTCTATAATAATGATTTTCTCTATAAGAGTAATTGAGGAAGTCACTAATATTGTGACCCCTGCCCACACGACTCCTAAACAGTAAGGAATGGTAGAAGCTATACCTGTCTCGTGACCTCTAGCCATATGACTCCTGAGCAGTAAGGGATGATAGAAACTATGCCTACATCTTAGCAGAATTCAGGCCTCTCTCATAATCCTAACCTTGTGGCCTTTCATTAGTTTTATGAAGGTGGTTTAGTTTTGGGAAAGGTTATTATCATCCTTGCTTTTAGGTTAAACTATAGATTTCTCTGAAAATCAGCTTGGTCTTGTAAACCAAAAATAAAATTCTAAGCTCTCTAACCATCTGAATGCCCCCCTCCTCTCAGCAAGGGCATTCCTGATAAACTAGTTCCAGTCATGATGGAAAGGGGGATTCAGATATGCCTCATAATACCCTCCTCTCTTTTGGAATTACTGATAGAACAAGACTCTTTAAGTCTGATAAGAAACATTTAAAATCTATTCTCTGAAGCCTGCTACCTGGAGGCCTCATCTGCATGATAAAACCTTGGTCTCCATAACCCTTTATTGTAACACAGACATTTCTTTCTTTAGATAATAATTCTTTCAACCAATTGCCTATCTGAAAATCTTTCAGTGTGTCTATGACCTGAAAGCCTCTGCTTCAAGTTGTCCCGCCTTTCTGGACTGAACTAATGGACATTTTACAAGTGTTGATTGATATCTCGTGTCTCCCTAAAATATATAAAACCAAGCTGTCCCCAACCACCTTGGGTACATGTCATCAAGACCTCCTGAGGCTGATCACAGGCATGTCCTTAACCTTGGCAAAATAAACTTTCTAAATTGATTGAGACCTGTCTCAGCTACTTTTGGTTTACAGTCTACACCCAGGAATGATCAAGGATAGCTTTGCAGTTAGAAGCAAAATGGACTTAACTGTGTCAGATTTCTCTTACTGTCATAATTTTGCAAAGGTGGTTTCAGTTTTGTGAGTTTAAGTTTTAATTTAGAATTTACCTTAGAAACTACCTTAGAAACTACCGAATGAAATAGAAACTTATTAAAAGTTGCAGAAGATGTAACTGTTGGAAAATATGTTTGTTGGCATATGGACTTCGTGACACCCCTTAGTAGTGGACTAAATTTAGTTTTAAAAATATAATTAATTTATTATACTTGTAAAAAATAAAGGTTCCTCTTTGAAGATTTTCCTCCCCATTTAACTAGGAATAAATAGTAACTTCTCTTAGAAGCAAAATTTATTTAAAGACCTGTGCTAACATTCTTAAAAATCTGCTAGCTGTGATAAAGAAATTAATGTACTTTATGTTCTTAGCTCCCACAATTTAGCCTATTTGCCCTGGCATGCTTATACTGGTCCAAGCAAGCATTAGGTCATAGCCTGTTCCTCTTCCTTATTTAAAGATGTTTTTACCTTTCTCAGCATTTCGCAAGTTAACTTCCTCCTTCCTTTATTCTCCTCTACCTTTGCCTCTTTTAAAAAGTTTTGAGTTGCTAGCCAATCGGGACAAATAGAGAATGTGAGGTCCTGTTCCAGTCAACAGAAACCGGATACAGCAGTAGGGTGGACACGTCAGGTTATAAATGACCCTGTCTCCTTTGTTCGGTGTACTCTCGTGTCAGAACTGCTGGTGAGTGTACCCTTTCTGCAGAAAGTATAAAAATGGCCTTGCTGAGTCAATTAAATTTATGTTCAAGTGCTGTTTCTTTATGGCACCAGGAAACAAGCGTTTCAAACATACTGCTGGTTTGCATGGGCAAACATGAAATATCTTCAGATTAATTCAAAATAGGAACCTTTTATATCAGAGCTTTTCTATTTGATTGAAAATAAAATCAACCCACTTTAAATTCCAATTAAATGTTAATTTTCCTATATTAAACTGATATTTTTTCTCTCAATTTTATCTCTACTTCTGTAATCTTAGGTGCTATCAACATCTCTCATTCACATTTCTGAAATATGTTTTTATTGGTTATTTTATTTTAAAAGTATCATTACTGTTTATCTACTTTGAACTCTTATTTCCAATTGATAGATGCAAGCAGAACATTTTAATAAAACCATTGTAAAAGGCAAGCTTTAGTGATTAAGACAATTGACCCACTTTTTCCTTCCTCAAAATTTTAAGATCTTTAAAGCAGAAACTTGTGCTTTAAAACTGTATTGCTATATTTTAAAATGATATAATTTGTATGTCATTTAAATGTTCAATTAGGGAAAAGGATGATTATTCCTTTTTTTTTTTTTTTTTTGAGACGGAGTCTTGCTCTGTCACCCATGCTGGAATGCAGTGGCGTGATCTTGGCTCGCTGCAACCCCCGCCCCCCGGGTTCAAGCAATTCTCCTGCCTCAGCAGCCCGAATAGCTGGGTCTACAAGTATGCGCCACCATACCTGGTTAATTTTTGTATTTTTAGTAGAGAGAAGATTTTGCCATTTTGGCTAGGATGGACTTGAACTCCTGACCTCAGGTGATCTGCCCTCCTTGGCCTCCCAAAGTGCTGGGATTACAGGTGTGAGCCATCGCACCCTTTATGAGTTTTTCTTAAACTGCTCCGGTACGGGGAGTGGGAAAGTAGGGATCTTAGCTGTGCTAATATGAAAGAGTAGCATCTCCTGCTAGAGTCCCAGTTTTAATGGATGGTAGGTGAGATATTGTAAAATATATATTTGGTCTTCCTCATGTCTCCTGGAGTGTAACTCCAAAAATCCTTGGAATCTCCAAAGTGATCTGTGTCTTTGTATGCTAATGAATTGACTGATGGCTGGTCACCTCTGGTTAGCTTCAGGATTGGGGCTGGTCACTGGAAAGACTGACACATGATTAGAGGGTAGTACTTTCAGCGCCATCCCCAACCTCTGGGGAGGGGAGGAAAGAAGGGCCAAAGATTGAGTTGATCACTCAGTGATTCGACCAGTAATACCTAGTAATGAAGCTTCCATAAAACCACAAAAAGACCAGGTTCAGGTGTTACAGGAATGGGGTTCTGATCCAGAGCCCAAGAGAGGATTCTTGGATCTCACGCAATAAAGAATTCAGCGCGAGTCTGTAGAGCAAAGTGAAAGCAAGTTTATTAGGAAAGTAAAAGAATAAAAGAATGGCTACTCCATAGACAGAGCAGCCCCAAGGGCTGCTGGTTGCTCATTTTTATGGTTATTTCTTGGTGATATGCTAAACAAAGGGTGGATTTTTCATGCCTCCCCTTTTTACACCATATAGGGTGACTTCTTGACGTTGCCATGGCATTTGTAAACTGTCGTGGCGCTGATGGGAGTATAGCAGTGAGGACAACCAGAGGTCACTCTCGTGGCCATCGCGGTTTTGATGAGTTTTAGCCAGCTCCTTTACTGTAACCTATTTTATCCAAAGGTCTTTATGACCTGTATTTTGTGCCGACCTCCTGTCTCATCCTGTGACTTAGAATGCATTAACCATCTGGGAAGGCAGCCCAGTAGGTCTCAGCCTCATTTTACCCAGCTCCTACTCAAGGTGGAGTTGCTTTGGTTCACACGCTTCTAACATAGGAAACTTCCAGATAGCTGAACCCATAGAGGTTCTATACTGGAAAGGGGTCCCTATCCAGACACCAAGAGAGGGTTCTTGGATCTCACGCGAGAAAGAATTCGGGGCGAGTCCACAGAGTAAAGTGAAAGCGAGTTTATTAAGAAACTAAAGGAATAAAGAATGTCTGCTCCATAGGCAGAGCAGCAGCAAGGGCTGCTCCACTAAGCATAGTTATAGTTATTTCTTGATTATATACTAAACAAGCGGTGAATTATTCATGAGTTTTCTGGGAGGGGGGTGGGCAATCCTGAAACTGAGGGTTCCTTCCCCTTTTAGACCATATAGGGTAACTTCCTGACATTGCCAGGGCATTTGTAAACTGTCCTGGCACTGGTGGGAGTGTCTTTTAGCATGCTAATGCATTATAATTACTGTGTAATGAGCAGTATGGACTACAAGAGGCCACTTTTGTGGCCATCTTGGTTTTGATGGGTTTGGGCCAGCTTCTTTACTGCAACCAGTTTTATCAGTGTGGTCTTTATGACCTGTGTCTTGTGCCGACCTCCTGTCTCATCCTGTGATTTAGAATGCCTAACCTTCTGGGAGTTGAGCCTGGTAGGTCCCAGCCTTATTTTACACAGCCCCTATTCAAGGTGGAGTTGCTCTGGTTCAGACACCTCTGGCAGTTCCTGGAGCGTGGCATCCCCAGAGACGGCATGAAAGCCCTGGGCCCCTTGCCCCATATCTTGCCCTATCCTTCTCTTCATCTGGTGTTCATTGATACCCTTTGTAATAGTCTTTATTATAAACCCATAAATGTATGTATGAGTGTTTTCCTGAGTTCTGTGAACTGCTTCTAGAAATTAATCAAATCCAAGGAGTGCAGTGTGGGAACCCTGCTCTATAGCTAATTGGTCAGAAGCACACATAAAACAACCTGGGGCTTGCAATTGGAATCAGAAGTGGGAGACAGTTTTCTAGGACTGAGCCCTCAACCTGTGAGATCTGTTGCTATCTCCTGGTAGGTAGTGTCATAACTGAATTGAATTAGAAGACACCCAGCTGGTGTCTGCTGCAAGACTGCTTGCTTGGTGTGTGGAGAAAATCTCCCACACATTTGGTCATAGAAGTGTTCTGTGTTGTGAGAGTCTAATAGGAAGAAACTGAGTTCTTTTGTTCTATATCATCAGAGAAGGTAATATGAAATATTATTTTACATTAAAACCACACCATGTATTATGAAGAAAAATGCCAAAATTGTAGGAGTTTAATTTCTTGCTTAAAAGGGAACAATTAGTTGGGGATACTCCAAACTCCTGGAAGCATGCATTCATTCTGCTTTGCTGATAGGGTTATATCTGGAAAGGGTTTTGAAAAGTCAGTAATATCTTCTGCACTTGAAGTTATTTATATTCTTTTTGTATTCCTTCCAGAGGTGGATAGAATGTAGTAAGAACCAATTTTGTGTATTGAACATTTGGGTTTCATTTTCATATTTTAGAAGTGGAAGGGATTTTGGAGATTATTTTATTCAAATCCCTTATTTTTTAGATGGGGCCTGGAGAAGAGGGTAAGTGTTCTTGCCCAAGATCATTTCTTGGGTATTAGAACCTTAATTTCCTGATTCCATCTAATGTTATTGAATCGCACTGGTCTCTTTGTAGCTAAGGTAAGAGATTATAAACTAGTTTAAGACATTAAGGTTTGAGAATATTGGTCAATTGAATATAAAGCTATCAGTCAGTGAACCTACTATATACTTTATTAGAGTTTTAGGGAAAATGAAAAATTAAGTCAGTTACCAGTTATTACACTTTGCCCCAACTCAGACAGTTGCTGAGAACAAGAATTACACTGGAAAGTAGTTGATTAAATCGATGATTTTGTTTTTGAACAATTGTGTGGGGCATCAACATAGGAGATGCTACTGCCAACAGATAATTAATTAGCTTTGAAATAAATAGTTTGAAAACTTGCTTTTGAAAAATATTTGAAGAAATATCAACTTCTTTATTCTTAGTAAGGAAAAAATTCATTCTAAATTTTCATATTTAGAGAGGGACTGCTGATTATAGTTCATGTGAATGAGCTTACAGCTTAAAACATTTAGACATCGAATTGATTTTAGTTTAAGTGTTTTAGAGCTGAAGGAACCTGGATTTGCAGTTTGAACTCCCTCGATGAATTGTTTTTTACTTTCACTTGCCTAGAGCATAATGTGTTAAAGAAAGAACTAAGCAGAATTTATCCAGTAACTAAAAGTTTTATTGGAAATGTTACTAGTTTGATGTTCTATTTTGTTCTTTAAACTTCCCTCTGCTGATACTGTTTTGAAAAGGATCATCCCTTTATCTTTGGCAAATCTTGCTGCATTGATGATTCATCTTTCTGTTTGTACAAGGCGTCTTCAGAATATACATAACGCTTGTATTTGTAATATATATGTACAGTACATATATACATATAAATCTGAAAATTTTTGAGAAAAATGATGTTTGTAAAAACAATCCTTCTATAAAGATATTTTTCAGTTTTTATATACTCAAAACAGTAATAGGATAGAGATTATAACTTTTGATTATATTGCAATTGAAAACAATATGGTCATACAAACTTTTTTTGTTTTTCCTTTTCTTGAGAAAAATTTAAGACTGAAGAGAAGTACAGATAATTAAAAAAAAGAAACCCCCCCTGTGTTTCTTCTGCCAGCATTTAGCAAGTGTTTGTGCAGTCGTTTTTAAAATTAGAAAAAGGGAAACATAACACAAAGTTGATACCCGCCAACCCCTTGGGCAATCACTATCCTGAGTTTGGGTGTCTATCATTCTAGTATTTAAAAAGTACTTTTTTTTTTTTTTTTTGAGGGTCTCGCTCTGGCGCCCAGGCTGGAGTGCAGTGGCGTGATGTCAGCGCATTGCAAGCTCCGCCTCCCGGGTTCACACCATTCTCCTCCCTCAGCCCCCTGAGTAGCTGGGACTACAGGCACCCGCCACCACCCCCAGCTAAGTTTTTGTATTTTTAGTAGAGACGGGGTTTCACTGTGTTAGCCAGGATGGTGTTGATCTCCTGACCTCGTGATCCGCCTGCCTCGGCCTCCCAAAGTGCTGGGATTACAGGTTTGAGCCACTGCACCCGGTCTAAAAAGTACTTTTATATAAATCTCCATTTATATCTACAACCAGTATTAGTGGTAGAGATAGCAATAATAAAATACTAATGATCATAATAGCAGCATATGTTTGTTGAGTGTGTACTGAGTTCCAGGCGTTGATTCCAAGAACTTTATATGTGTTATATCATTTAGTCCTCATGGCAATGATAGAGGTTCTTTTATTATCCATTATGTTACAGATAAGGAAATTTTACCGATAAGAAAATTGAGCCCTGGGGAAATTAAGTAACTTGCCCCAGTCATCTAGTAAATGGTGTAGCCTAGATTCAAACCTAGCTGTTTTGACAGACTTTTGGGGTTTTCCTTTTAACTTATGTAGTTTGGTTCCTCTAATATTGTTTGTGTGTGTGTGTTTCCTAAACACTAAATGTTGTTTTGAACATTTAAAAATTACACAAACACCAAAAGCATTGTAACAAAAACAAAAATTGATAAATGGGACCTAATTAAAGAGCTTCTGCACAGCAAAAGAAACTCTCAATAGTAAACAGACAATCTAATAGTAAACAGATAATCCTATTATTGTTTTAATTTGGGTATATAAAAACTGAAAGATATCTTTATAGAAGGCTTTTTTTTTACAAACATCATTTTAACAACCAAAAATCCTAAAAAAGTTTTTCAAAGGGTTGATAGAATCTATCACGCTTCTAACTAGAACACATAAAGTTGAAAAAAAATAAAGTAGGTTTAATGGGTTTGTCCTTTCCTTGGACATATAGAAATTTGCAGTTTGGGGATAACTCCCATAGAATGGGAGAAAATAGTTGGAAACTATGCAACTGACAAAAGTCTAATATCCAGATTCTATAAGGAACTTAAATTTATAAGCAAAAAACACCCCATCAAAAAGTGGGCAAAGGACATGAACAGTTTTCACAAAAAGATACATGCAACCAAGAAGGATATAAAAAAATGCTCAGCATCATTAATCATTAGAGAAATGCAAATCAAAATCACATTGAGAAGCCATCTGACAACAATCAGTGACTATTATTTAAAAGTCAAAAAATAACAGATGCCAGGTGAGGTTGTGGAGAAAAGGAAATGCTTATGCACTGCTGGTGGGAATGTAAATTAGTTCAGCCATTGTGGAAAGCATTTTGACGATTTCTCAAAGAACTTGAAACAGAATTATTTGACCCAGTAATTCCATTATTGGGTATATACCCAAAGGAATATAAATCATTCTACCATAAAGATAAATGCATGTGTATGTTTATCACAGCACTGTGCACACTAGCAAAGACATGGAATCAACTTTAATGCTCATCAATGGTAGACGAGATAAAGAAAATGTGGTACATATACACCTTGAAATACAATGCAGCCATAAAAATTAATGGGATCACGTCATTTGCTGCAACATAGGTGGAGCTAGAGGCCATTATCCTAAGCAAACTAACACAGGAGCAGAAAACCAAATACTGCATGTTCTCACTTAAAAGTGGAAACTAAACATTGAGTACTTAACGGAGACAAAGAAGGAAACAACAGGCACGAGGGCCTACTTGAAGTTTGAGAATGGGAGGAGGGTGAGGATCAAAAAACTACCTATCCGGGCTGGGAGCGGTGGCTCATGCCTGTAATCCCAGCACTTTGGGAGGCCAAGGTGGGCGAATCACCTGAGGTCCGGAGTTCGAGACCAGCCTGACCAACGAGCCTGACCAACATGGTGAAACCCGTCTCTACTAAAAATACATAAATTATCTAGAAGTGGTGGTGCGCGCCTGTAATCCCAGCAACTTTGGAGGCTGAGACAGGAGAATTGCTTGAACCGGTTGCAGTGAGCTGACATCACATCACTACACTCCAGCCTGGGTGACAGAGTGAGACTGTCTCAAAAAAACAAAACAAAACTGAAACACAAAAAACTATCTATCGGGTACTATGCTTATTACCTGGGTGAGAAAACAATCTGTATACTGAACCCCTGTGACATGTAATTTACCTGTATAACAAACCTGTACAAGTACCCCCGAACCTAAAATGAAAGAAAAAAAATGGAGCTGTGGAATTATTAAAAAAAAAAAAAAATTCACATTGTTTTTGTTGATTTGCGTGTGGTTTCTTTATAGTGTAAAGTGTATACTTTGGTATCGTGTGAATATATCACATTAGTTGTTTCTTACCTATTGGTGAATATATAGGTCGTTTTTCTATTATAGAGAAAATGCAGTGAACATCCTTAAACAAGTCTTCTTGTACATTTTGGGTTTCTGTGTTAGGTGTAGAACATACACATTCATTTGGAATAGTACCTTTATGATATGTGACATTCATCATATACTAACTTCCTATATGTCTTAGATTTCCATCTGGAATCTTAGTTTTTTTCTATTGATATTGTGTAATGTAAGCTGCCTCTTCTTGTGCCTGAATCACATTGTTTTATTCTGGCATTATAATTTTTAGTATCTGTCAAGCTAGGACTTCTCTCAGTTTGTAATTTTTTTTTTTTTTTTTGAGATAGGGTCTTACTCTGTTGACCGGGCTGGAGTGCAGTGGCACAATCTCGGCTCACTGCATCCTCCGCCTCCCAGGTTCAAGCGATTCTCCTGCCTTAGCTTTCTGAATGGTTGGGATTACAGGTGCGCACCTCCACACCCAGCTAATTTTTTTGTATTTTTGGTAGAGATGGGGTTTCACCATGTTGGTTAGGCTGGTCTTGAACTCCTGGCCTCAAGTGATCCGCCTGCCTTGGCCTCTCAAAGTGCTGGGATTACAGGTGTGTGCTCAGTTTGTAAATTTTTTTTCCCTCACAATTTCTATGTATTTATAGATAATCTTAAGAAACAATTTACCAAATCCAGGTTGATATTAATTTTATACATTAACTGAAGGAGAACTAACTCCCGAAAATGTGGATTCTTTTCAACAAGAGCATTGTTTAGCTCTCCATTTATTACAAATTTTCTTTTGTTCTCTAGCAGGATTTTATTTCCAATAAAATTTCTGCACATTTCTTGTTCAGTTTTTTCTAAGGTATTTTATGTTCTTTGTTGCAACTCTAAATGGAAATTTTGGGGGCTTTGTATATAATTCCTGGTTATTATAGTTGTGTGTAGAAACTTGAATTTTTTTTTTTTTTTGTAATAAGCTACCTCACTGTGCTTCTTTCTAGTATTTAGCTGGATTCTTCTGATGGGTTTTCGAGGTGTTCAGTATCATGTGTAAATAATAAAAATGTCTAGAATACATAACACTTTGTTGTTCAATTTCTTTCCTCTCCTCTCCTCTCCTCTCCTCTCCTCTCCCCTCCCTCCCTTGTCCTCCCCTCCCTCCCCTCTCCTCCCCTCCCCTCCCTCTTTCATTCGTTCATTCATTTGTTTGTTCCCTCCCTCCCTCCCTCCCTGCCTTCCTTTTCTTCTTTCTTTTTTTTTTTTTTTTTGAAACAGGGCTGGCTTGGTCACCCAGGCTGGAGCGACCTGGGTGGCATCATCGTGGCTTACTGCAACCTCCACCTCCTGGGTTCAAGCGATTCTCCTGCCTCAGCCTTCCAAGTAGCTGGGATTACAGGCATGTGCCACCACGCCTGGCTAATTTTTGTATTTTTAGTAGAGATGGGTTTCACCATGTTGGCCAGACTGGTCTTGAACTCCTGACCTTGGGTGATCTGCCCGCCTCTGCCTCCCAAAGTGCTGGGATTATAGGCGTAAGCCACCATGCTGGACCTCAATTTCATTATTGATAATAGTGGTGACAAGTGGGCACTCTTACCTTCTACTTGACTCTAGAGTCAATGCTACTGATGGTTTTGTTTTGTGATATGTAGTTTTAAGTCATTTTAAAAAACCTTTTATTCCTGCTTTATTAGTAGATTTTTTATTAAGAATGGATGTTGCATTTTATCAAGTGTATTTTTAACATCTCAACATAATATGAAATTGGTTAATGTTAGTAGATTTTTCTATGTTGAGCCATCATTATATTCCTGGAATGAACCCCTATTAATGTACTTTCTCGTTTTCCTTGCTAATTTTTTTTTTTTTTGAGACGGAGTCTTGCTGTGTTGCCCAGGCTGGAGTGCAGTGGCATGATCTCCTGCCTCAGCCTCCCAAGTAGCTGGGATTAAGTCACTTGCCACCACACCCAGCTAATTTTTGTATTTTTAGTAGAGATGGGGGTTTTACCATGTTGGTCAGGCTGGTCTCGAACTCCTGACCTCAGGTGATCCACCTGCCTCAGCCTCCCAAAGTGCTGGGATTACAGGCGTGAACCACTGCACCCGGCTGCTAATATTTTTAATTGCAGATTTTAATTAATTGTAGATTATGAAATCCACAATTGTGGTAGTATTACAGTTGTACTTTTTGTGCTTCGTTGAGTTTTGGTATTGTTAGTTTATTGACTGCTTAAAAAGAACTGAGACTCTTTGCTCTATGCCCTAAAACATTTAAAGTAGCTTAGGAATTATCTGTTGAAGTCATAATATATAGAATTCTTCCTTAAAACAATCAGAGCTTTGTTTTGTTGCAAGTATAGTTTCTTTAAATCTCATTACTGATTTATTTCAGTAGTATCCCAACTATATTATCCCCATTCTCCAATTTACAGTAAACAACTGTCAAATTGGGGTTTTTTGAAATGCATCCTTCGTTGAGGGCATATAGGTATCAGATGCTGTGTTAGGTGCAGATAACACTTTTGTTCCCCAAATCAGTCTGACTTGTAATAGATTATAGAATAAAAATCAAAATTCATTTGTTTGTTAACTTTTTCACATTCTGAACTGCTTTCATTTTCTACAATTTTATATTAATGTCTTTACGTATTCTAGCTATTCTGATCTACTTCCTATTCTTTAAATGCACTTGAACTTTCTTTCTTTTGAATTCAATTTGATGAAACTGGCTTGTAAGGTTTTTTTTGTTTGTTTGTTTGAGACAGGATCTCACTCTGTCGCCAAGACTGGAGTGCAGTGGCACAATATTGGCTCATGCAGCCTTGACCTTCTGGGCTCAGGTGGCCTCCCCAGTAGCTGGGACCACAGGCATGCACCACCACGCCTGGTTAATTTTTTGTATTATTTGTAGAGTCAGGATTTTGCCATATTGTCCAGGTTAGTAAGTTTTTTTTTTTTTTTTTTAAAGAGATGGAGTCTTGCTGTATTATCCAGGAGTGATAATAGTGCACTACAGCCTTGAACTCCTGGCCTCAAGTGATCCTCCTGCCTCAGCCTCCCAAGTAGCTGGGACTGTAGACGTGTGCCACCAAGTCTGGCTCTGTAATATTTTGACTCATCAGAGTCATTCTTGATGTAACCAACTTTTTTTATTTGTTTACCCACCATTAATTCTCTCTTCTTTTAGTAACATAACCCTCAGTTCATTTTGGGGAAGCATTAATCTGCCATATATATATATTTTTAATTTAAATGATTTATTGGTCGGCCATCGTGGCTTATGTCTGTAATCCTAGCACTTCGGTAGGCTGAGGTGGGTGGATTACCTGAGGTCAGGCATTTGAGACCAGCCTAGCCAACATGGCGAAACCCCCTTCTCTACTAAAAATACAAAAATTAGCCGGGTGTGGTGGTGCACACCTGTAGTCCCAGCTCCTCAGGAAGCTGAGGCAGGAGAATCTCTTGAATCCTGGAGGTGGAGGCTGCAGTGAGCCAAGATCGTGCCACTGCACTCCATCCTTCGTGACAGAGTGAGACTCCATCTCAAAAATAATAATATAATAATAATAACTTATTGAGGCTGGGGATGGTGGCTCATGCCTGTAATCCCAGCACTTTGGGAGGCCAAGGTGGACGGATCACTTGAGGTCAGGACTTCAAGACCAGCCTGGCCAACATGGTGAAACTCTGTCTCTACTAAAAATGCAAAAATTAGCCGGGCATGTTGGTGGGCGCCTGTAATCCCAGCTACTTGGGAGGCTGAGGCAGGAGAATTGCTTGAATCTGGGAGGCAGAGGTTTGCAGTGAGCTGAGACCATGCCATTATACTCCAGACTGGGCAACAAGAGTGAAACTCTGTCTCAATCAGTCAATCAATCAGTCAATAATCGAGTTGAAATTCACATCGCGTACCATTAACCATCTTAAAATGAGCGATTTAGTGGCATTTAGTACTTTCACAGTATTGTGCAACTACCATCTCTATCTAGTTCCAAAACATTTTCATAATTCCAAAGTAAAATACTCACTAACCAGTTTCTCCATTTTCCCTTCCTATCTAGCCTCTGGCAACTACTATTCTACTTTCTATCTGTATGCATTTGGCCATCCTGTACATTTCTTATAAATAGAATCATACAGTATGTAGCCTTTTATGTCTGACATCTTTCAATTGGCAGAATGTTTACAAGGCTCAAAGTATAGCATTTATCAGTATTTCATTCCTGTTTATGGCTGATTAATATTCCACTGTATAGATTATACGACATTTTGTTTATTCATTCATATCTTGATGGTCATTTGTGTTGTTTCCACTTTTTGGCTATTACGAGTAATGCTCCAATGACTGTGTACAAGTTTTCAGTTTACTTGGGTATAGATCTGGGAGTCGAATTGTTGGGCCATATGGAAACTCTATTTTGAATTTTTTGAGGTAACACCACCAAACTGCTCTTCATAGCTGTCTTTCCATTCTTCCTTTTTTTTAAATTAAAAAAAAAAAAATAGAAACAGGATCTTGCTGTGTTGCCTAGCCTGGAGTGTAGTGGCTATTCTCAGGCACAATCATAGCATACTGCAGCCTCGAACTCCTGGCCTCCAGCAATCCTCTCACTTTAACCTGCTAAGTAGCTGGGACTACAGGCACTCTGCAGTGCATCCAGCTTATCTTTCCATTCTTATTTATAATATTGAGTACCTTATGTTTTGTCTTTTTTTTTTCCCTTAATTTTGTTAGCTAATTGTTTTCATTTTTTCCACTAAAGAATTATCTCTTGGGCCGGGCCTGGTGGCTCACACCTGTAATCCCAGCACTTTGGGAGGCCAAAGTGGGGATTGTCTAAGTCCAGGAGTTCAAGACCAGCCTGGACAACACGGTGAGACCCCAGTCTCTAAAAAAGAAAAAGAAAAATCATCTCTCTGAGATATCCATCCTGTTGTTTTTGAATTTTTCTAATTTACCAATTTCCCTTTTCTTCCCCTTCTGCTTCCCTATTTATTTATTTAGAGACAGGGTATCACTCTGTGCCCAGGCTGGAGTGTAGTGGCATGATCTTGACTCACTGCAGCCTTGACCTCCTGAGCTCAAGGGATCATCCCACCTCATCCTCCCGAGTAGTTGGGACCACATCATGCCTTGCCATGCCTGACTAATTTTTTGTATTTTTTGTAGAGATGGGGTTTCTCCATATTGTGCAGGCTGGTCTTGAACTCCTGAGCTCAAGTGATTCACCCACCATGGCCTCCCAAAGCGTTGGGATTACAGGTGTTAGCCAGCATGCCCAGCTTAATGTTCTTATTTTGTTTTTCTATTTTTGAATTGAATTATTAATATATTTAAATTTTTTTAAAGAGACTTGGCCTCATCCTGTCGCCCAGAGTGGAGTGCAGTGGTGCAATCATAGCTCATAGCTTTGAACTTCTGAGCTCAAGTGATCCTCCCTCCCAAGCCTAAGTTGCTGGGACCACAGTCGTGTACCACCATACGCCCAGATAATTTTTAAACATTTTGTCGAGACAGTGTCTTGCTACGTTGCTCAGTCTGGTCTTGAACTCCTGGCCTAAAGCTTCCTCCCACCTCGGCCTCTTAAAATGTTTGGATTATAGGAGTGAGCCACCACACCTGACTTTCATTTAATTCTTACTTTTAAATGGAGCATTTAAGTCTTTATATATTTATTTGAGTCAACTTTGACTACATTCCCTTTATTTTGATAAATGTTTCCTTTATGTAACTTTCTAGATAATTTGTAACTCCTTTCCCCTTCCTCTCTTTGTCTAAGAAACTTAGTTTCCAAATATTTAGCTTTTGCCTTGTTTTGGATTTCTTTAAAAATGTTTTTTTTTTTTTTTTTTTTTTTTTTTTTTTGAGACGGAGTCTCGCTCTGTCACCCAGGCTGGAGTACAGTGGCCAGATCTCAGCTCACTGCAAGCTCCGTCTCCCAGGTTTATGCCATTCTCCTGCCTCAGCCTCCCGAGTAGCTGGGACTACAGGCGCCCGCCACCTCGCCCGGCTAGTTTTTTGTATTTTTTTAGTAGAGACGGGGTTTCACCGTGTTAGCCAGGATGGTCTCGATCTCCTGACCTCGTGATCCACCCGTCTCGGCCTCCCAAAGTGCTGGGATTACAGGCTTGAGCCACCGCGCCCGGCCTAAAAATGTTTTTTAAAAATTTGCACTGATAGGCCAGGCGCAGTGGCTCACGCCTGTAATCCCAGCACTTTGGGAAGCCAAGGTGGGTGGATCACCTGAGGTCAGGAGAGGGAGACCATCCTGGCCTACACAGTGAAACCCCGACTCTCCTAAAAGTACAAAAAAAATTAGCTGGGCTTGGTGGCAGGCGCTTGTAGTCCTAGCTACTTGGGAGGCTGAGGCACAAGAGTCGCTTGAACCCGGGAGGCGGAGGTTGTAGTGAGCCGAGATTGCGCCACTGCACTCCAGCCTGGGTGACAAGAGTGAGACTCCATCTCAAAAAGAAAAAAAAAATTTGCACTGATAATACATGCACATATAAGAAATTCAAGTTTTTGCAGTGAAGAGCAGATATCTTTCCTACCCCAGCTCCCAGTAACCCAGTTCTCCTTCCCTGAGAGGCAACTAGTGTTCCTAGGTTTTAAAAAAATGTTTTCAGCTTTTATTCCATGCATTTATGAACATGATATATGAATATATAAACCCTTTTCAATATGGTTGTATTACTGTATATGAACTATTACAGTATACAGAAACTGCATATTTTTCTTTTTTAACAGTGTGTCTTGAAGATTGCTTCCTTTTACTTGTTTTGTAAATACTTTTTGGTTTCACTACTTTCTGGCTAGAACTGTGGTCTAAATTATGTGTATATTTTTGAATTATTTGTTGTATAATGGTCAATTTGAAAATATTTTCCACTGGTACATAAAAAGAACATATTTTAGGATATGCATGATATTTTAGATTAGATTTATCATTTTGGATTACATAGATGACTTCAGGACATCCAGGAAACCTTTGGAAATTTGCTCATTTTTATGAGTATGAGCATGAGTTTTATTCTTTGGGGAGTCGGGGTCCACAACTTTTATCAGATTCTCAAAGGAATTCATGGTCTACCAATAGATTTAAGGACTGGTAAGTTTATATACTGTTGTACTTTGCCTTATTTGTCAAGTACTGGCATATACCTTAGAGATACTGTGGTTTAGTTCCAGACCACTGCAATAAAACGAAAAGTACAGCATAGCAAATAAATCACAGTAAAGCCAATGTCATAGTAAAGCAAGTCACACAGTTTTTTTGGTTTCTCAGTGTATATAAAGGTTATGTGTAGCGTACACTGTAGTCTGTTAAGTGTACAATAGTATTATGTCTAAAAAATGTACGTACCTAAATTAAAAAGTACTTTTCTTTTTTTGGCTGAAAAGTGCTGAGAGTCCTCTGAGCCTTCAAAGAGTTGTAATGTTTTTTCTCGTGGAGGGTCTTGCCTTGATGTTGATGGCTGCTGACTGATCAGGATGGTGGTTGCTGAAAGGTTGGGATTACTTTGGCAATTTCTAAAAATAAGACAACAGTGAAGTTTGCTGCATTGATTGGCTCCTCCTTTCATGAATGATTTCTTTGTAGCATGCATTGTTTGATAGCATTTTACCCACAGTAGAACTTCTTTCAAAATTCAAAAGGAGTCAGTCCTCTCTAACTCTGCTACTGCATTATCAGTTAAATTTATGTAATATTCTATTCCTTTGTTGTCATTTCAGTAATATTCACAGCATCTTCACCAGGAATATATTTCATTTCAATGAACTACTTTCTTTGCTCATCCATAAGAAGCACCTCATCCGTTAAAGTTTTATCATGAGATTGCTGCATTCAGTCACATCTTCGGTCTCCACTTCTAATTCTACTTCTCTTGCTATTTCCATGATGTCTGCAGTTACTTCCTCCACTGAAGTATTGAACCTCTCAAAGTCATCCGTGGGGGTTAGAATCAACTTCTTCCAAACTCTTGTTAATATTGATACTTTGGCCTTTTCCCCATGAACCATGGATGCTCTTAATGGCATCTACAATGGTGAATCCTTCCCGGAACATTTTCTATTGACTTTACCCAGATCTCAGAGGAATCACTATCTATGGCAGCTGTAGCCTTACAAGATGTATTTCTTAAATAATAAGACTTGAAAATCAAAATGACTTCTTTATCCATGTGCTGCAGAATGGATGTTGTGTTTAGTAGGCATGAACACAACGTGAATCTGCTTGTACATCTCCAGTAGAGCTCTTGAGTGACTGGGTGCATTGTCAGTGAACAGTAATGTTTTGAAAGGAAACTTTTTTCTGAGCTGTAGGTCTTAACAGTGGGCTTAAAATATTTAGTAAACTGTATAGTAAACAGATGTGCTGTCATCCGGGCTTCGTTGTTGCATTTATAGAGCACAGGGAGAGTAGATTTATAATACTTCTTAGGTGCCCTAGGTTTTTCAGAATGTAAAAGAGCATTGGCTTCAACTTTAAGTCCACCAGCTTCATTAGCCCTTAGCAAGAGACTCAACCTGTCCTTTGAAGGCAGGTATTGAATTATTTCTAGCTGTGAAAGTCCTAGATGGCATCTTCCAATAGAAGGCTATTTTGTCCACATTGAAAATCTGTTGTTGAATGTAACTACTTTCATCAATTACCTTAGGTAGATATTCTGGATAACTTTCTGCAGCTTCTACATCAGCACTTGCTGCTTCACCTTGCACTTTTATGTTGTGGAGACAGGTTCTTTCCTTAAGCCTCATGAGTGAACCTCTGCTAACTTCAAACAATTCTTCATCTTCCTTACCTCTCTCAGCCTTCATAGAGTTGAAGAGAGGGCCTTGCTCTGGCTTAGGCTTTGGTTTAAGGGCATGTTGTGGCTGGTTTGATATTCTATCCAGACCACTTAAACTTTCCCCATATCAGGAAAAAGGCGATTTCACTTCTTTATCATTTATGTATTCATTGGAGTGGCTCTTCTGGTTTCTTTAAGAACTTTCCCTTTGCATTGCAACTTGGGTAACTGGCGAAAGAGGCTTAGCTTTTGGCCTGCCTTCCTCACTAAACTTAATCATTTCTGGCCTTTGATTTAAAGGGACATGGTGTCTTCCTTTGTCTTGAACACTTAGAGGTGATTGTAGGGTTATTAGTTGGCCTAATTTCAATATTGTTGTGTCTTAGGCAATAGGGACTCCCAAGGATAGGGAGACTGGGGAATGGTTGATTGGTGGGGCAGTCAGAACACATGCAATTTATCGATTAAGTTTGCCGTCTTATATGGGTGTGCTTTGTGGCACCCCCACACAATTACAATAGTAACAATCAAAGCTTACTGATTACAGGTTACCATAACAGTTATAATAATAATGAAAAGTTTGGGCCGGGCGCGGTGGCTCAAGCCTGTAATCCCAGCACTTTGGGAGGCCGAGATGGGCGGATCACGAGGTCAGGAGATTGAGACCATCCTGGCTAACCCGGTGAAACCCCGTCTCTACTAAAAATACAAGAAAATTAGCCGGGTGAGGTGGCGGGCGCCTGTAGTCCCAGCTACTCGGGAGGCTGAGGCAGGAGAATGGCGTGAAACCGGCGGGGCGGAGCTTGCAGTGAGCCGAGATCGCGCCACTGCACTCCAGCCTGGGGCACAGCAAGACTCCGTCTCAAAAAAAAAAAAAAAAAAAAGAAAAGTTTGATATATTGTAAGAATTACCAAAATGTGACACAGTTACATGAAGTGAACATATATTTTTGGAAAAATGACACCAATACACTTGCTCAAATCAGGGTTGTCATAAACCTTCAATTTATAAAAAAAAAAAAAAAATGCAGTGTCTGTACAGCACAGTAAAGTCAAGTGCCATAATTGAGGTATGGCTGTATTTAAGTTTCTATTACTGTGGTTGCCATTTTTCCTGTGTTTTCTGTGGTTTCCGCTTCATTGTTTTATTACTCTGCTTGTACATAAAGGTTTGTGATAGTTTTATCTTATTAGTGATTATACTGTTCATCGTTACTAAGTAACCCTTTTTGTCCTATTTATTACCTAATAGATGATACTCTTTTTGGTTGCATTTGTTTGTTATATCATTACCCTACATTTTATCTTCAACATTTTGAAATCACTTGTTTTAGATCCATTGCTTATAGATAAGTAAATCATTTTTAAAATGTATACCCTATTAGATTTATAGTTATATACATTTAATTTATAGCAGAGATTATAAATTTTGGGCCATAACTACTTTCATGTATGTTTTGTTCAGTTAGCATATAGATTATTGTTATTATTTTGTATCAATCTTTGTCTTTTGGTTTTAATAGGTGAATTTTACAGATGTTGATGTAGTAGCTGTGCTTGGTCTTATAGCTGACCTTTAGTATCTGTTTTACCATTTTAATACTTGCTTGTTTTCTTCCTTTGTTTCCTGTTGTTAGATGGCCTCTGTTTCTTTGATTCATTTCCTGTTCTATTTTTGTATAATTTTGGAAAATATATGGATTTACCCAGATGACTATATAGCAGTAATTAGCCAGAAATGGAAATGAGGAAATTCCATTCATAGTAATCACAAAATCAGAAATACTTAAGAATCAACAGAAGAGCACAGGACTTACATGAAGAAAATCTAAAATAGGATAGGAACAAATAGGCACACTTTGTCCTTGGATGAACAAATTTCATAAAAATGTCTATTTTCTGAAAATACATAAATCTAATGCAATTCAGATTAGAACCTCAGTAGTGTGTTGGAAGGGATGGCATATAATTGAATAAAATAATCTTATGTTTGTTTGTTTGTTTGTTTGTTTGAAACGGAGTCTCCCTCTGTCACCAGGCTGGAGTGCAGTGGTGTGATCTTGGCTTTCAGGCAATTCTCCTGCCTCTGCCTTCCAAGTAGCTGGGACCCCAGGCGCGCACCACCATGACCAGCTAATTTTTGTATTTTTAGTAGAGGCGGGATTTCACCATGTTGGCAAGGATGGTCTCCATCTCTTGACCTCGTGATCCGCCCGCCTCGACCTCCCAAAGTGCTGGGATTACAGGCGTGAGCTACCACGCCTGGCCTGAATAAAATAATCTTAAACTTTTGAGACTTTCCTTACCAGTCATCAGAACATTTATACGTTTATAAAGGTATTTTAATCAAGTCGCTGTTGTTGTAAGAATAGACAGGTGGACTGGAATAGAGAATCCAGAAATAGATCCTATTAGTGGTGAAGTGAATTATTTTGTTGTTTAGATCTTCTGTTTTCTTATTTTTGTTCACTTGATCCATGTTGTACTGAGAGTGGTATATTCATGTCTCATGTTATTAGCATTTCTATTTATGTTTCCTTGCATCTCCTGTAGTTTTTGCTTTATAAAAGCTGTTGCTGTGCTATTTTGTTTTAGAATAATGCCTGGCTAATTCTTTTGCTTTTTAAAGTCATTTCATCTCTTTGCTTGGAGGTCTTTAGGATTTTATCTTTATCTTTGAAATCTAATAGTTTTACTAGGCTATTTCTTGGAGTTGATTGTTTGGGTTAATTTTCCCAAGTACTGTATTGATTCAGATATTTTTTTCTATTTTAGAAAGTTTTCTTGCATTATAGCTATAAAACCAGCTCTGTTTTTGTTTGGTTTGGTTTGTGTTTTTCTTCCTCACGTAATCCAATAATGTGAATATTACTCTTTTTTTCTTATCTTCTGTTTCCACTTATTTCTCTCTGATCCTTTTTATTTTTCTTTATGTCATTGAGTCTACTCTTCCTTGAATGCTTTTATAATTCATTCTTCATTGCTGAGATAATTTTGACTTTTTCTTCATATTTCTTTTCTGAGTTCAGTTACCTCTTTCCCTTTCTTCTTTCCTTTCCTTTTCTTCTTTTTCTTCCTTTTTGTCTATTTCTGCTTTCAGTTTTTGAATTTTCGATTCAGGGTTTTTCATATCATCATATGTTTCAGTTTATTTAATTTTGTTTGGATTGTTAACTTAAACTTTCTTTTGCTTTGTTGTTATCAGGGAATTTCCTTCAATTGATAAATGTGAAATTTAATTTTTTTTTTGTTTTCTGCAATAGCTCTGTATGCACTTGAGTTTTCTTATGTTCATTTTTATGGTATTGAGTATTTTATAATATTCTTAATTGCATTATCTTCAGTAAATGTAGCAAAGTCCAAATACAATAGCAGAAATGTTGTTTGTTTTACTTGAGGAAAGGGTTGTTCTGTCTTCAATTTTATGGGTCTATTTTGTCTTGCAGGACACTAAGTATTTCCCCTTTTTCTTCTTTTACCCTTCACCGCTCAGTTATTAAAGCATGCTTCTCTCTTCATTTTTGCTTTTTCTTTCCTCTGCATTTCAACAAATGCTTATTTAACACTCGTCTTTTTAAATTGCACCTGCTCTTTTAAACCATGCCTTCTGCTTTAAATTAAAGGTACTTGAAACCTCTTCCCTGTAGCCTGTGCTCTGATCTGCCCAGATACTTTTCCAGTGTTTTCAGATACGGTGTGGATTTAATCTTTCTGGGAGTCACTACAAATCATTTTTAGGTGCCTTCACTAGCCTTTCTCCTCTGTCTTTTCTGCAGTTTTTCTTAGTCTGCCTTTGCTTGCCACAAAGCCTTGTGGGTGGATGGAGGTGAAAGCATGTACCCTAAATTGGTTGACTTTTTCTCTTTTTATTTGCAATTATTTGCAATTTGGCATTCTATGTCTTCAAGTTATGCTACAGGTGTGGTTTGGTATAGAATTTAATTTTTCCTTCTTGTTTTTTTTTACTGTTTGGGGATGAAATTTTGGGCAGATAGCTGTGCAGCTGCCATTGCCTTCAACTATGTAGAAGTCCTGGATTACTTAATAAATGGTGGTGGCATAACTAGCCTTCTACCTGGAAACAATAAAATTGGACTCAGCCTGTGCCATATAGAGTGTATTAAACTTCCAGATGAATGTAGAATTTATTTTAATTCCAGATGGACTAAAGACTCAGGTGTTTTCTTAAAAAAAAAAACTCTCAAGAATATCAAGGTGGTTTTTATGTAGGTGATGATAATCTAGAATTCATGTGGAATCTGGGTGTGAGAGTGGGGCAGGGATACTCTTGACCAAGAATGGAAAACAGAAGCTATAAAATAAAAGATGTGTGTGTTTGTAAAAGATAGATTTAGAAGAAATATTTTCAATGTTGAGGACAGACTGTGATAAAATACAAAAAACTTTTACAAGTTGACAAGATAACAAAATAGGAAAATGCATGAATAAGTATTTCCCAGAAGAGCATATCCAGATGACCAACAAATTTAAGATGTTCAGATTTATTAGTAATTAGGGAAATACAAATTAGAATAACAACATATCCCTGTACAGCTATTAAACCTTCCAAATTTAAAAGAGCACAATTACATATGGCTTATGTGGGAAGGGATGGAGGTAAATAAGGCACTTTTATGTCCTCTGCACAATGCTGGTGTTTAATACCAAATGAAGTCAGGGTGGGGTGGAGGATCATGATTTCCCCCCTCCTCAGTGCATACTTTCCGAGTATCTTAGGAACATGAATTAAGCATAGTAATCATAAACTTGTGAAGGCAAGTGTCATCAGATTTTATATTTAGAATTTAACAGGACATATTGAGAAATAAGAAACTCCTTTTAATTACTGTAGTCTGGAATCTTTATCACTGGAGTGCTTTCTTGATGATCTGCCTATATCATGAAAATTAAATTCCCTTCAGTGATTGAGGATCTTTCTCTATTACCAGCTATCATAAGTGACATTCTAGGGACTTGCTTGAGAGACACTTTCCCTGCAATATTTTGTAATTAAAAATTTTGTGTATATATAAAAAATATGTATCAATGCATCTTATTTCTGATGCATTTCAAAATAAATTACAGATGTCTATTTACTTCCCTCAAGTATACTTCAGCTTGCATGTCATTAACTATTCAGTATTTGTTGAGGTAAAGTTTACATGCAATGCAATGTAAAAATCTCAAGTGCACTTTCACTGATTTTTTTATTTTTGTTTTCTTATGTAGAGACGAGATCTCACTGTGTTGTCCAGGCTGGTCTCGAACTCCTGAGCTCAAGCAGTCCTCCTACCTCGGCCTCCCTCAGTGTTAGGATTAAAGACGTGAGCCACCATGCCCAGCCCACTAGGTTTTAACAAATGTACAACCTGTGTATTCCACACCACTATTGAGACACAGAATATAACCTCAAGAAGTTTCCTCAAGCTCCTCACAGGCAGTTCATGCTGTCACCCTCTGGAGGCAGCCACTATTTTGATTGAAGTATTTTTATGGACTTGTGTTTTGTTTTGGATAAATCTTTAGGAGAGGAATTTTTGGGTCATAGGGTTAGATATATGTTTCGTTTTATGAGAAACTGCCAGACACCTTTCCAAAGTGGGTGTTCCATTCTACAATTATGAGTCCCAAAGTTTGGCCTAGGGAAGTAGAAGGATGGAGTTACCATTTATTGAGAGGAAGAAGTCTATAGGAAGGACAGGTTTGGGTGGGGTGGTGGTAGTGGTAGATTAGGAGCTCAGTTTTGGATATGTTAATTTTGAGATATCCAGCCATAACCGAAACAGATAGCCATGTGGAGGGGCGAAGTAGGCAACTGTGTATATGAATTTGGAGTTAGGGAGAAGGCCTGGGTTGGAGATAAAAATTTGGGAGTCATCAGCGTGTAGAACCCACTGTTACACTGACAGTGGAATCAGAACTGAATGGAAAAGGTACATCTAAAGAAATTACTGTTTTTTAAAATAAACTTTGTGTTTTGGAATTTTAGATTTACAGAAAAGTTGCAAAGATGGTACGGTTTCCATATACCCTTCACCCATTTATCCCTAATGTTAATATCTTAGTAGATAACCATAGTACATTTATCAAAGCTAAAATGGTAACATTCGTACAGTGCCATGAACTTCCAGACTTTTTTTTTTTTTTTTTGAGAGAGAGAGCCTTGCTCTGTTGCCCAGGCTAGAGTGCAGTGGTGCAATCTCGGCTCACTGCAACCTCCACGTCCCAGGTTCAAGCGATTCTCCTGCCTCAGCCTCCCAAGTAGCTGGGACTAGAGGTATGTGCCACCATGCCTGGCTAATTTTCATATTTTTAGAGATGGGGTTTCATCATGTTGGCCAGGAACATCTTGAACTCTTGGCCTCAAGTGATCAGCCTGCTTCGGCCTCCCAAAGTGTTGGGATTACAGGCATGAGCCACCGCATCCGGTCGCATTTCACCAGTTTGAAATAATTAATTGTAATGTAAGATGAAATTTTAGAACATTTTATGAATCCTCTGTATGTTTTTGACTGTTTTCTCTTCTCCCTTTGCAGGACTAATGGCTGAAGGATAAATCAACATGGCAACTATGATTCCACCAGTGAAGCTGAAATGGCTTGAACACTTGAACAGCTCCTGGATTACAGAGGACAGTGAATCTATTGCTACAAGAGAGGGAGTTGCTGTTCTGTATTCTAAACTGGTTAGCAATAAGGAAGTAGTACCTTTGCCCCAACAAGTTTTATGCCTCAAAGGACCACAGTTGCCAGACTTTGAACGTGAGTCTCTTTCAAGTGATGAGCAGGACCACTATTTGGATGCCCTTCTTAGCAGCCAGCTAGCATTGGCAAAGATGGTGTGTTCGGATTCCCCATTTGCTGGGGCACTTAGAAAACGACTGCTTGTACTCCAGCGTGTCTTTTATGCACTTTCTAATAAATACCATGACAAAGGCAAGGTGAAGCAGCAGCAGCATTCTCCAGAGAGCAGTTCTGGGTCAGCAGATGTCCATTCTGTTAGTGAACGCCCCCGGTCAAGCACTGATGCACTTATAGAAATGGGTGTTCGAACTGGTCTAAGTTTATTATTTGCACTTCTAAGACAAAGTTGGATGATGCCTGTGTCAGGACCTGGTCTCAGTCTTTGCAACGATGTTATTCATACTGCAATTGAAGTTGTGAGCTCTTTACCACCATTATCATTAGCAAATGAAAGCAAGATTCCTCCTATGGGCTTGGACTGCTTATCGCAAGTAACAACATTTCTTAAAGGAGTAACTATTCCTAATTCTGGGGCAGACACTTTAGGTCGTAGATTAGCTTCTGAGTTGCTGCTTGGTTTGGCAGCTCAACGAGGCTCATTGCGGTATCTTCTTGAATGGATAGAAATGGCTTTGGGAGCTTCGGCAGTTGTACATACCATGGAGAAAAGCAAACTACTCTCAAGCCAGGAAGGAATGATCAGCTTTGACTGCTTTATGACCATATTAATGCAGATGAGGCGTTCTTTGGTACGTACTATAAAAATCTCAACTTTAAAGCTCATAACAGTTTTAGGAAAAGTTAATGAAGTTTTTAATGAATTGGTGGTAACAGTGAATGATTTGAGACTTCGGTGGTTGTTGAGTTAAATATTTCATATACTTGGAGTGAAGAAACTTTTATGCATGTTAATATATGTGGTTGGTACAGTGTTGAGACTACTGCATCAGGAGTCAGGTTTGTAGTTTTAGCTTTCTGAATTCTCATATGAACTAGGAAATTCATCTAACTTTATGTTTTAGCAGACTTATGAAAAATGAGATATTTTGGCTAGTGATCAGGAGGTCTTTAGGAAAAAAACCTCTTATTTTCATCTTTCCCAGTTTATATTAAACATTTACTATATGCCAAGTACTATTCTAGGCCCTGGGGCTACAACACTGGGGATACAGTTTCTGCCTCCATGGAGCTAACAGCCTAGTAGAGGAGTCAGATAATAAATATTTAATTTCAGGTAGTGAAAATTTCTAAGAAGAGAAGTAAAAGAGGGAAAGGGAATAGAGACTGGTAGACTTAGGACAGAGGTTGGGAGGTGAAAAGTTGCTGTTTAGTTAATGTGGTCAGGGAATTGACTGAGTTGTGACATTAAAGTAGAGACCTGAATGAAGGGAAGTGATGAGCTAAGCAAAGCTCTGTGAAGAGCGTGTTGTCAGAGGAAATTGTTTGACTATCATAACCTTGGATACTACATTAAAGAATAAATAATAAAATAGTAGAGTGTAATCAATGTCAAGAATTTGTAAGACTGAAAAACCGAGAATAAAAATTCAAATGTTAAAATACAAATTTAGATTGGGTACGGTGGCTCATGCCTGTAATCTCAGCACTTTGGGAAGCTGAGGAGGGTGGATCACTTGAGGCCAGGAGTTCAAACCCAGCCTGGCCAGCATGGTGAAACCCCATCTCTACTAAAAATACAAAGATTAGCCAGGTGTGGTGTTGCGTGCCTATAATCCTAGCTACTTGGGAGGCTGAGGCAGGAGAATCACTTGAACCCAGGAGACGGAGGTCGCAGTGATCAGAGATCATGCCGCAGCATTCCTGGGCAATACAGCGAGAATCTGTCTCAAAAACAAAAAATAAAATACAAATTTAAAATATTAAGACTCAAACACTTAAAAGCTGACTTGTTTTTAATTAGGTTACATTGATCAGTCTTTTTTTTTTTTTTTTTCCGAGATGGAGTTTCGCTCTTGTTGCCCAGGCTGGAGTGCAATGGCATGATCTCGGCTCACTGCAACCTCTGCCTCCCAGGTTGAAGCGATTCTCCTGCCTCAGCCTCCCAAGTAGCTCAGATTACAGGCATGCACCACCACGCCCAGCTAATTTTTGTACTTTTAGTAGAGATGGCGTTTTACCATGTTGGCCTTGGCTCGTCTCGAACTCCTGACATCAGGTGATCTGCCCACCTTGGCCTCCCAAACTGCTAGGATTACAGGTGTGAGTCACCACGCCTGGCTTACATTGATTAGTCTTTAAGGTATCCTTTGTTACCAGATATCAACCAACAAATCTATTTAGTTAAAATAACTAAAAATGTCACTTATAAATGATATATATGTATTTCAAGTCTCCCCCTACCCCCAATAAGTAGAAAGCTTTTGGACAGGAGTGTCCATAAAAACCAATTATGTTGAATTTATTTTCAAACCAGGGACATTTAAGTTTTCACTTACTTTGCTTTTTGCATTTATGAACTGAATGGTAAATATTGGGTCATTTTTTACCATTTTATCATAGGTAAGTACTTGGGGTTTTTAGATCATAAGATCTATGAAAATTTGAATTTCTTACTGTTACATAAAAATTTTTTTTTTTTTTTTTTTTTTTGAGATGGAGTCTTGCTCTGTCACCCAGGCTGGAGTGCAGTGACGCGATCTCGGGCTCACTGCAAGCTCTGCCTCCCCAGTTCACGCCATTCTCCTGCCTCAGCCTCCTGAGTAGCTGGGACTGCAGGCGTCCGCCACCTCGCCCGGCTAGTTTTTTGTACTTTTTAGTAGAGACGAGGTTTCACCGGGTTAGCCAGGATGGTCTCGATCTCCTGACCTCGTGATCCGCCCACCTCGGCCTCCCAAAGTGCTGGGATTACAGGCGTGAGCCACCACGCCCGGCAAAAAAAAAAAAAATAAAATACCGCGGGCGGATCACAAGGTCAGGAGATCGAGACCACAGTGAAACCCCGTCTCTACTAAAAATACAAAAAAATTAGCCGGGCGCGGTGGCGGGCGCCTGTAGTCCCAGCTACTCAGGAGGCTGAGGCAGGAGAATGGCGGGAACCCGGGAGGCGGAGCTTGCAGTGAGCCGAGATCGCGCCACTGCACTCCAGCCTGGGCAACAGCGTGAGACTCCGTCTCAAAAAAAAAAAAAAAAAATAAAAAAATAAAAAAATAAAAAAATAAAAATAAAAGCATGCCATGCTTTGTTTGGGATATGGAATGTTGACATAGGTTCTGTGCTCTTCACTTGAGGTGCCCAGGGATGCAATGATGTAATTAAAAAAGCTTTAGGGACCAGCTGTGGGAGGCACGTAGGCCTCTTTGGGTTTTCTTATTCAATATTCAAATCCTCTCACTTGCACATGTTTTTCTAAATTTATTTTCTGATTCTTAATACTTTCTGGTAACATCCTCTTATGTTATACTTCTTTCAAGTCTGTAAAGCCATTCAGTGACCTAAAATAATGTATCTCTTCATGGTCACATGTTAATATTTCTGTAAGAAGTCACTTAATTCCTCATTTTACGGGCTATTTATTTTGCAGTACCTTTGTTACAAAAAAGATACTAATCATTGCACAATATAGTTATATGATTAAATGGTTGCCAATGGTGTGTTTGAACAAAATGCTAGTCACCTTGAGGCAGAAGCCTCTTCCTCGAGGACCTTACCTTCTAAGGCCTTATTCTACAATATTCCTCCTTAATGGGAAGAGGGTACCCCAGGAAACTAGATTTCTTTTCTCAGTGTCCATTTAGCCTCATTGTCTAGGCTTGTATGCATATTTGATAATTGACTGGATAGTTTAAATACTTTTCCTTTCCCCCCCACTTTTTTTTTTTTTTCAGATGGAGTTTTGCTCTTGTTGCCCAGGCTGGAGTGCAGTGGCGTGATCTCGGCTCACTGCAACCTCTGCCTCCCGGGTTCAAGCGATTCTCCTGCCTCAGCCTCCCGAGTAACTGGGACTACAGGCCCCTGCCACCACGCCAGCTAATTTTGTTTTTGTATTTTTAGTAGAGGTGGAGTTTCCATGAAGGCCTACCTTAAAGTAGATCTAAAATAATTTTTTTTTTAATTACTGGATTTCCAGTTTTCTTTCTACCTAGCCTCTCATTCCCAGACAAAATAGCAAATTCACTAGTCAGGGAGGTGCCTCCCTCCTTCCCCTCTATGGCCATACCCGATAATATAGCTCCTTATTGGGGCAGACATACCTCTAAAAAACTAGATTGCTGGCCAGGCGCGGTGGCTCACGCCTGTAATCCTAGCACCTTGGGAGGCCAAGGCGGGCAGATCACCTGAGGTCAGGAGTTTTGAGACAAACCTGGCCAACGTGGTGAAACCCTGTCTCTACTAAAAATAAAAAAATTAGCCGGGCATGATTGCAGGTGCCTGTAATCCCAGCTACTTGGGAGGCTGAGGCAGGGAGAATTGCTTGAACCTGGGAGACGGAGGTTGCAGTGAAGCCGAGATTGCGCCATTGCATTCCAGCCTGGGTGACAGACCAAGACTGTCTCAATAAAAAAACAAAAACAAAACAAAACAAAAAACTAGATTGCTTTTCTCAGAATTCCAGATCTACTCTGGGGAGGAATATGTGTTTGACTTAATTTAGCTCTCTCAAAGCCACCTCAGGCCTACATTAGATTGAATTTTAATTAAATCTCAGATTGGTTTTAGGGGAAAGGAATGGTTATTAAACCGAATTATATATTTGTTATTTCTTCTTGCACAGTCAGTGATAGTATTTGATGCTTTTGGTCTCCAGGACCCGTGTTTCTTTTCTTTTTTTTTTTTTTTTTGAGGTAGAGTCTTGCTCTGTCGCCCAAGCTAGAGTGTAGTGGTATAAACTTTGGCTCACTGCAACCTCCGCCTCCCGGGTTCAAGCTATTCTTGTGCCTCAGCCTCCCTAGTAGCTGGGTTTACAGGCACTTGCTACCATGCCTGGCTAATTTTTGTATTTTTAGTAGAGACGGGGTTTCACCATGTTGGCCAGGCTGGTCTCGAACTCCTAACCTCAGGTGATCTACCTGCCTCAGCCTCCCACAGTGCTGGGATTACAGGCATGAGCCACGGTGCCCAGTCTAGAACCCACGTTTCTTACACTTTACTGTTGTCTGAGGACTAGGAAATTTGTAGAGCCTCTTCTGATTACACTAGACCCCAACCTGACCTGATCCTCCCTGTCTTGAATTTCTCTATCCTTGAGTAACTGGGCCAGAACTTATCTCCAAGCTATAAGTTAGAGGGAGAGACACATAACCATCTATTGAGTATCTGGTACAAGACCTAACAAAAATAAGTTCAATCTGTAAATTATATTTACTTGTGTGATTCTTAATCTCTGCTGCCTACACATATATAATGAGTTTGGTGGGAACACACAATATATTCATTAACTTACATGAGAATAGGGAAGTAATTTCAGTGTATGTCTTCAAATTATAAAAAATAACCACATGTATGCCATTCGCCTTTGATGCCGCTAGGTGTTTACTGCACGTGGTGTGCCAGATACTGCTAGGTACTGGGTTAAAAAGATGAATAAACTTTGTAGCATCCATCTCTTTAGGCAGCCCACAGTGTAATGAAAGAGGGATGAACAGACATTTTAAATTAATGATAATGGGCTATAGTAGAAGTCTGTACTGGGAGGAGATGATGGGATGAAAGAAGAGGGTGGGAGGCAAAGGGGCAGAAAATGTCTTATGGAGGAAGTACCCCTGAAGTTAGTTGAAAAGTAGGAGGAATTTGCCAGCAATTTTGAGGCATGTGTGTCAGGAGAGCTGGACAAGTTTTCAAATGAGAGGCTTACAAAGCAATTGAGGTGTGGGAGAGCAAGCCCCAGGACGTATGGAATGGAATGAGATGAGATTGAGGCTGCAAGCTAGGCAGAGCTCTGTATCCCATGCTATAGGCTTTGGGGACTTGATCACATCCATATGCAATGTGGATTTACTGAAGCAATTCTGAGTAAAAACAACCAGAATGGAAGGAAATGTACTCCATTTAGTCTTGTCTTTGAATATCTTAAGCAGACAAATGTGGGAGAAAAAATTGTTATTTTGTATAGTAGATAAGAAGAAGGTAACTAAAAACCTGTGAAACCAAAAATTTTATTATTATTATTATTATTATTATTATTATTATTATTATTTGAGACAGAGTCTTGCTCTGATGCGCAGGCTGGATTGCAGTGGCATGATCTCAGCTCACTGCAACTTCCACCTCCCGGGTTCAAGCAATTCTCCTGCCTCAGCTTCCCAGGTAGCTGGGATTACAGGTGGCTGCCACCATGCCTGGCTAATTTTTTTGTATTTTTAGTAGAGATGGGGCTTCACCATATTGGCTAGGCTGGTCTCGAACTCCTGCTGACCTCAGGTGATCTGCCTGCCTCAGCCTCCCAAAGTGCTGAGATTACAGGCATGAGCCACCACACCCGGCTTATTTTTTTGAGATGGAGTTTAGTTCTTGTTGCCCAGGCTGGAGTGTAATGATGTGATCTCGGCTCATTGCAACCTCTGCCTCCCAGGTTCAAGCAGTCCTCCTACCTCAGACTCCTGAGTAGCTGGGACTACAGACATGCACCACCACGCCCAGCTAATTTTTGTATTTTTAGTAGAGATGGGGTTTCACCATGTTGGCCAGGCTGGTCTTGAACTCCTGACCTCAGGTGATCTGCTCGCCTCGGCCCCCCAAAGTGCTGGGATTATAGGCATGAGCCACCACAACCTGGCCCCCAGATTTAGTTTAATTTCCAGTTTATTTTTGGACCATTTAACTTTCTATCTTGTTGACAGTGTGAACAAATGAAGTTATACATTTAATGGGCTATATTTTTCAAAATTTATTTTCTCTAAAAATGCCCAGCTTTAGCCCTGTTTTGTTTTTTATTTCCCCAGTATATTTACAAAATACACTAAGAATTCTGTGTAGAATGTGTGTTTTTTGTTTTTTTTTTTTGAAACAGAGTCTCACTCTGTTATCCAGTCTGGAGTGCAGTGGCAAAATCTCGGCTCACCTCCCGCCTCCCGGGTTCAAGCAGTTCTCCCCACCTCAGCCTTACGAGTAGCTGGGATACAGGTGCCCGGCACCACACCCGGCTGATTTTTATATTTTTTAGTAGAGACGGGGTTTTGCCATGTTGTCCAGGCTGGTTTTGAACTCCTGACCTCAGGTAATCCAACCACATAGACCTCCCAAAGTGCTGGGATTACAGGTGTGAGCCATGATGCCCGGGCTGTGTAGAATGAGTTTTAGATGTGTCTTTCATCGTAATTGACTGAAGCTGGAGTAGACTTATCCTTAAATACTGACTCTTTTGGGAAGAAATTAACAACAGTCATTACAGTGTTGGTAGGATATTTTGTTTTGGTATTGCTACATTTGGCAGTCATTTATTAAAGGCTCCCAGTATTTTCTCTTCTTTCTCAGTATATATACATAATGCAAAATAATAATTATTGCTGTCCGTTTGGAGATCTTACTATGTAGCGGGAACTGTGCTAAGCATGTTTTGCACATAATTTCAGTTAATTATGTAACAGCTCTAAATGTAGGCATCATTCCGGTCTCAAGATGAGACCCTTTCAGTCAGTGCCAGTAAGTGATGGAGCCTAGATTTAAGCCCAAGTTTATCACTAAAAACTTTATGCTGTTTTCAACATTTTTCTCCATACTGTAGAAAGGCATAAAAGAGGGATCATGATGGCCCTGGTGCTAGCTCCTAGAAAGGTACATCAGTCTACTTATCTGTTTTCGTTTTGGTGATCACTAGAGGTGGCTTTTAGATAATGAAGCCACAGATCACAATTGCGTTTTTTCTCAGAAATGCTTCACAGCTAATTAGGGAATTTGGAGAGGTTGCAACCAAGTATTTGTTGGTGTAGCAACACGTTGTATGTCTAGGGACTAGTTACTTTTAAACATTTAGCTTCTGGTATGATTCCATATCTAAGTCTGGACTGTGAAGCCTTACTACTCAAAGTGTGAGCCATAGACAATAGCATTGGCATCACCTGCATTTGTTAGAAATGCAGAATCTTAGGCTTCTTCTATACTTACTGATTAGGATCTGTATTTTAACAAGATCACCAGGTAATTCATGTCAACACTGAAATTTGAGAAGCACCATCCTAAATAATTAAAAAGAAAAACTGACTTGGCAGCAGCAGGTTAATAGCAGATGACCCAGCAATAAGAGAAACAGTCAAATAGAATCACAGATCTGAAGACAATGAGCAATGTGCTATGATTGGAAGGCTCTGATTAGCTAGCATAGTTATTGGAAGCTATCTGAGACGTGAGGGATTTGGGACAGCTGAAGAGAATAATTAAGAATAATGATTATTAATGGGGTGGGGTGATTACAGAGACTATGACAACAGGAAGCTTTACATAGTAAATTTATGAAGATCTTAGAGAGGCCGGGCGCGGTGGCTCATGCCTGTAATCCCAGCACTTTGGGAGACCAAGGCAGGCGGATCATGAGGTCAGGAGATCAAGACCATCCTGGCTAACACGGTGAAACCCTGTCTCTACTAAAGCAAAACAAAACAAAACAAAACAAAAATTAGCTGGGCGTGGTGGCGGGCACCTGTAGTCCCAGCTACTCCGGAGGCTGAGGCAGGAAAATAGCGTGAACCCAGGAGGCGGAGCTTGCAGTGAGCCAAGAACGCGCCACTGCACTCCAGCCTGGGTGACAGAGCGAGACTCCATCTCAAAAAATAAATAAATAAATAAATAAAATAAAAAAATAAAGATCTTAGAGAAAAGGAAGCTATATGAAGAGCCTGAAGATGAAACTTCTCTGCAGCTTTGCTGGGGTGAGGAGAGTGGTGTGAAAGTCAGTCATTTGCGTGGACTTCATCATAGCAGCTTTTGAAGGCCGAGGGGGAACTTGTTAGATGACAAAAAAGTTCTGCCACGTAATAGTCGGCTATTTGGAGGACTCTCCAAAGTGACTGACATTTCAGTGATTTGAGGGTAGCAGGATATTTGCTGTTTTGTTTTGTTTTTGAGATGGAGCCTCGCTCTTGTCTCCCAGACTGGAGTGCAATGGCGTGATCTTGGCTGTCTGCAACCTCCGTCTCCTGGGTTCAAGTGATTCTCCTGCCCCAGCCTTCCCAGTAGCTGGGACTACAGGTGCCCACCACCACGCCCAGCTAATTTTTTGTAGTTTTAGGGGAGACGGGTTTCACTATGGTCAGGCTGGTCTCAAACTCCTGACCTCAGATGATTCACCTGCCTCGGCCTCACAAAGTGCTGGGGATATTTGCTGTTTTAATAATTTGCAATTATGTATAGTTTATTTGCCCAGTAGATACAGATTGATGTAAATTTTACCATTGTTTTATTTACCTGATGGAATAGAAAAAGGATAGATGATTATATAGAGCAACTTAAAACCTATAGGCTGGGCACAGTGGCTCACGCCTGTAATCCCAGCACTTTGGGAGGCCGAGGTGGATGGATTGCCTGAGGTCAGGAGTTTGAAACCAGTGTGGCCAACATGGTGAAACCGCATCTCTACTAAAAATACAAAAAAATTAGCTGAGCATGGTGGCGTGTGCCTGTAATCCAGCTACTCGGGAGGCTGAGGCAGGGTAATTGCTTAAACCCGGGAGGTGGAGGTTGCAGTGAGCTGAGACTGAGCCACTGCACTCCAGCCTGGGCAACAGAGCAACACTCTGTCTCAGAAACACACACACACACACACACACACACACACACACACACACAAATGAAAAACCTATAAAACTTCAGTGTAGGCCCGGTGCGGTGGCTCACGCCTGTAATTCCAGCACTTTGGGAGGCCCAGGTGGGTGGATCACCTGTGGTCGGGAGTTCGAGACCAGCCTGAACCAACATGGAGAAACTCTGTCTCTGCTAAAAATACAAAATTAGCCGGGCGTGGTGGCGCATGCATGCCTGTAATCCCAGCTACTCAGGAGACTGAGGCAGGAGAATCACTTGCATCTGGGAGGTGGAGGTTATAGTGAGCCGAGATCGTGCAGTTGCACTCCAGCCTGGACAACAAGAGCGAAGCTCCATCTCAAAAACAAAACAAAACAAAAAAACACACACACAAAAACCAACCTTTAGTGTATTTCGAAACTTAAGAAATTCTAAGTAAGTGTTATTAATAGTTAATAAGCTTTATTAATGTGCTTGTTTTTTATTTTGAGACGGAGTCTTACTCTGTCACCTAGGCTGGAGTGCAGTGGTGCGATCTGCAACCTCCGCCTCCTGGGTTCAAGTGATTCTCCTGCCTCAGCCTCTCAAGTAGCTGAGATTACAGGCACATGCCACCATGCCCTGAGAATTTTTGTATTTTTAGTAAAGACAGGGTTTTATCATATCGGCCAGGCTGGTCTCAAACTCCTGACCTCAAGTGAACTGCCCGCCTCAGCCTCCCAAAATGCTGGGATTACAGGTGTGAGCCATTGCGCCTGGCCAATATGCTTTTAATGATATTAATTTTAATTAATTACTAATATATAATATAACTAACATAAATCAGCACTAATCAAATTAATCGGATTAATATTGATGAAGTTAATGTTTGACCTACATTATTATATTAATAGTATAAATACAATTTAATATTTATTAATAGTTAATAAGCCTTAATAATAAACTTTATTAATAGATCCTGAGGTGGGAGGATCACTTGAGCCTGGGAGGTCGAGCCTATAGTGAGTTATGTAAACCAAAACATATCTGAGACAGGTCTCAAATCAATTTAGGTTTGTCAAGGTTAAGGACAATGCCTGGGAGATGAGTGTAAACCAAGAAGTTTCTGAGACAAGAAATTGATCTTTCTGAATCAGTTTAGAAAGCCATTGCACTGCAGCCTGGGCGACAAGAGCGAAACTCTGTCTCATAAATAAATAAATAAAGTTTATTTTGCCAAGGTTAAGGACATGCCTGTGACAGAGCCTCAGGAGGTCCTTGTGGCAGGTGCCTGAGGCGGTTGGGGTACAGCTTGCCTTTATACATTTTAGGGAGACATAATATATCAATCAATATATGTAAGATCTTATTGATTTGATCTGAAAGGATGGGATAACTCGAGGTCAGGGGGCTTTCAGGTCATTGGTAGATTTAAACATATTCTGATTGGCAGTTGGTTGAAAGAGTTAGTAGAAAGGAATGTGTGGATTACAATAAGGCGTTGGGGAGAGGTAGGTTTTATCATGCAGATCAAAGCTTCCAAGTAGCAGACTTAGAGAGAATAGATTGTAAATGTTTTTTTCAGACTTAAGGTCTGTATTGATGGGCATAATGCTGGGTGGGTATAATGAGGCATGTCCAACCTCCCACTTCCCGTCCTGGCCTGAATCAGTTCTTCAGGTAATATTTTAGAGTGCCCTCCCATAGGAAGGAGTCCATTCAGATGGTTGCTGGGGGCCTTTGTATTTTAGTTTTGGTTTACAGAGATCTGTGCCTTTCTACAAAGGTGATATTGAGGGCTTCACTATTTAAAGGGGAGAAGCAGGCTGGAGGGGAAAAAAGGAGGGTATGGTCACATTACTGAATCCACAAATTGCAAGAGAAAAGGAGCAGAATAGTGGAATTATGTATTTCTCTGGTGCTCAGTAGATAGGCATTTTATATAAGATAAGGTGAACATAGAGTTACCTGTGAGGATATTCACCCTTTCATCTGTAGCTGTCTACTTTGGAACAAAAGGAAAGGCAGCTTCTTGCATAAGTCAGCCTTCAGCCTAATTTTTTTCTTTTGTCAGGGTGCGTTGGAGTCTCAAGTTTTTATTTCCTTTTCACAGCAATAATCTTTGCCACTGAATTCCAGGCTTGGCAACAGAGCAAGACCCTGTCTCAAAAACAAATAAATCCATAAATAAATATTTAAAAAAACAGGGTTAGGCTGGGCACGGTGGCTCATGCCTGTAATCCCAGCACTTTGGGAGGCTGAGGCAGGCAGATCACCTGAGGTCAGGGGTTCGAGACCAGCCTGGCCAACATGGTGAAACCCGTCTCTACTAAAAATACAAAAATTAGCTGGGCATGGTTGTGTAGGCTTGTAATCCCAGCTACTTGGGAGGCTGAGGCACAAGAATCACTTGAATCTGGGAGGTGGAGGTTGCAGTGAGCTGAGGTTGTACCAGTGCACTCCAGCCTAGGCGACAAAGTGAGAATCCGTCTCAAAAAAAAAAAAAAAAAAAAAAAACCCTTAGAGTTAGGTGTAAATACTGTGGGCATTTGAAGACATTAATTGGAATTTTGTACTTGGTCCAAAATATGCGTTTTTAAATTATTATTTCGGAATCATGTTACTTAAAATAGCCTGATTTGAAAATCAGAGAATCTTAGAGTTGGATGAGATCTTGTGGGTTATCTAAGTCAGTCTTTCTTCCCCTGTAGCGGATATACTTTTCTGTGGTATATCTGTTAAGAGATAATTTAGAATACAATTATTTTTACAATATAGTATCCTTTGAAATAAAGCCACTGATGAAAATTTCACAATTATATGATGGATAAATTATAGAAAGAACTTGACATTTGTGCTCTAAAGACTTAAGGATATGGAAATTTGAGGGACAATGGATATTTAGTTCACTTTCTGATTTATCTTTTTTTTTTTTTTTTGAGACAGAGTCTTGCTCTGTTGCCCAGGCTGGAATGCAGTGTCATGATTTTGGCTCACTGCAACCTCTGCCTCCTGGGTTCGAGTGATCCTCCTGCCTCAGCCTCTCGAGTAGTTGGAATTACAGGCGTGTGCCCCCACACCTGGCTAATTTTTTTTTTGTATTTTTAGTAGCAACGATGGGGTTTTGCCGTGTCGGCCAGGCTGGTCTTGAACTCCTGAGCTGAAATGATCTGCCTGTCTCCTCCTCCCAAAGTGCTAGGATTACAGACGTGAACCACCGTGCCTGTCCTATCATTTTTTGATGAGATAATGATTTCTCCCATTGGGTCCTGTTGTGGAGAGTAGGCAGTAAGTCTCAGAGAGGTGCTGTGATTCCTCAGCTGTGCTAGGAAAAAGATGAACTGATTTCCTGGTGTTAGCAGTGGCAAATCCTTATGAGTCTGCAGTAACCTCAATTCTTGCCTCCTCAGAAAAAGAATTCGACTGAGGGGCATAAAGAGACTGAGGCAAATTTTAGAGCTGGAGTGTAAGTTTATTTAAAAAGCTTTAGAGCAGGAAAGAAAAGCAGTGAAGTACACTTGGAAGAGGGCCAAGCAGGTGACTTGAGAGATCAAGTGCCCGGGTTGACTTTTGACTTAGGCTTTTATATGTTAGCATACTTCCCGGGTCCTGTGTTTCTTCCCTTGGGGTAGGCTGTTCACCTGCACGGTGGTTTGCCAGCCCTTGAGAGGGGAGCATGCGCAGTGTGTTTACCAGAGTTGTACGCATGCTCACTTGAGGCGTTCTTCCCTTACCCATTGAATGTCCCTAGAAGGTCATATACCAGTTGAACTCCTCCATTTTACCTCTTAATGTGCATGCTTGATCCCACTCACCCAGCTCCTGAGATCTTATCAACAAGTTGCTGATCACAAGTTTCAGGTTTTTTTCTGTCTGTTGGGAGACTGCCTTTCCCTGGTACTGGCTGCAATCAATTATTGTTTTAGAGAGACAGTTAACCACTGCCTGACCATCACTTGATGGTCACCTGACATACCTGGTGGTAGGGGTTGGGGGGTGGCCCTCTCCTGCCCTGCTCATGTCTGACTAGCTACCTACTGTAATACTGGGACCTTGGTTGTGGTGAAACTAAGAAGGGAGGGACAGACTTTCTGCTGCTTTGGTCAAGTCATTACTAAAGCTGTCAGGTGGGAGGCAGGTGGGCAATATACCCATGGGGAGTATTTCCTGAGACCACGTTTTCTGGATATTGGTCACCCAAAGAGTGGGTAACTGGCAAAATTCTGCTTCCTTGATTGTTTCTAGAGCCCTATGTCTCTTGGAATAAATCACTTTTTAATAAGGTAATCAGTGAGGGATTGGCATGTAATTTATCATGTGATGCAGTAGCCAGCTCATTTAATAAAACTTCCTTGTAAAAGTTAGTTTCATGACCTAATGTTAGGATTTGGTTTCAGTGCACATAATTATATAAACAGGTCTTCAAATAGGTGTTTTTGTAGACTGTTTAAGTAATTTTAATGCATATGTCTCTCCCCTTCCTACACTGTGTCCCACAATGTTTTAATTATAGGGTTCATCTGCTGATCGGAGTCAGTGGAGAGAACCAACCAGAACATCGGATGGCTTGTGCTCCCTTTACGAGGCAGCATTATGTCTCTTTGAAGAGGTACGTAATAATCATGGCTTTTGTGTTGAAAACTTTGTGTTAAAATGCTATGGCATGTATTTATCCCTTAAAAATAATCCATTTTCTCTGGAAAAGCTACAAAAGGAGGTGGCACCAGTTGTTACCTTTAGAGAGTGGAACTGGGGTATCTAGGGTGGGGGTGGGGTGAGTAGGAGACATACTTTTCAATGTGTATACCCTTTCATTTGTTTTGATTTTTGAATTATGTGCTGGTAACTTCAATTGAAAGAATTTTGTATTAAGTAAAACATAGAAAAATGTACACATATATAGCTTAATTATAAAATACCCTTCTAATATGTACCTAGGTAAAGAATTTTCTTAGTCATTGCAGAAGCCCTTTCACAGCCTTGTCATAACCTGTTTGTCCTCCCCAAAGTAACCACTATTGTGACTTTGATCACTTCCTTGTATTTCTTTATACTTCTGTCAACCAGATGTGCATCCTTAAACACTATAGTCGTGCCCATTAAAAAAAAAAAAAGGAAAGTCTTTTAAATCTTTTAATCTTTAGGTTCCCTCCTCCATTTTTCTTTTCCTTCAATATGTTTGTTCAGGAACCTAGGCTTTTTGGGCTGTAGCATTTCCCACAGTCTGGGTTTTGCTAATAGATTACTCATGATGCAGTTCTGTATGTTTCTTTATCTTCTGTATTTCCTATAAATTGGCAACTGGATCCAGAGGCTTGATCAGTCGCAGGTGTTAGGTCTTTAGCAAGACTGTATACATGTTGTGTTCTTCCATTAGGTTCCATCTGGTTGTCTTTGTGGTATTAGCAGCCGTTGATGGTTAATGACTACATTAATTCATTTGTGCTTGGTTGCAAAATATGATACTCTAATTCTGTCATTTCTTTTTATTAGTGTTGGGGTGATCAGACCCAACACCAGGTCGTGGGGGTGGCAAAGTCCGGTGGAGTTAAAGGATTGAGAAAAAGACAGTTTAAGAAAGGTGGGACACCAGGGGGCCATCCCTATCGTGGAGCTCACGAAGGCCCTGAGCTCTGGGAGCCCACGGTATTTGTTGGTAATCTAACAGAGAAATAGGTGGTGAGAATGTGGAGATCAAAAGGGCAGGCACATGGTCTACAGCTGTGATGGTTTAGCATTTATATGAAACATGTTCTGCTACTTGAGATAATGGGAATAGGAGCCTAGGAGGGCTAGAAGCAAGGAGCCAGCAAGTCTAGACACATTCGAGAGGACATTATATGCAAGCCCTGCCTCAGTTTCCCTCCCAACACTCAGCTTTTTCCCAACATGCCCTCTTTTTGTAAAAGAGAAGGTATCATTATTACTAGCTATCATTATTACAAGAGGTGGCCTCTTTTAATTGAGCAAGGCAGTTGCAGGCTGTGCAACCTTTAATTGCCGGGTTGGTGATCCAGCTTCATTTTTCTTAGCCCTTATTCAAACTGGAGTCACTCTGGTTTGAATGTTTCCTGCATACCTCCCCTTTCCCTTAATCCTAGGGGTTGCAGAAGGATGAAGGTCCTTCTGTAACTTCTTCATGCTGAATAGGGGTGATCATACTCCTGCCTAACTATTAGGGGCTCTTGTATTCAGGGTAGAGAAGAGCTGAGTCAGAAAGCACTGGTCCATTAAGCATCGTGACTCTGGTCGGTCCTCATTCCATCTTTGCATTCAGATTCAGCTGGCTCATGGCCCGTACTGGGGGAACCCGGGCCATGGTTGGGATTCATAGGTCCCTCCAGTCTCCCATTCCATGGTTGTACGCATCTTGAGGGCATCTACACGGTTCGCTCATCTCCTGCAAAAACGCAAGCATACCCTCACCCCCACATTAGTAAATCTACTGAAACAGAAGCAAAAACTTTTGTGGCTGTAGCCAGGAGGCCACTGAGAGTGAGAAATAGGCCTTTTCTGATTAACAGAAGGCATAGAGAAAGCAAATCAAGGCTTAAAAGCAATCCTTAAACCTTCAATTTGCACTGTACGGGTGGGTCCACTAGGTGCTGTGGCTCATGATAGATCTTCAGATGTTTGGTGGGCACCCACATAGGCACCTGATTGTCACCTGGAGAGACACAAGCAAATCATCTTCCCCATAAAATTATCTTTAGGCAGGAATCGGAGGAAGTAGACTCAGAGGTAAGGAGAATTTTGGGGCTTAATGACTTCCTGATGTTTGATAGGTGTTCCCTTGGAAGTTAGGAATTCCCCTTCTCTCCATATTGCTGTGTGGGCATGAAGGACTAGGTAAGCATACTTAGAGTCTGTATATATATGTACCCTTTTTCCTTCTGCTAATTCTAGTGTATAATGGCCCCTGCTTTTGCTAGGATGTCTCTCCCTAACAAAGGAGTGGGGTTTTCAGGCATAATTAGAAAGGGATGTGAAAGAGTAAAGTTCCCCAGTCACAATTTAGTGGCGGGGAGAAGTATCTAGTGACTGACTATCCTAGGACCCTTCGGATAGTGACAGATCTGGAGGACAGTTGTCCGGGACAGGAGAGTGAGAAGGCTGCACCAGTGTCCAGGAGACAGTTAACCTCCTGGCTGTCAATGGTCAAGCATACCTGGGGAGGGTGATGGCTTGGGCTGGCGCTTGCCCCGGGCACCCTCAGTCCTGCTGCTGGATCATCTGGTTAGTGGCTTCTGACTCAGAGGACCTTCGTCCCCTGGGGCAGTGGGCCTTCCAGTGATTCCCTTGACATAAGGGGCATGGATGAGGGGGCGGATTATTTCTATTCAGGCAACCTTTTTTAAAGTGTCCTTGCAGACCACACTGGAAGCAAGCCCTATTAGGCATTTGATTTTCCCAGCCTTTCCCTTTTCCAGAGCCTCCAAAGTCCGCTTGCCTGAGGGTCATGGCTAAAGTGGTGGCCTTTTTTTTTTTTTTTTTAAATCCCATTTGATCTGCTCCTCCTAATCTCTATTATAAAAAACTGAGGTTGCCAAGTTCAACAGGGTTTCTAAGTTTTTTCTGGGCCTAAGGTGGACTTAAGTTTTTTCTAATGTCTGCAACTGACTGAGTGATAGACTTATCCTTTAAGATTGGCTGGCCTTCAACAGAGTCAGGTGACAGAGAGATATGCTTCCTCAGTGCCTCCCTTAGTCTCTCCAGAAAGGCAGTAGGATTTTCTTTCCCTGTGTTGTGGTGGACATCATTGAATAATTCATAGGCTTCTTCCTAGTTTTCATTAGTCCTTATAGCACGCAAGTTAGCAAATGTCTGTGGCACCAATCTCCATGTTCTGATTCTGCGTCCCAGTGAGGATCTACACAGGGAACTGCCTGCTGACCTGTGGGGAATTGTTCTCTTTCCTCTGTTGTCATCCTATCATTGACCTGACTGAGATACCAGAGATCGCCAAACTCTTGGGCTGTAGTTATGGTGGCATTTGGGGTTAGTGTCTGATCTAGCAGTAACATCTCTCCATGTCAGATCAAAGGATTGTCCTAACCCTTGTAAAACATCAGTATAACCATCTGAGAATTTACCTAGGTCTATTTTAATTTGTTTCAAGTCTGAGAGGGAAAAAGGTACATACACTCTTGGTCCAAATTCTCTAGAATACATCTTAGGGGTGTTTTTGCCTTGGAGGGAACGTTTCCCATCTGAAAAAAACATAGGGATGCCAGCACCCCTAGTCATTTTCCAATGAGCATTAGTCCTGGAGCATCCTCTTTGGTCCTAATGCTTATTCCTTTCCAGGGTGCATAACCACCCATGGACCTCTGCTTATCGGATTAGTTACGCTTACTGATGTAGCAGTCCTGCACCTGTTTTCCTGCTTTTCTTGACCACAAAGGGGTCCGGGCTGCTGGATTCTAGTGTTCCTCTACCATCATGCCCAACATTGTCTTTGTGCTCATAGGTGAGTTCTAGAGCTGGGCTGGGTTCCTGAATATTTCATAACAACCCAGCTGCCCCATCAAGATGCATTCCCATAAACAGTTCTTACGCAAATTCGTTTCAGAGAGGATGTAGGTAATCTTTTGAGTCGGGATTGAGATAGTTTGATTCTGTGAGTACTCTAAGACTTGGCTGAGTGCAAACAGCTCCTACGTTTGAGCAGACCAATTATTAAGCAATTTTCCTAACTCTGCTTCTATAAGAGTCTCCCTATCACTTACTGAATACCCATTGTGTGGTGTGTGTGTGCGTTTTGCCCTCTCTCTCCCCCTCTTCAATCTCCCGGGAGGAACCATCTATCCTCCTGTCCTGAAGGGAGTTTCTCCTAGGTCTAGTCGGACCTTTGTATGGTAATTAAGATTTAAATACCTCGTTAGGAAACCTGCTGGGTTAAGGGAATTTTCAGTGGTTAATGTTAAATCTTTTTCTAACAGAATAGCCCCATACTTTGAGATTTTTGAGTTAGTAAGCTACCTTTTTGCTTTTTGATAGCTCTGAACTGGTGAGGTGTGCTCACAATGAGGTTTCTTCTAAAAGTTATTTTTCTACTTGTTAGCAAAGCAATTGCTGCTACAGATCGAATGCATTATGGGCTATCAGGGGTTACTGGGTTAAAGATTTTTGGTAGGAAGGCTACTGTTTGTTAGTGGTCTCAGTGCTTTCCGGCTACTCTCTTGTTTACACTGACAAGGTAGTATTGGAGTGTTATAGGGTCCCGGAGAAGACCTTCAATTATCAATTATAGGTTTTAAGTTTACCCTGGCTTTTAAAGGAATAGTACACTTTTCTTTACTTGTATATCTTTCTCCTTTGTAGACGCATTTTGGAAACACAGTGGAAGGACGTTTGTTGTCCTCCCTGCTGGATGATAGTTACGGGGAATTGCCATGCTTCAAGGTCTCCCTCGGTTCTAGCCTTTTGAATAGAAATTTGTATAGCACCAATTGCTCCAGGTTTTAATGTTGCAACTACAGGAGCAGTAAAGTTTTGTAGCTAATTCATCTTCTCGCCCATTAAGAGGAGAAAGAGGAGGTGGCCTTTCACTTAATTCAGCAGGTGGAGCTGATGGGCTAAAACATACTTTTTTCAGTTTCCCTTTCTTTTATTTCCTCTGGTTTCCTGTTCCTCACACTCAGAATCTGAATTTAGTTCTTTACACTCGTCCTCCTCTTCCTCATCTGAATCTGCCTAATCATCTGTTTGAAATGGCTCAAGAGCTGCTTTTATTAGTGCCCACATTGACCAAACCAAGATTGGAATTTTTGCTCCATCTTTATACTTTTTTTTTTTTTTTTTTAATCTTGCCAATTCTCTCCCATTCATCCAACTCCATAGTCCCCTGTTCCGGGAACCATGGGCAAAACTACTGAACTGCACTAGAGTGAGTGATAAATTCTGAGTACGAACTTTCACTCCCCCCACTTCGTAATAAATGCCTTAAGTAATTTAAGCAGAATGACTGCTTTCACTTTGTTCTATTGTTACCCTGGTTCTTCCAAGTGCTCAGCTTTCCCCCGAGCTGCTTTTAGACTTCCTCGGGTGTCCTTTGATGTTGTATCCTCTGCTTTCACACGCTCTGGTGTTCCTTCACCGGGGTCTTTGTCACCCCACATTGGGCAGCCAGGAATGTGGGGGTGACAAAATCTGGCGGAGTCAAAGGATTGAGGAAAAAAAGACAGTTTGAGAGAGAAAGGTGGGACACCAAGGGGCTATTGCTATTGTGGAGGCTATGAAGGCCCTGAGCTCTGGGAGCCCACGGTATTTATTGGTAATCAAAGAAAGAAACAGGTGGTGAGAATGTGGAGGTCAAAAGGGCAGGCACATGGTCTACAACTGTGATGGTTTAGCATTTATATGGAACGTGTTCTGCTACTTGAGATAATGGGAGTAGGAGCTTAGGCGCCTAGGAGGGCTAGAAGCAAGGAGCCAGCAAGTCTAGACACATTTGAGAGGACATTATGCAAGCCCTGCCTCAGTTTCCCTCCCAACACTCAGCTTTTTCCCAACAATTAGTTGCAATATTTTTATGAAGAGATTCCCTTATTGACTGATTACTCTGCTATGGTTTATATAGGAAAAGCAGACTAAATGCTTGATTCTTTTCATCTGTTCTTTATTTACCAGTTTTCAATTTAATGAATTGTCCTCCTACCATCCTCCAAACTTGGCCAATTAACTTCATTTAAAAAATACCATGGGCTGGGCGCAGTGGCTCACACCTGTAATCCCAGCACTTTGGGAGGCCGAGGCGAGTGGATTACCTGAGGTCAGGAGTTTGAGACCAGCCTGGCCAATATGAAGAAACCTCGTCTCTATTAAAAATACAAAAAATCAGCCGGGTGGGGTGGCGGACGTCTGTAATCCCAGCTACTCAGGAGGCTGAGGCAGGAGAATTGCTTGAACCCGGGAGGCAGAGGTTGCAGGGAGTGGAGATCATGCCACTGTGCTCCAGCCTGGGCAACAAGAGCGAAACTGTGTCTCAAAAAAAAATAAATGAATAAAATAAGTCATTATGAACCCACAGATTTAAGCCTGTTTGAGTTTCAGCACATTGAATTATTATCTGCAGTGAAGGTCATATTGTTTCAATTTTGGCTATTAGTCTCTTCAGGGTAGTTCCTAAGTTATTTTATCATAAGCCTAATAATCTTTTATAGTCTCCTTGCTTTCTGATATGTTTCATTGTTTCTGGCTGATCTTACACATTTCTTGCCCCCAATCTGAAATCATCTAGTTAGTTTTCTGAAAAAAAGTCCTGGTTTCTTTTATTGGAAAATGATGCTTCAAGACCACAATCAGGGTGCTAGAAATGCTTACTGCTACTGAGTTGATCTTATTTCTAGGCTTTTATATTCATAGTGGACAGAGCTAGGATGTGTATACATGTGTATTTAAAGCTAAGATACCTAATGAGTTCATACTGATACTTTCAAATTCACAGCTATAGAATTTTTACTTAACCTTTACATTTATATCTTCTTCCTTTTAAACTAAGATTTCTGATTCCCATAGATACAAGGATGAGAATTAGAAAATGCCATTATTACTCATTTGTTTTAATTACATGTTACACACATATACACATAAACAGTCCTAAAATAAGACAAATAACTACTGCTGTATGGTTACCAAAAAAATTAATTTCTAAAGTATGCTTTCCCTGTTTTTTAGTAATTGCATTACATCTATATAGGGCATATAGTTATTACATACTCTCTGCATTTTTTTTTGTTTGTTTTTTTGAGACAGTCTTGCTCTGTTACCCAGGCTGGAGTGTGCAGTGGTATGATCATAGTGCCCTGCAGCTTCTATCTCCTGGGCTCAAGTTATCTTCCGGCCTCAGCCTCCCAAGTAGCTGGGACTACAGGCATGTGCCATCACACCTGGCTAATTTTTTTTTTTACTAAAATTTTTAGTAGAGATGAGGTCTTGCTATGGTTGCCCAGACTGGTCTTAAACTCCTGAGCTCAAGCGATCCTTCTACCTTAGGCTCCCAAAATACTGGTATTATAGACATGAACCATGGCACCCAGCCTGTCTCTGTTTTAACCTTCATTTGGTATTAGTTCTACAAATGATTACATATTTAATGCTGAATACTAGTCTCTGTGTCAATGTCTATTCTTTTTGATATTTTGAGGGTCATTCTCTAGTAGATTTCTCAATAAAGAGTCATCAGAACAAGATTTCTGAGTTTTTGCATGTTGATAATTGCTGTGCTCTTTATTCTTGAATGTCAGTGTTGATAATATTCTTTAGTTTATCTTTTCTTTAGTTCACATTTTCTTTTCTTGTATATCTTAAATATGTTACTACATTCTCTTCTGGCATGAACTGTTACTGTCAAAGTCCAAAGGTAATCTGATTTTCTCTCCTATGTGAGCCACGCATATTTGCTGAGAAACCCAAAGAATTTTTTTTTCCCCTTTAAAGATCAGTAATTTTACTGTAGAATATGTCTTGATATTATTCATTCTGGGTTGATATTCTTAAGAGATGTGATAATTCAATATGTACTTTCATATCTTTTTTATTTCAGGAAAATGTTCCAAAATTGCAGTTTGTTCTATTATTTTTATTCCTTTGATTGGGTTCTGTTCTTCAGGGATTTCTATTATGTGCGTGTTGATCTTTGCCTGATTTTAATACTTGCCAGTTTTTCTTGAATACTTTGTCTTTTTAAATTTTTTAATTTCTAAAAATGCCTTTTGTCTTTCATTACTCTTAGGGCATTATCTACTGTATTTATTTACTTTTGGGTTTCTTCTAGTTTAGTCTTCAGTTCCAAAATGTTTTTTTTTTCTTTTATTTCTAATTCTTGAGTTATGTTACCTCATTTTTGAGGGTTTGTAATTCAGATTTGTTTTTCCTTTGTGTCTTTTTTTTTTTTTTGAGATGGTGTCTCTGCTGCCCAGGCTGGAGTATAGTGGCATGATCTTGGCTCACTGCAACTTTATAATAACTTCATATGGGATTTGACCTCAATACTTTTTTGTTGCTTATTTCTATGTAGGATTAGTTTTCCTGAACTCTTAGAATGAGGTGGGATTTAAGATGGCTTTTTAAACTCCATAGACTCCCTCCCTCTGTTTTTTTTTTTTTTTGTGTGTGTGTGTGTGTAATGTTAAAAAAAAAAAATGGTTTTCCAGTTTGTTCCCCTTCCCAACTTCTGTCTTGGTATTCTCTTTCCTTTCCATCCTCCCTTTCTATTGTCCCTATCCTGTTCAATTTTTATTCTACTCTCAGTAGTTTTTCTCAGTGTAGGGGTTTTGTCCTGGAAAGGAATCCTGGTTGGCCAGTATCAAGAGGCGTGAGCCACCGCACTGGCTATGATAGACCTTTAGATGAACAATTCTGACCCTCTTGGCCCCACTATCCTTCTTTGTCTCCAGCAAAATTCCAGACCTTTTATTAGGGACTGGCAGCTGTCCTCGGATACTGTCCTCATGTTCACTGGAAAATATTTGTCTAACACACATATTATTCTGTTGTTTTGGATACTATTTAAAGTATCTGACCAAGAGGACCCTATCCTCCCCCATTTCATGTGCTGGCAAACTAATGTGTTAACTTCTTAAGTTTCTTTTATTGTTTTGCTTGATTCAGCAAAATCAAAAAAACTAAAAGGCAGAAAACAAATTGATAGTCACTGTAGTCAGTTAATATCTTTATTGTATTGAGTTCATACCAGTCAATTAAAAAATCTATTAAATTCTAATAAATAAATGAGCAGAAGTTCACGTCACAAAATGTAGTAAACAAATAGATGGAAAAACTTTAGTTTTGCTCACAATAAAGAAATGTGAAATTAAGATAAGGGCCTTTTCCTTTTTCCTCACTTACATTTGCAAAAAAATTTAAAAGCATAATACTCATAATGAGTATGGATCCAGTGAAATTGCTACTGGGATGGCCACCGTGGGTCCTATGCTTTTGGCAGGCAGCCTGGATTTTTAAAAAAGCTTATGAATGGCAACAGACTTTGCCATTATATTCTACAGAAATGGTAAATAAGCCATGATTTTTATTTTATATATTCAGATATATGTGTGAATGTTAATTGCTTTGTGCCTTCGCTGTTTTTAGAACAGCCTTCTTTTGTACATTACTAGTGACGTATTATAGCACCATTTTGAAATACAATTTGATATAGTATGTTTCAAGAATCATAGGATTCTTGTCTTTTTTTGAATATTGAGTCCCATTTCTGAGGTTCTCTACTAAGGAAGCAATAAAAAGTATAGTAACAACTATATCCTTAAAAATGGCCTATATAACAAATAAATAGACTGTAAAGACCCTATTAAAGGAAAGTGGAGCCAGGTATGATTATATGCGGGCCTGTAATCTCAGCTACTTGGGGGGCTGAGGTGGGAGGATTGCTTGAACCCAGGAGTTTGAGTTTAGCCTGTGTAAGATAGTGAGACCCCGCCTATTTAAAAAAAAAGTTGGGGGTGGGGAAGTGGTTGAGTACATTGTGATGTTTTTTACTAGATGGAATATTATCTATTCAATCATGAAGACTAGGTAGACATGGATTTGCATGACTGTTTTGTGCAATTTGTCATTTTTATGTATCCAATGTGGTGACTGTGTTAAAGAATTTGTATATGAAAAACTCTGGAAGGACATATATTTAAAACGTAAAATTTATTGTATTAAGGTGTTAAGATTATCCATGGTGATTTTTTCTACTTTATTTCTTAAGCTTTGTTTTTCTACAGTGTTTTGTATGCAGTAATAAAATGTTTAGCTAAAAGATTGTGTGTCTCCCCTTTCCCACTTTTGCCACTTTATTAGTGTCTTTTAGTGGTTTATTCCATGTGAGTAAATAGTCTAGTTATCTTTATTTAATAGGTTCTTTGAGCATTTAAGAGTGTTAGAAGGAAAGGCAACAGTAATTTCAGAGGATATATATTTAAAAATGCCCAGACCAAAACTGTCTTAACTATTGCGTATTTTAAATTTTTAATAGGTTTGCAGAATGGCTTCCGATTATTCGAGAACGTGTGCTAGCCCAGATAGCATTCAGACTGGTGATGCTCCCATTGTCTCCGAAACCTGTGAGGTTTATGTTTGGGGGAGCAATAGCAGCCATCAGTTGGTAGAAGGTACACAGGAGAAAATACTGCAACCCAAACTGGCTCCTAGTTTCTCTGATGCACAGACCGTAAGTTTTCTAAATAGCTTACAAACTGGTAGATAATCTAGAGTATATTCATGTTTATTTGCATTAAATAATATTGAGTATTTTTTAAATGAGTGAAAATTATCGATGATTATTTCTGATCTATATGCTGCATTAGTTTTTATCATTTTAATAGAACAATACATTTTGGCCGGGTGCAGTGGCTTACGCCTGTAATCCCAGCCCTTTGGGAGGCTGAGGCAGGTGGATCATGAGGTCAGAAGTTCGAGACCAGCCTGGCCAATATGATGAAACCCCATCTCTACTGAAAATACAAAGATTAGCCAGGCATGGTGGCGCATGCCTGTAGTCCCAGCTAATCGGGAGGCTGAGGCAGAAGAATAGCTTGAACCTGGGAGGCGGAGGTTGCAGTGAACCGAGATCGCGCTACTGCACTCCAGCCTGGGTGACAGCGTGAGCCTCCGTCTCAAAAAATAAATAAATAAATAAATAAAAATAAAAATACATTTTTAGTCCCCAGTATCCCTGACAGCATTTCCATTTCCAACTTTTGAATAACTAAATTGGTATCTCGATTTTTAAAAAGTGTTAAGAATAGCAACAGACTTTACCCTTATGTTCACCACAAATGGCAAATAAGAGTAAATAAAGGCCAGGTATGGTGGCTCACACCTGTAATCCCAGCACTTTGGGAGGCCGAGGTGGGTGGATCATTTGAGGTCATGAGTTTGAGACTAGCTTGACCAACATGGTGAAACCCTGTCTACTAAAAATACTTAACAAAAATTAGCCAGGCGTGATGGCGTGTGCCTGTAATCGCAGCTACTCGGCGGGACTGAGGCAGGAATTGCTTGAACCTGGTAAATGGAGGTTATAGTGAAACAAAATTGCACCACTGCACTCCACCCCAGGTGACAGAGCAAGACTCTGTCTCAAAAAAAAAAAAAAAGTAAATAAAAACTGGAATTTCTTTTTGCTAGATTAGCCTTTCATTTTCTTATGATCACTTTTTTTTTTACATTTATAGCCCAGCTAGAACTTTCTATTTGTTACTTTCATTAAAATGTATTTTTTTCAAATAGGTTTACAATACATTTTATATGGTTCTTGCCATAATGTACCCTAAGGAATTTATAGGAAGGAAAATTTTATGTCTTGCCATTCTCGGTTATAAGAGGATATTAAACATTTTACTTTGTTGTTTCATTCAATCATAATCTGGACAATAACCTGAAAAGATAACATATAAATGAAGAATTTGAACTCAGCAACAAAGTCATGAGCATGAAAAGGCCATTCGTGTTCTCTTCCATTTCTGTATATTCCTTAATCTCTCTCGAGAATCATGCCATATTCTGCTATAAGACTTCCTTTGAGGCTTTTTGATAAAACCAGCCTTAAATATTATACTTTGATACTCACAGAAGTATTTTATATTTACGATTCTTTGTTTATAGATTGAAGCTGGACAGTACTGCACTTTTGTCATTTCTACGGATGGCTCTGTTAGAGCTTGCGGGAAAGGCAGCTATGGGAGACTGGGCCTTGGAGACTCCAATAATCAGTCAACTTTAAAAAAGTTAACATTCGAGCCTCACAGATCCATTAAAAAGGTTTCATCTTCTAAAGGATCTGATGGTCACACTTTAGCTTTTACGACAGAAGGAGAAGTCTTCAGCTGGGGAGATGGTGATTATGGGAAACTGGGGCATGGAAATAGTTCAACACAGAAATATCCCAAGCTTATTCAGGGACCTCTACAAGGAAAGGTATGTGCTTTCTTTTTGGTTATAAAAATAACTAGATGCATTGGTGTTGTAATTGACAATATTTTTCAGATTTTGATGTGGTCTTTCTGCTGTTGCCCGTTCAACCCTTTGGCTTAATCTTTTGTATATCTGCTTTATAATTTACAGAACACCTTTTTATATACATTATTGAATTTTAATTCTTATATTCTTATAATTAGTCTTGTAAGGTAGTTATCCCTATTTCACAGATAAGCAAACCGAGAGTCATTCATTTAACAAACATTTAGCACTTTTCAAGTGTCAGGCAGTATTTTAGGCATTAGATGTGTAGCAGTGAACAAGACAGGTGAGGTCTCTACTTTAATCCTTTAGTCTTCAGGATAGAGATAATAAGTTAACAAGCATGTGAAATAATTTCAGATAATATTAAAGAAAAAAATGAGCAATAAAGATTACCTTGGGCAGGATGTGGTATTAGGTAATGAGGTAGGTCAGAGAGCGCTTTTAAAAGAGGTGGCATCTTAATAGAGACCTGAATGGTGAGGCATTTAGAGTAGCTAAGTAATTGCCAAGGACCCACACAAATAATTGAAACCATTAGAAACTGAGCCCGTATCTTCTCTTTTTATTAATCTCCTCTCTCCTCCCCTCCTCTCTTTCTTTTCTTTCTTTTTTTTTTTTTTGACAGGATCTCACTTTGTCACCCAGGCTGGAGTGCAGTGGCGCTATCTCAGCCCACTGCATCCTTGATTTCCTGGGGCTCAGGTGGTCCTCCCAACTCAGCTTCCTGAGTCGCTGGGACTATAGACATGTGCCACCATGCCTGACTAATTTTCATATTTTTTAAAAGAAACGGGGTTTTGCCATGTTGCCCAGGCTGAACTCGAACTCCTGAGCTCAAGCAGTCTGCCTGCCTCGGCCTGCCAAAGTGCTGGGATTACAGGCATGTATTTCAGCACTTACTTGAACGCTTAGCCAGTCATCCTTGTCCTGAGCATAGCCTCCACAACTGTACATGGAAATTCCTGGATGGGTTTGAATATTAGTATCTGTGAAGTCCCTGAGTACAGGATCAAATATGGACTATATGTTTTAACGTGCATGCTCATCGTATTTACTTGTGTGCAATGCAGGTAGTTGTTTGTGTGTCAGCTGGATACAGACATAGTGCTGCCGTCACGGAGGATGGGGAATTATACACGTGGGGTGAAGGAGACTTTGGAAGATTAGGTAAGATTTTTTAAAAATGGAAGTTATTCTTCCAGAAAAATAGAAATGATTAAGTTACTGAGAAGCCATGAGAGTAGATTTACTAGGCCAAAGACTGTCATTTATTTTGTTAGTTTAAGCTCAGAGGAAGATAATTTTATATAGGTAAGACTAAGACCTAGATTTTAGTGCTGATATTTAAGATGTAATTAAATCTAGCAAGCATTTACTGAGTGTGCCCTATTACGACCAGACACTGTAGGGTTTCTGGGATAAAACATTACCATCATGATCCTGAAGTTTATAATCTAGTAGGTAATGAAAACAAGTCAACATGAGCATGAAACAGGACAACATAAGGTAAGTGGCTGTGAGAAGAGCATGAAAAGAATATTCTAATGGTTCACTGAAGTGACTATGACCCAGTTTAGGAGCAGCTTGGAAGATTGAGAAGATGTTAGAAATGATTCTCTTTTTCATATTGCATTGCATTTTAAAAAAATCTCAATTCTATTTTAAAGTTATAACATTTATTCTACTTGTGAAGTCAAGGCCTAGAGAAAAAGAGTTAACATTGTTTCTTTGTTGTTGTCTGTGTTTTATCCAAGGTCATGGTGACAGCAATAGTCGAAACATTCCAACATTAGTAAAAGACATTAGCAATGTAGGAGAGGTTTCTTGTGGCAGTTCACATACTATTGCTCTGTCTAAAGATGGGAGAACTGTATGGTCTTTTGGAGGAGGAGACAATGGTATGTAAAAAATTATTTATCAGTAGCTTTGGCTTTTTTCTTGAGTTTTAAAAAAATTTATTTTTCAGTTATATATGCCTAGTGTAGAAAGACTCAAATACAGATGAGCAGAAATTAAAAAATGAACTGAGCTTTCACAAATGTTACTTTAACCATTGTTAACATTTTGGTAATAGACTTCTAAATAAATATACATTTATACAAGTATTTACATATATTTCTACTTAGATGTCTTTTAAAAAACCAAAGTATAGCTATATGTGTATGTTTTATATAAGTTTACATACGTTTTGACATATATATGTTTTACTCTAATAGTTTTTTTTTTTGAGACAGAGTCTTGCTTTGTTACTCAGGCTAGAGTGCAGTAATGCAAACCTAGCTCACTGCAGCCTCAACCTCCTGGGCTCAAGAGATCCTCCTGCCTCCGCCCCGCCAAGTAGCTGAGACTACAGGCACGCACCACCATGCCTGACTAATTTTTATATTTTTTTTAGAGACAGGATTTTGCTTTATTGCCCAGGCTGGCCTCGAACTTCGGGGCTCAAGTGATCTGCCAGATTTGGTCTTCCAAAGTGCTTGTATTACAGGCGTGAACCTTTGTGCCCGGCATGAGTATCTTTTTTATATCAACAAGCATGACTCTGAATCATTCTTTTAAGTGGCTCAAAGTGTTCTTTTATTTGATGGTGGCACAATTTATAAAACCAGTTTCTTATTGTTGAATATCTAGATGGTTTTAATTTTTTTCAGTATTAACAACAACACAATGAATGACTAAATCTTTGTCTACTTTAGTCACTCCTACTAGCATTGTGAATGCTTACTTCCCCAAAGTCTTCAACAACAGCATGTATCTAATTTAATTAAATAATTTCAATAGTGAAAATGATATTTAATTTATACTTTTTTTATTCCTGGTGTGGTTGGATTTGTAGATTGTTGGACGTTTGTTTTTCTTCTTTAATGATTTGTCAGGTTTTCAATTTCATGAGCTATTGATTCTTTTTAAAAGTTTATGAAAAATTATATGCATGTACATTCTTATATCATACCTGTATATTATGTCAGCAAATTCGAAGTTAGAAATATAGCCATTAAAGGGGGAGAAAGACAGAAAAATAGTTTTCTGTTTCTTTTAAAGTGATTTTAAATTGCTTGATTTTAGTTGCTTGAAATTAAGATATAAAAGGCTATCAGTGGATGTTTGTTAACTTTCTTGTAATAAAAATGCTCATTTGTTAGCATCCTCAGCTATCAGAAACATAGCTTTTCATATCTGTCAGGTTAGTGATGGAAACATTAGAGCACTTTATCAACTTTGGTAGTGTTAAAAAGAGTAGAGATTCTTTAAAACAAGTAAATTATTTAATGTGTTTGTTTTTATAGGTAAACTTGGTCACGGTGATACCAACAGAGTGTATAAACCTAAAGTTATTGAAGCTTTACAAGGAATGTTCATTCGCAAAGTTTGTGCTGGGAGCCAGTCTTCACTTGCTTTGACATCAACAGGGCAGGTAGGACTAAGGGATGAGTATAAAAGACTTAGAGTATTTCAAAGGATGAGGTGACTAAAAAGTAATAATTGTATTTAAATTTTAAAGTTCAAATAAATACATTTTTAGGCAACATGCTGAAATGAAATATTTTCTTCTGTTTGAAGTAGAGTATCTGAGAAGGAACCAAGTTTTCTAACCTGGCCTGTGTGACCCATGTAAACCTTAGTGGAGCCTCTGTTCTTTGTATTAAACTGATTTTCTAAAATGTTTTAGCATTTAGCTTCCCTTAAACCTTTTCCAAAACATCATGGATAGTGGGGGAAAGCTGAACTAGATCTTGATGGAACCAGTGATATGAATTAAGAAGGCAAGAGGGTGATCAAAAAGGAGGGTAAAGAGAACACTTAGGTATGGAAAATAATCTGAGAGAGTTAGTTGTTTCTGAGAAACAGCATAAAGTCAGGCTTAGGATCGTCAGAATTTTATGAGCCTTTATAAAGGCTCATAAGCTTTGCACTTTAATAGCTTATAAGCTTTGAACTTTTTACATGTGTGTTTTTACTCTTACCCTATTTGTTTGTTGAGGATAGGGAGGAGCCAGGTATAGTTATAGACTGACAATATTTGTCCCTGTGTATCCATCAGTGATGACAGTAAAAAAGTGAGCTGACCACTTATTCTGTCATGTATAGGAGGCCACCTTGTGTCAGGCAGTGGTATAAAAGTGTTTTATGACTAATTCACAAGGCAGATGAGCAGAAAAGCTGAAATTAGCATATAATTTGATTATTCTTTGAGAAACTAGAATGCCTTGCGTCCTAAAAATCTTCAAGCTATTCATCATTACATTAGCTAGTTGCTGCCTTAAAAATATCTCTTCTATGTATTTCTCACTATTGGTTTTGTAGTAAGAATCCATGAATTGAAGTTAGCTTATGTATTTGATGTATACACACAGGCAAATAACACATCCCTTGAACATCATGTGCTTCTTTTTTTATGAGGGAATAATAATTTCTGCTTTGCGTACACATGATCTTATAAGATAATCATTAGAATTGAGAGTTTTGTAGAGTATCAAGTACTATTCAACTATTGGTGGTGGTAGTAATAATAATAATAGTAATAAATCCATTACATTGAATTCCAAGTTCCAAGAGAACTTGTACATTGTTTACTGTATAGAATAGTTGTATTATGAGTACCTTAAGTTATATGAAATCAAATATATATTCATGGAAAAAAGTAAAGTCAGAAATACTTTTAAAGGGTAAGAGTAGTTCTCTTTACCATTAAACTTGAGCGTGAAATAACGATCAACATTTGCTTTTCCCTCAGTCTGTCTCAGCCCTTTCAGGCCTCTTCTGTGCTTACTTCCTACCATGCTATACAGTATGGTCCAGTCTCTAAAGGCAAGCCAAGTATTTCTCATCTGGTGCCGAACCGAAGGAACACTGCAAGAGAAAACTCTTTGTAGGCCTTACTGAGTGACAGTATTACAGTGATGTGTCACTCAATGGGATATGTTCTGAGAAATGTGTTATTAGGCCATTTTGTTACTGTGAGAACATTGTAGAGAGTACCACACAAACCTAGGTGGTGTAGCCTACTATGCTCCTAGACTATATGGTACAGCCTATTGCTCCTAGGCTATAAACCTGTACTGCATGTTACTGTACTGAATACCTTCAGAAATTGTAATATAATGGTAAGTATGTATCTAAACATATCTAAACATAGAAAAGGTACAGTAAAAATACTGGCATCAAAGCTCCGTTAGATCTTACGGGACCACTGTTGTATAATGTGGTCTGTTATTGACCGAATGGTACATGACTGTATATTATACTTCATGAGTAATTTAGGAAAATTTTCTGTGATGATTTTGACTATATGTTATTTCATTGTCCTTATCTTTAGTTCCTAACATCTCCTAAAATATGCCTTATGTACTGGAATTTTGTTGTATTCTATACTTACGTAAGTTATCTGGAAACAAGTATAAATATATGTTCTCATTTTGTTTTATTTTGAAGTCAGGGTCTCACTCTATTGCTCAGGCTGGAGTACAGTGGCACACACATGGCTCACTGCAGCCTTGACCTCCTGGGCTCAAGAGATTCTCCCCGCCCAGGCTCCCGAGTAGCTGGGACCACAGGTCTGTGCCACAATGCTTGGGCAATTTTTAAAATTTTTGTGGAGATCGGGTCTTGCCACCTTGTCCAGGCTGGTATTGAACTCCTGAACTCAGGTGATCCTCTTGCCTTAGCCTCTCAAAGTGCTGGGATTACAGGCTTGAGCCACTACACCTGTACAGTGCTCTTTATTTTTAATTGAAGTGGTTTAATCTCTCAGCAGCAGTCTTTCCTAAAATAATTGCAAGACAAAGACAAATTCTCAGATTTGATGGCATAAAGATAACAGTCTATATAATCTTACCAAAATCTATTGAAGATAAAAAAAATCATTCAGATTGCTGATTGTTTTGATTTTGTTGATTTCGGGTTGCCAGATTGGCAGTCACTCACCTATTTGTCTTGCCAAAGACAAAATTTTTTTCCCCCCCACCTAACCCTTTCCCCAAGCATCTTAAATCAGTTAGTGCTTATTTTGGTATTGATTAGTCAAAAATGAAGATGATAAAGGGGAACTATCTTGCTACTGCTTCACATGACCCTCTTTGTAAGTGATGATTATTGTAACAATGAGGTGAGGTATTTCTAAAACTAAATAATAAACATCAGTTTTGTGATTTATATAATCCATTTTATATTATCATACCTTGTTCTGATCTTAAATCTCACCAGAATAGTGAGAAACACATAAAGGAGAAGTTTTTAGACAGTATTTTCAAAGCTGGTAAGATGGGGCAAATATAACAAATTGCAAGCCAATTAGTAGTTTAGCAGACCCTCTCTGAAAACCTTTCTGTTTTTTCTATGACCAATTATTTTTATTTTCAGATCAGCTGTTTGCCTATACAGTGAATGCCTAAAGGCAGCATGATAAATTGCTGTAACAATCTTTAAAATGATCAAAATGATTTTAACATCAGAAAGTTCTATCAAACCATGCTTTAGTTTCATAGATTTTGTTTCTCCCTAAACCAACAATCTAATCATCTCAGGAAGTTATGTGTAGTGTATTTCTGTTTTTTTCAGGTCTATGCTTGGGGCTGCGGAGCTTGTCTAGGTTGTGGTTCTTCAGAAGCTACTGCTTTGAGACCCAAGCTTATTGAAGAACTGGCTGCCACAAGAATAGTTGATGTTTCTATTGGAGACAGTCATTGTTTGGCTCTTTCTCATGGTAAAGTCATTTGTTTTTAAGGAAATAGTATTAACTGTTGTCTTGTGAAATGTATTACATTTGAATTTGGCTTTCCTTTTATATAATACTTTATATTTTGTTTTTAGATAATGAAGTTTATGCCTGGGGCAATAATTCAATGGGGCAGTGTGGTCAGGGAAATTCCACAGGTCCTATTACTAAACCAAAGAAAGTGAGTGGCTTAGATGGCATAGCTATTCAGCAGATTTCAGCTGGAACATCACATAGTCTGGCATGGACTGCTCTTCCTAGGGACAGGTAAGAGTGCCTATGTTTAAAAAATCTTGTGCATTTTAACCCAAGAGACACCAATAGAAAGTAGAAACACTAATAAAAACAGAAATAATTGTGCTTTGTTCATAAAATACTCTTATGGACATATATAGTGTTGCTTTTTCTCTATCATAGAAATGACATTGGATTTCTTTTGATTTGAATGTTGAGGTTAGACATGTTTCAGAAACAAGAAGTCATACCCAGTATTGAAGACATTGTCTTTTAAACATTTTGAATTCTCTCTCATCTCTACATGCTGATTTAAAAAAATTGAATGGCTGCATATCAAGAGGAACTTAAAATAATCAAAATCAGAACTAGGCTTTAATGATTTAATGTTTAACCGCAGTTAACATTATCTGGTTGCTTTTTGAAATTTAAAAAAAAAAAAAAAAAAAAAAAAATTGTCATACTTTTAAATCAAGGAGGTTACTTTTTGCAGAAACTTAGCTTTTTCCTAAAGTGCTAACTGTGTGTGTTAAGTCAATCAGGTAGGTAAGTTTTAGTTACTATTAGGAGATTGAATTTTAAAGAATGTTTGGGTTATTTCAGATATTTTCAGATACACATGGGCTAATCTATAGCTTAGAATGTATTTTATTTGCATTCTATGCCTTTGACTCAGAGGGTTTTTAAATGATATTCTAACCAATTAAAAGTATTTATCGAAAGTTATTCCTCTAACGCAAAAGTCAAAATAAATAAGTTGAATATAAATAATTTGCTGTTAGCATTAAATATCCAACTTCCCACTTCATATGTAGAGAGTTGGGTCCCAAGATCTTAAAAGTATTCACAAGAAATTTCAGGATTTTGTCTTTTAATAGATTTCAGTATATCACTCTATAGAGTCAGGATATTTTTCTTAATATGAAGTATACATCTTCTGGACTCTTAGAACCAGAGGGGCTTTAATAGATCATGTGACTCAGCCCTCTGCTTTCAGGTGAGTGGACATCCAAACCTTCCAAAACAGGTGGTGGTTGTATGTTTTCTTCTTAAAGATGGCAAATTCTTGGTTCTCCGTAGTCACTGAAATGAAAGCTTTTATCACTTTCATAATCAATAATGTCTTTGTATCTTGTTGAAATCATTTAGCTTTAATGTATATATGTATATATGTACTTTTTGAGATGGATTCTGACTCTGTCGCTCAGGCTGGAGTGCAGTGGTACAATCTCTGCTCACTGCATTGTCTGCCTCCCAAGTTCAAGCAGTTCCCCTGCCTTAGCCTCCCAGGTAGCTGGGACTACAGGCATACACCACCATGCCCGACTAATTTTTATATTTTTAGTAGAGATGGGATTTCACCATGTTGGCCAGGCTGGTCCTGAAGTCCTCACCTCAGGTGATCTGCATTCCTTGGCCTACCAAAGTGCTGAGATTACAGGCATGAGCCACCATGCCCGGCCAATATATGTTTTAATATTCGTTTTTGATTATGGATAAAAATGTCAATTTAAGACTGTTTTATTATTTTCTTATGTGTCCTTCTAGACAAGTTGTTGCATGGCACCGACCTTATTGTGTAGATCTTGAAGAGAGTACCTTCTCACACCTGCGTTCTTTTCTTGAGAGATACTGTGATAAAATAAACAGTGAGATTCCCCCACTCCCTTTCCCTTCATCAAGGTATGTTATATGTATGTTTTGTATGTGTGTGTGCATGTGTATAAATTATTCCTTTTGAGTTTTGACTTACTGTTCTTTCTTGTTTGTTTTCCCAAATTATGTGGAACTTTTTTTATAATCTAGAAAAGAGCTAAACTTAGTTACTTATTGATAATAACTTCTAGGAAAAAGTTACTCATAATTTCACAAATCATGTTTTAAAAATTACTGTTGTTCGTGACTTGACAATTTTTTTTTTTTTTTTTTTTGAGACAGAGTCTTGCTCTGTCGCCCAGGCTGAAGTGCAGTGGCATGATCTCAGTTCACGCCAACCTTTGCCTCCCAGGTTCAAGTGATTCTCTTTCCTCAGCCTCCTGAGTAGTGGGGATTACAGGCACCTGCCATCACACTGACCTAATTTTTGTGTTTTTAGTAGAGACGGGGTTTCACCATGTTGGCCAGGCTGGTCTCAAACTCCTGACCTCAGGTGATTGACCCACCTTGGCCTCCCAAAGTGCTGGGATTACAGGCATGAGCCACTGCATCTGGCCAGCAAAATTTTTGAAGTGAAAAAAATGTTACCCAAACTGGATAGCACATGCACTTTTATGTTCCAAAAATTCATAGAAATTTATTTGGTTTCAGAGAACACCACAGTTTTCTCAAGCTGTGCCTGAAGCTACTTTCAAATCACCTTGCTCTTGCACTTGCGGGAGGGGTAGCTACCAGCATTCTCGGGAGGCAGGCAGGTCCACTTCGAAATTTGCTCTTCAGACTGATGGACTCAACTGTCCCAGATGAAATCCAAGAGGTAAGAGAATAGGACTTGTGAATCTATCTCAAATCACATCTTTCTCTGAGATTTTAGCTATACAATATATTCAACTGTACGTTGAACAATTTCAATTGGATGTTGTTTCTCTTACTCCTGTTTTCTTGGTGAGAGTATTTTTGGTTAACTCATCCTTTGAGACAAAGGTCAGATGCCATCTCTAAGAAACTTTTTATTCCTGCCCTCCCACCAGATTTGGTTTTTCTTGTGTATGTTCTCATTACATCACATTGTATTCTAGTTGCTTATTTATAAACATGTCACTCTTTTTTCACGAGAAGATGAGTTCCTGAGGGCAAGGAGCTAGTGCATGGGCTTGGTCAGTAGTAGTAACTGAATAAGTGGACTGGGTCATCTACTAGAACTGTTCACCAGAGCTAAGGAGAGAAAGGTCAGGTTAAGGAGGAAGAAGTGGCCTAGAATAGAATACTGATTATAAATAAGGAGAGTATAGTTTGAAAAAGAATATTTAGTATTATAATACAATATTAAATTTGGGGGAAACTTAAAAATAAATATTTGTAATACAAAATACAGAAAATAAACTCTTTTGGCAGGTAATAATAGAAAGTACAGTAATTTTTAAACCAGTGCACTCCTAAATTATCAATGGATCAAATAAAGAAATTACAAGATAAATTTTTAAATACTTAAGATTAATGAAAACAAAATTTGAACATACCAAAACTCATGAAATGCAGCTAAAGCTGTGCTTGGAGGAAAATTTATAGCTTATAAACATCTGTATTTAAAAAAAAAGAAATATATCGAATCAGTAGTTTAACCTTCTACCTTAAGAAATTAGAAAAAGAAGAGCCAACTCAACCCAAAGCAAGTAGAAAGAAGGAACTAATGTAGATTAGAGTGAAATTTAAAAAATGAAGAATAGAAAAACAGTTGAGATCAAGGAGACTAAATGTTCGTTCTTTGAAAAGACAAAATCAACAAATCTCTGGTTGGACTAACCAAGAAAAAACAGAGAGGACTTAAATTACTCAAATCAGGAATGAAAGATGAGATATTACTACTGACATTACAGAACTCAAAAGGGAAATTGAGAGGCAGAGTAAGATGGTGGAATAGAAGGCTCCACTGATCATTCCCCCTGCCAAGGGTACCAGTTTAACAACTCTACACAGAAAAAAGCACCTTCATGAGAACCAAAAATCAGGTGAGCACTTACACTACCTAGTTTTAACTTCATATTGCTGAAAGAGGCGCTGAAGAGATAGAAAAACCAGTCCTGAATTGGCAGTGCCACTCCTCTCCCTGCAGCAGTGGCACTGTGGTGCAGAGAGTGTCTCTGGGTGCTGGGGGAGGGAGAAAACGGCAATTGTGAGGCATTGAACTCAGTGCTATCCTGTTAGAGAAGAAAGGAAAACGGGACCAAACTCAGCTGACACCGGTCCACAGAGGGAGCATTTAAACCAACCCTAGCCAGAGGGGAATTGCTGATCTCAGTGGTCTAAATTTGAATTCCTGCAAGGCTCACCACTGAGGGCTATAATGCTGTGTGTCTCCAAATAAACTTGAAAGGCAGCCTAGGCCAAAAGGACTGCAACTCTTAGGCGAGTCCTAGTGCTGAACTGATCCCAGAGACAGTGGACAGAGGGGCACGTGACATACTGAGACACCAGCTGGGGTAACCAAGGGAGTGCTGGCTCATCCCACACCACCCCGACCCCAACGCCAGGCTACACAGCTCATGGCTCCAAAAGAGACCTCTTTCTTCCACTTGAGAGGGAAGACTGGGCAGGACTTTGTCTTGCGTCTTAGATACCACTTGATCACAGCAGGATAGGGGACCAGTCAGAGTCACAAAGCTCCCCGTTCCAGGTGCCAGCTCTCAGATGACATTTCTAGACATACCCTGGGCCAGAAGGGAACCCACTGCCTTGAAGAAAAGGACTCAGTACTGGCCACATGCATCAGCTGCTAACTTAAGATCCCATGGGCTGTGAATAACTAGCATTGATACCCAGCTACTACGTCAAGGACTTTGTGTGAGGCTCTGAGACTTTCTGGCTTCAGGTACCAGCACAGCCACGGAGGGATAGAGTACCAGATACACTCTTGGGATCCCTGATTCCAGGACTTGATTCTTAGATGGCATTTCTAGACCTGCCCTGGACTACAGAAGAACCCACTGCCCTGAAGGGTGAGTCCCGGGCCAGGCAGTATTCACCATAAGCTAACTTAAGAATCCCTGGGCCTTGGAAACATTGATGCTTGTCTGGCAATACTCCTTGTGGCCTGGGGTGGTGGTAGCTATTGGGGTGAGGCTCGTCTAGCTTTGGAAGGGGAGGCACGAATGAAAAAGACTGTGTTTTGTGGTTTGAGTGTCAGCTCAGCCATAGTACAATAGAATACTGGGTAGACCTCTAAGGTTTTTGACTCTAGTCCCTGACTCCCAGATGGCACCTCTAGACCCACCTGAGGCTTGGGGGACCTTGCTCCCCTGAAGGAAAGGACATGGCCTCGCTGGCTTTTCCACTGGCTGATTGTGGAACCACAGAGCCTTGAGCGAACATAGGCAATAGCCAGGGAGTGCTTACGGCAAGCCTTGGGTGAGACCCAGTGCTGTGCTGGTGCTTTGCTGGATTCAGGTCCGACCCAGTGTAGTCATAGTGGTGGTGGCCGCAGGGGTGCTTGTGTCACTCCACCCCCAGCTTTAGGTGGCTGAGGAGAGAGAGAGAGAGAGAGACACTGAGACTGTTTGGGAGAAAGTAAGGGAAGAGAACAAGAGTCTCTGCCTGATAATCCAGAGAATTCTCCCAGATCTTGTCCAAGACCATCAAGGTGGTACCACTACGAGGCTGCAAGAACCACAATGTTATTAAAGCAGATACAGTTTAGATCACAACACCCAAGTCCTTTAAAATATCTGGAAAGCCCAAGGTATATCTGGAAAGCCCAAGAAGGATGGGTACAGATAAGCCCAGACAGTGAAGACTACAATAAATACCTAACTCTTCAATATCTACTAGCATCCACACCATCCATGACCTAACCAAATGAACTAAATATGGCACCAGGGACCAATCCTGGAGAAACAGATTTGTGACCTTTCAGACAGAAAATTCAAAATATCTGTATTGAGGAGAGTCAAAGAAATTCAAGATAGCACTGAGAAGGAATACAGAATCCTATCAGATAAATGTAACAGATTAAAATAATTTAAAAGAATCAAGTGGAAATTCTGGAGCTGATAAATGCAGTTGGCATTTCGAAGAATGCCTCAGAGTCCTTTAATACTGGAATTGATGGCAGAATAAATAATTAGTGAGCTTGAAGACAGGCTATTTGAAAATACACAATCAGGCTGGGCACGGTGCCTCACGCCTGTAATCCCAGCACTTTGGGGGGCCAAGGTGGGCGGATCACAAGGTCAAGAGATAGATGCCTTCCTAGCCAACATGGTGAAACCCCATCTCTACTAAAAATACAAAAAAAATTAGCTGGATGTGATGATATGAACTGATGTGGGGAAAGTTATAGCCTTCAATATTAAAAAATTATCTTGGCCAGGAACAGTGGCTCATGCCTGTAATCCCAGCACTTTTGGTGGCCAAGGTGGGCGGATTACTTGAGACCAGGAATTGAAGATCAGCTGGCCAATATGCAAAACCCCTTCTCTATTAAAAAATACACACACAAAAAAATCTGGAAATGTTTTGTCGATTGCCTCTTCATTGTTTTCTGTGTTCTTTCTTTCTCTCTGGAACTCATTATTGGGATACTTGACCTCCTGAGCCAGTCCTCCTAATTTTCTTGTGTTTTCCTTCCTGTTTTCCGTCTTTTTCCCCCCTCTACTTTATAAGAAATTTAATTCTATGTTCTACCCCTTCTATTGAGATTTTTCTCTTTCTTTTATCTTTTTAATTTATAAGAGCTCTTCATTCTCGAAGTGTTCCTTTTTTAATAGCCTTCCATTCTGACTTACATTTTTGAAGATACTATTTTTTGTTCTTGTTTCTCCCTGTGTACTTTCTTTGTTTAATTAGACCATTTCTGTTAGTTTTAGTCTCTTTCATAATAAAGGCTTTCCTCAAATTTCTAATAACCTTTGACTTCCCAATAATGGGTAAGAGTGTGATGCTATCGCTGGGCGTGGTGGCTCATGCCTCTAATCCCAGCACTTTGGCAGGCTGAGGTGGGCAGATCACCTGGGGTCAGGAGTTCAAGACCAGCCTGGCCAACATGGTAAAACCCCGTCTCTACTAAAAATACAAAAATTACCTGGGCATGGTGGCGCATCCCAACTACTTGGGAGGTTGAGGCAGGAAAATTGCTTGAACAGAGGTGGAGGTTGCTGTGAGCCGAGATCGTGCCACTGCATTCCAGCCTGGGAGACGAGAATAAGACTCCATCTCAAAAAAAGAAGTGTGATGCTGAAAGGCTGATTGATGCTAAAAATTCTCTACACAGGGATGAGGTTTATCTAATTTATTGTAGATTGATGTGGCTGGGCTGTATTTTAGGGGAAGGTAACATTTCATGCCTGTCACTTAAAGTCTTTTCTACTGGGCTAGTGAGATTCTTCAAAGGAAGGCTCTTCTAAGCTACTGCCAGAAGGTATAAACCTGAGTGACAATCATCTGGTGGGGAAAAAGTTTAGGAGTCTCAATATTCAGAATGAACACTTTGTCTTAAAATCACCCAATTTTAGTTTGGTATTCCTGCCTTCAACTGTGCCTGTTACCTTAACCAGTTTTCAACCAATCCTGTTTTGAGCTCTTCCTTTGTTCCCTCTTGCAGAAGTGTATGAGCCTCTAGGAATTCTACAATATAAATCAAAGTGTTGTTTGGTTTTTCTCATTTTTGACTTAGGGTGTAGCCATTTCAGGTCTTTTAAGTCAGTTACCCTTAATCTGTTCCTTTCTGTTTCCAAAATTTTGATGCTGATTTTCCTTTACCATTTTGGGCAGGGGAGTCTTTTTGAATTATCTGCCCAACCCTTGCCCATTGTTTTAGATGGCCTTTTGGAAACAGAATATGTGCACTCAGTTCTTAATACTTAGTCACCTTTGTTGAATTTCCACAGCTAAAATTTGATTTTACTTTTGATTTTAGCTTTATTTTAGTTTGAGTAGAGTAACCTGAGAAAGTCATTAAAGATTTGTTCTGTTCTTAACTGTGTTAGAGGACACATGCTTTTTGATGGAAGGGTTATTCTTCTTGTGTACTTGAATTTTTCAATCATTATAGTAATTCAAAGAATTATTAATAGAACATTGACTTATAGAAAAATTGAGTATTAGAACTGACAGGCACTATGGATTTTATCTAGTCCAACACTGTTTTTACTGATAAAGAAGCCATGACCCAGAGAAGTTATGAGGCCTACGATAATGCAGCTACTATTCCTTATGCCGTTCCCACTACCTGGACCTTTGTCTAGCCAGGTCCTACTAATTCTGTAATTCTTAAATGCCTAATCCTCAGGGAGATCTTCCATGAGCCCATAGGCCATGTTAATTGCCATGTTTGTGTGTTCAGGCAAGTTCCTGCACCCTTTTACTTTCCCTATGTGACTCCTTTCACATTTATACTTTCTTGCTCAGGGTCTTTCTTTCCCATTAGACTGTAGGCTCATGAAAGCAGAGATTTTGTCTGTCTTACTCATTTCTGCACCCGAATCATTTTACACAGAGCCTTACCAGGCTGAATGCTATAGAATCAACACTAAATATTTGTTGGTTGATGATTAGTTATTTAGTGGCAAATCCAAAATATTTATTCATAGCTTTCTTAAAGGCATCTGAAGGAGGACTTACATGCTTTCTTTTTTATCATGCCATCTTTTTTAGACTTAACATGATCCTAATAGTGAATTCACTTTAAGTGTGTTTTTATTAAAAACTAAGAACCAGGCCAATCAGTACACTTTTCTCTCTTGATTTTAGGTGGTAATTGAAACTTTGTCAGTGGGAGCAACCATGCTGTTACCTCCATTACGAGAACGGATGGAATTACTTCATTCTCTTTTACCTCAAGGGCCTGATAGATGGGAAAGCTTATCTAAAGGACAGGTAGGCCTTTGCTTACTATGTAAGTAAATCAGCAGTATCATAAAAATTTGAACTGAGAAGGAAATAAAACTAATCAATTGCCATGTGTTCATGGAGCATAAGTACTTGATGGGCCTAGTAAATCCTGGTTATTTAATGTTTTATGCTGGAAGAATTCCCAGGTGTCTAACAACCTTAGGTGAAGCAAGTGATAATTTATTATTTGGGGCTAATTATTAGAATAAGGACTAATTTTTCCAGTGTTTCTTATGGTACTAAGCCAGACACTGTGGTTTATTTGTAGTATGCTGAGTTGAAATCAATTGCATGTGCTGCTGTTGGTTCCATGCTGAGAACTTTGTCTGAAATTGTTTGTATAAAAAGTATAGATGACCATTAGGAAAAAGTATTTGATGATATGAGTATACTTATTTTTTCCATTTTTATCTTTGAGCAATAGTACCTTTTGCTCAACCAAGTAGAAGTTATCAGATTCAGAGATACAGATTTTAGGAAAAAAAATTGGTACTTATTTGCAGTAAAATATTTATTGATACTTTTCTTTCTTTTTAAATCTTTTTTAGGGACAGTCTTGCTCTGTCATCCACGCTGGAGTAGGGTGGTGCAATCATGGCTCACTCTAACCTTGAACTCCTGGAGCTCAAGGGATCCTACTGCTTTTTCCTCTGGAGTAGCTAAGACTGCTGGCATGTGCCACCACACCTGGCTTATTTTTTTATTCTTATTTTTATAGCTGTGGGGTCTTGCTGTATTTCCCAGGCTGTTCTTGAACTCCTGGCCTCAAATGATCCTCCTGCTTTGGCTTCCCAAAGTGCTGGGATTATAGGCATGAGACCACTGTGCCTGGCCCACAGATGATTATTATTATTATTATTTTTTTTTGAGACAGGGTTTTTGCTCTGTCATCCAGGCTAGAGTGCAGTGGCATGATCACGGCTTACTGTAGACTCAACCTCCTGGGCTCAAGTGATTCTCCCACCTCAGTCTTCTGAGTAGCTGAAACTACAGGTGTGCACCACCACGCTCAGCTAATTTTTGTATTTTTTGTAGAGGGGGTTTCACTATGTTGCCCATGCTGATCTTGAATTCCTGGACTCAAGTGGATCCGCCTGCCTTGGCCTCCTAAAGTGCTGTGATTACAGGCATGAGCCACTGCACCCAGCCTACAGATGATTTTTAACGAGTATTTTGCATTAGTTTAGATTTCAAGTGATTTATTTTAAATGTTAGGATAAGTAGTTGTCATTGGTAATGTCACGCTGTAGAATCGTGTGTCATACTATTTATTGGCATTTCGTACTCCTCTCTACTTATAGTACTAAAATATTATGCATAGTATGCTATGTTAGCTTAGAGATTTAGGTATTATAATGAAGACTAAAATAAAAACCTATAAATTGTATTTTCCTAAATCCCATTTCCTAAATGGGATTAATTGGGTAGTTTTTATAATTACGTACTTCCTGAAGATGATTGTTTAATAAGATACTAAGTGGATTAGTGTAGTTTTTTTCTGGGATCCTTTTGTTTTATTTTCTAGTGCATATTATGTTAGTTACTTGTGCATATTTTATTGTTCTTTAGAGAATGCAACTGGATATCATTCTGACAAGTTTGCAAGATCATACCCACGTAGCCTCCCTACTTGGCTATAGTTCACCCTCTGATGCAACTGACCTGTCTTCTGTGTGTACTGGCTACGGAAATCTGTCAGATCAACCTTATGGCACTCAGAGCTGCCATCCAGATACCCACCTGGCTGAAATTTTGATGAAGACCCTCTTAAGAAATTTAGGATTTTATACAGTAAGTTGTTCTTTCGTTGTAGTAAAAGAAGAATAAAGGGGTAGGGATCTCTTTAGTCAAGGTAATTTGACATTTAAACACCTTTGATAGAAATTAAACTCTAGACCTCTCTCCCCCAAGGGGAAAAACATGTCAGGTTTTCTGAAATATTGTGGGTACCAAATAACATGTAATTGAGAAGTTCAAAGGGATTTATTTTAGAATTTTACCAGATTTTTCTGATATTGTAGAATAATATACAGAATAAAATAGTCAAGAACATTTTTAGAGAGAAGAATAATGAGCAAGGCATTAACCTTGCCAGACATAATCTTATAATGAAACAATGTACATAGTACTGAATGAGAATAGGTTGGTCAGTAGGATAGAGGACAGTGGAGCTTATAGCTTTCCCTGTATTAGGATGCCATTAATTCTGAATCTCTAGTGTTTCTTAAATTCATCTTTTTTTCCTGCCATTTCTTTGAGTTCTAAGCCAGATCATTATGATTCAGTGCTAATGGTGTTACAGCTGTTGTCACTATTGCTGGTCTCTTCTCAGCATCTCACTGCTGGAATAACTTTGTATTAAATAACTTCTTTATATTAAAGAATACAACTTCTTTGTATTAAATTAAAACTCCTTCAGGCCAGGCGCGGTGGCTTATGCCTATAATCTCAGCACTTTGGGAGGCTGAGTTGGGTGGATCACCTGAGGTCAGGAGTTTGAGATCAGCCTGGCCAATATGGTGAAACCCCATCTCTACCAAAAATGCAAAAATTAGCCAGGCGTGGTAGCTGGCACCTATAATCCCAGCCACTCAGGAGGCCGAGGTGGGAGAGTTGCTTGAACCCGGGAGGCAGAGGCTGCAGTGAGCTGAGATCGTGCCATTGCACTCCAGCCTGGGTGATAGAGCGAGACCCTGTCTCAAAACAACAACAACAACAACAACAGCAACACCCTTCAAACCCTTTATCATTGGCTCACACACCATTCTTATCTGAGCTCATCCTTTTCCAGAATTGTACATTGTACACCTATTTCCTGTTGTTTTTCTCTACCAATCTGTGATGTAAGACTTGACTATTCTAGGAAACCTTGCCCAAATAACCCCATCTAGCCAGAGATGTGTATAACTACACATCTCTGTACTCATCAGCACTTACAGGATCAGAGTGTACTGTGCAACTTAACTTTGAATTGTTTGTGTATCAATTCATATTGTTTCCTATGGCCCTTCAGGGCTTGGTCTATGTACTCTTTTTCTTCCAATACAAGTCTTAGCGCTCTGTCCCACCCACATTAAAAGGCTAATCACTAAGTCAGAGTGAAAATTCTTCCTACAAAATTCTTTTCTTTCAGGTTTAAGAATGTAAATTTAATCTGATGTTAAGGAGTAATGGCTGCAAATGGATAAGAACAATGTTGTGTATATAGCCATTTGTTAATGACCAAAACTTTTCCCCAAAGTTACAGGGAATGTTACAACAAAGTTGTAAGGAATATTAGGGCTGAGGCAGATTTATATATTAATGGAAATGGAAATAAAATACTAACTGCTTTTGGGTTGAAATAATAAATTAATGTCTCTTTCTGATGTGATTTAAACCAAATTTGTTCTAAGATTTTAAAATAACAGTACTAATTAACAACTTATAGCAAGGGCCCTACAGTTTTCCCATATTCTATCTTGTATAGTGTATACATAGACCAAATTTTCTTCTAAAGGTATTCAGCACATGATTATTTACAGGAAATAAAGTTGGAAATAGCAGAAATATCTAAAAATAGAGGAGTGGTTAAGTAATTTATGGTATATGTGTTCAATGGAATATTATATTTTGTATATACATGGTTTATGAAAATGGGTTATGATTCCATTGGAAAAGAGCAGATTAAAAATAGAATATGCAGTACAATATTATGAAAAATATTTTAAAAGGACAAAATCAGGAAAGAAATACACCAAAAAATATTATAGTAGCAGCCATTTTCTTTGAGTGGTTGTTTAAATGGTGCTTTTAACTTCTTTTTTTTTTTTTTGAGATGGAGTCTCGCTCTGTTGCCCGGACTGGAGCGTGCAGTGGCACCATCTCGGCTCACTGCAAGCTCCGTCTCCCGGGTTCACGCCATTCTCCTACCTCAGCCTCCAGAGTAGCTGGGACTACAGGCGCCTGCCACTACGCCCGGCTAATTTTTTGTGTTTTTAGTAGAAACTAAAACTGCATTAGCCAGGATGATGTCAATCTCCTGACCTCGTGATCTGCCCGCCTCAGCCTCCCAAAGTGCTGGGATTACAGGCGTGAGTCACTGCACCCGGCCTCTTTTAACTTTTTAAAATAGAGTTTTGATATTTTCTAAATATACTAAGCATCTCTTTTTAAAAAATATTTTTAACTTGAAGTAATTTAAAACTCACGAGGAGTTACAGGAATCATTCAAAGAATTCCCCTGTGCTCTTCAGCCAAATTTGTTTTCTCTCTCTAAATCATTTGAGAGTAAATTGCAGATGGCTGGCTGCCCCTAAGTATTTAAGCATATATTAAGTATGTATTTTTTAAAAACCAGGACATTTTCTTACGTAACAGCAGAATAATTACTGAATTAGGAAAATTTAACATTGATACCGAACTGTTATTTAATATATAGTCTACATTTACATTTCTACAGTTGCCCCAATAATGTCCTTTATAGCAGTTTCTGATCCCAGCCCTTCCCCTTCATGATCTGGTGCAGAATCACACATATTTAGTTGTCATATCTCTTTTTTAATTTTAATTTTATTAGAGACAGGCTTTCTGTTGCCCAGGCTGGAATACAGTGGCACCATCATAGCTCACTACAGCTTCGAACTCCTGGGCTCAAGTGGTCCTCCCACCTCAGCCTCTCAAGTAGCTGGGACTAGAGGTGTGCACCACCATGCTAAGCTAATTAAAAACAAACAACAAAAAAAAATTTGTAGAGATGAAGTATTGCTGTGTTGCCCATGCTGGTCTTGAACTCCTGGCCTCAGGCAGTCTTTCCACCTCGGCCTCCCAAAGTGTTGGGACTATAGGTGTGTGCTACCGCACCCAGCTGCTTTTATTTTTTTTAATGGAAAAAAATAGAAGTAGCTTGATGAATTTTACCATCTAATAGCTAGTATCATAAGGATTATAGCAAATATTTAAAAATTGGTAATGGGTGAAAGGATATAATGCTTTTGTTTTGTTTTGTTTGAGACAGAGTCTCATTCTGTCACCTAGGCTGGAATGCAGTGGCACGATCTCTGCTCACTGCAAGCTCCGCCTCCTGGGTTCACACCATCTTCCTGCCTCAACCTCCCAAGTAGCTGGTACTACAGATGCCCGCCACCACCCATGCCAGGCTAATTTTTTGTATTTTTAGTAGAGACGGGGTTTCACCGTGGTCTCGATCTCCTGACCTCGTGATCTGCCCACCTTGGCCTCCCAAAGTGCTGGGATTACAGGTGTGAGCTCCTGCGCCCGGCCCTTTTTTTTTTTTTTTGGAGACATAGTTTCACTCTTGTCATCCAGGCTGGAGTGCGATGGCGCAATCTTGGCTCACTGCAACCTCTGCCTCCTGCGCCCGCCACCATGCCCAGCTAATTTTTGTATTTTTAGTAGAGACCGGGGTTTCACCATGTTGGCCAGGCTGGTCTCAGCCTCCTTACTACAGGTGATCTGCCTGCCTCAGACTCCCAAAGTGCTGGATTACAGGCATGAGCCGTTGCACCTGGCCCATATAATGCTGCTTAAATCAGATTTATGGTAGGTTGTGTGTGTCATTTTAGGATCAAGCATTTGGCGAGCTAGAAAAGAATAGTGATAAATTTCTACTTGGAACATCATCATCAGAAAACAGTCAGCCTGCTCATCTTCATGAACTGCTATGTTCACTACAGAAACAGCTGCTGGCATTTTGCCATATCAATAACATTAGTGAGGTATGTGATTATTTGTCTTTTATGGTGATCTATCAGGACCTTGAAACTCAGATATTTGGATAGGCCATGGTATTTTTGTATGTTGAATCTTTCAAAGTAGTAATTTAGGAACTTTTTTTCTCCTTAGAACTCAAGCAGTGTGGCATTGCTTCATAAACATCTTCAGCTTTTGTTGCCTCATGCCACAGATATTTATTCACGTTCTGCAAATTTGCTCAAAGAAAGTCCTTGGAATGGCAGTGTTGGACAAAAGTTAAGAGGTGAGTTTGGTATTTCATTTCAAATTTAATCAGTCATTAAGAAGCAAGAATACTTGCCTTTCCAAAGTCTTAAGAGGACCAGAAGCCTCTGACGAATAGGAACGGTCTTGAATCTCCTTTCTATTGAAGATTCCTTTAGTCTTGGTTTGAGGGTAGTGTTAGCAGTGACTGCTCTTGAAAAGAGTCTACTTGGCATGACAGAGGCCTAATTTAAAGGCACTGGATGATATAAACTCAAAAAGATTAATTTTAAATGGCATAAAGTAAGATTTTTTAATCTCTCTTTTTTTTTTTTTTAAACCTGTTGTTTCTTTACCTTTCTCTTCAGCATTTACCATTTTTTCACTTTCCTTCTTGAAATTCTTTGGGCTTCTGTGTAGTCACAGTCCTTTTTTCTCTTTCCTCTGACTCCTCTTTTTCGGTGGGTTTCTATAGGCTCCTCTTCCTTGGACATGCCCTCTAATGTTGAGCATCCTCCGAATTTTGCCTTCAATTCTCTTTCCTCCCCCAATGGTCTTATCTAGTTTCAGTGTCTTTAACAACCATGTATATATTAATGACCCCTGTATTTCCATCTAGCTGAGAACACCTTTCCTGAGTCCTAGAGCCATTCTTTAATTGCATACTGGGTGTCTTTTCTTTGTTATCCAAAAGACAACCAAAATTTAATGTTTATATAAAACCAGCCACCTCTGAAGTTCCCCCACTAAAAAAAGAATGAAAGGAACAAGCTGTGAAACTGAAACCATTCCACATTAGATACCTCCATTTGGCTGTTCCACAGCAACTAAAATATGTTCAAACTGAGCTCATTTCTGAATGGCCCTCTCTGCCCTGATATACAATGAAATATTGAAACAAAATTGATTTAAAACCAATACGGATTATAAAAACACATGTTTTAAGGTGATCTCGATTTTTAAAAAAGTAAATTTAGTTTAAAAAATATGAAAACTTTCCCTCACTAGCAGGTAAACACCTAGAGGACAGGAAGTTTTGACTGCTTTGCTCATAGCTGTATCCCTCTCACCTAGAACTGTGCCTGGTATGTCAGTAAATATTTCTTGGGTAAATTATAAAATGAAGATAAATTAACGAATGAGAAATTGATAATGCATTTTAAGGAAAACATTTATAATCCTTTCAATTTGTTGGTATGGAGGATGCATATGCTTTGCTATAAAGTGTTTGTTGGTGTACTTTCTGAAAGTGAATAAACACTGATACTACATCAGCTACCAGGTGGGTGTTCAACAGATAATTATTGAATGAGTCTACTCTAGTTCCAGGCTAAAATAATATTTCTTAGGTTCCTTTTTTTAAAGTTCATTTGAAACGATTGTCCCATGTTTAATTTCTTTCCCTTCATAGATGTGATATACGTCTCAGCTGCTGGCAGTATGCTCTGCCAGATTGTTAACTCGCTGCTGTTACTCCCTGTGTCAGTGGCTCGGCCTTTATTGAGTTACCTCCTCGACTTGTTGCCACCTCTTGATTGCCTTAATAGACTCTTGCCAGCTGCTGATCTTTTAGAAGACCAGGAGTTACAGTGGCCTCTTCATGGTAAGTAAAGACAATAAAAGAGCAAATAATGCCCTTGACAAAAGTTGTTCCTGTTGCACACATCACTGTGTTTTTCCATTGGAGTCTATCTATCCCAAGGCTATCAAAGGAGTTTCGTCACTGAAATCTTAAAAACTTTTCAGGTTTAAGTAAGGCCTCTTATTTTATTGGAAGGAATCCTGGACTGGAGCATAAAAGGAAAAGCGCTGGGGTTGTAAAGATGACCTTGAGGGCCTATCTTATTTTAACATTATACAGTTCAGTGATCAAGTGTCAATTAGTCCAAGTGTCAAGTTTACAGCCATATCAGGATGTTGATTAGGCTTTATATGGAGTTTTTCCAGGTTTATTCTTTTCTTTTTTTTTTGAGGTGGAGTCTCGCTCTGTCACCTAGGCTGGAGTGCAGTGGCACGATCTTACCTCACTGCAACCTCTGCCTCCAGGGTTCAAGCAATTCTCCTGCCTCAGCCTCCCGAGTAGCTGGGATTACAGGCATGCACGACTACGCCTGGCTAATTTTTGTATTTTTAGTAGAGACAGGGTTTCATCATGTTGGCCAGGCTGTTCTTGAACTCTTGACCTCGTGATCCGCCCACCTCAGCCTCCCAAAGTGCTGGGATTACAGGCGTGAGCCACTGCGCCTGGCCAGTTTCTTCTTTTTTAAAGTGTCTCAGAACTTGCTAAGATTCGGTCTATTTCTATCAGGTGAGTAAGGTGTCATTTTATTTTATTTTTTTCATCTGTGTTTATAACTGATATTTTTCTATAATTTCATTTTTTCATGCTATCCTTTCCTAGTGTTTACTATCAAAATTACACTAATCTCATACCATGAAGGTGGAACTTCCTTTTATTCCTGTTCACTGAAATAATTTGTGTAAGGTAGGGGTTATCTCTTCCTGAAGGTTTAGAAGAATTTATCTATGAAACTATCTGGCCCTGGTGTTTTGTTTGTAGACAGACTCTGACAATTTTCATTCTTTAGTGGTTAATGTTCCCTTCCATCTTATGTTTCTTCTCCAGTCCATTTTGGAAATGTATATTTTTCTAGGAATGTTATTTTGTTGGTTTCAAATTTATTGGCATAAAGTTGTTTATAATCTTCATGGTTTTAAAAAATCTCTAGTATATCTGTGGTTATATCTGCTTTATTCCTATTTTTTGAATTTGTGCCATCTTTTTTCTTGAGTAATTTTATTAATCGTTTATCCATTTTCCTTTTAGATAACTTATCCATTATCATTTCAAATAACTACTTTTTGGATTTGTTAATCTCTTTTTATTTCATTGGTATGGGTTCCTTATTGCTGTCATTTTGTGAAGTCAAGAACTTCTAAGAACAAATGTACAATAAGAAAGCATGGGTCTGGGCCGGGTGTGATGGCTGACACCTGTATTCCCAGCACTTTGGGAGGCTGAGGCTGCCAGATCACCTGAGGTCAGGAATTCAAGACCAGCCTGGCCAACATGGTGAAACCCCCCTCTACTAAAAATAAAGAAATTAGCCATGTATGGTGGTGCACGCCTATACTCTCAGCTACTTGGGAGGCTGAGACAGGAGAATTGCTTGAACCTGGGAGGCAGGGGTTTCAGTGAGCCAAGTTCACGCCACTGCACACCAACCTGGGTGACAGAACGAGACTCTGTCCCCACCCCCTAAAAAAAGGAAAGCATGGGTCTGGAGCTTAGTATTAAGACAATTCTGAATTCAAGCCTTAAAAAGCATTAAACAATCTTGAATGTCATTTTAATGGATAAATTTGTATGTTGATTTTGGAGGAAAAAACTCAGAGTACTCCCTAAAGATAGTGAATTTTGGTCTGGATAATGAAAAGTAGGAATATAATTGATCGGAATAATGTTGTCATATGTTGTTTTAATGTTTATCTTAAAATTAGTAACTTTACCAAGGAAAATTTTGTTTGATAGCATAACTTCTCTGGATATTATTTTAAATCAGTCTGGTAAAGAGAAAAAATACAGAAAGTATTATAATTTGTGTTTTCATCATAAAGTATTTTACATCAGTATCTTACTGCATTACAGTAGGTGACCATGAGAAATATTCTGAATCTTAAAAGTACTAGATAAAGACACAATAACTAATGATTTTGTCTTTAGGAGGGCCAGAACTAATTGATCCTGCTGGTCTGCCATTACCTCAGCCAGCTCAGTCCTGGGTATGGCTTGTGGATCTAGAAAGAACAATTGCTCTCCTTATTGGGCGATGTCTTGGTGGCATGCTTCAGGGCTCACCCGTGTCTCCAGAGGAACAGGACACTGCATATTGGATGAAAACGCCACTGTTCAGTGATGGTGTAGAAATGGACACTCCTCAATTGGGTAATGTGCTTCTCTGCAGCATTTAAAATACATGCCTGTTTGTACCTCAGTTGAAGATTTCTCTATTCTGAGTTTGCTGAATAGAGAACTGACAGGCACCAATTGCAACATGAGCAGTGTAGGGAATCTGGGGCTATGACTTGGAGCCCTAAGAAAAATGGTTAAATTCTGCAGCACAGTATGGTGAAAAGAGCCCCCAAAGGAAATAGAAATTGTAGGTCTGGTCCTACTCTGTCATATTTATCACTCATTTTGAGCAAGTCATCTAACTCAATGCTTCATCACTTATCTTCCAAGACTTGGAGGTTATGAAACTGCTTCACAGAATGTAAAGCCCTGTAAGAGTACTTAACCATGACTTATCAGTGCAGCACCCCTCACATGTGAGTGGCAGCCTCTTTTCCTCCCAGCCTGTCTTGCTTTCATGCTGACATTATATTATGTCCTAATTTTTTCTTCGCCACTTAAAGTGCCTTTAAGATTTCCCTTCTGCATCATCTTCCATTTGTATATATTGCTGGCAGACTAGTTCTTAGACTGAACATGAAGACTTACCTGGTACCCCAGGTAATCCAGTTGTTTTATCTAGAATTGGTCCTTTAATCTCTCTAGGCTTCTCATTTTGGTTCTATAAAATAATGATTCGGATTAGACAGGCTACATGATATTATTAGTTCTAAAATTTATTATTTCTCTGATAAGAGAAAGAGACTCAATATGTCCATGAAGGAAAGTCTAAGAGAGATTGAGAGGAAAGGAGAAAAGAAGGAGAGCTGAAAAGAAAAGAAAAAACAAAAAGAAAGAGTATGCTTTGGGATTTGGAGGGTTGGAGAGAGGGAGTGAGGGAAGCAGTTGAGGATTTTCCTCCGTTTCCAAATATGAGTGTACATTCATCATTTCATTTATGAACCAGAAAGTGATTTTGGCCATGGCTGATGATGCTGGACTGGTGTTTATGAAACATTTTGTTAAAGACAGTAAAATCATGGTTTTTCAAGGGGGTATTTAACATGATAAAGATAGTTCCACTGCTGTCAGTGTTTAACCTTGTGACAGTCCTAAAGGACCTCCTGAGAACAAAAGTATCTCTATCTCTACCCTCCTCATATTTCTTCTATATTTACTCAATTAAACTGGCCTTTAATATGAATAAAATTAATTTCTGTTTAATGTTATTTTCACTTTTTAAATTATAAAATCATGAAACTATTAAAATTTTGTTTATTTGTATGTATTAGAAAAAGGTATTATCCCTTGTAAAATTATAACAATACAGTAATTTAGTTATATTATGGGTTAAATTGATTTTTGATACTAGCCCAAGAACCTCATCATCACTTAGAACATGGTTTTCTTTGTTTTTTAAATGTGAAATGAATTCTGAATGTCAAATGTCCCACTGGAAAGTTAGGAACCACCTGTACAAATATCAGTTGAGAAATTGTTCATGGTATCTTTTACATGGATCAATTTTTAACTGATTATTTTTACTTAAGTCTATAAAAAAATGCTCTAGTCTCTTTTTCAGTGTTTCCTCGTTTCTCAAAGAGGGTATCATTCCGTTTTGAACAAGGTGGTTTTTTGTTACACAAGACTGTTGCATGTGTAGGACATTTAGTTTCTTTGGCCTCTGCTTGCCAAAATGCCAGAGCTTGGGGGTATAGCTCAGAGGTAAAACATTTGACTGCAAAATGCCAGAGTTTTTTTTGGAGTGTCACAGTTGGTGGAGTGTCACATCCTTCTGGAGAATGTAAGAGGGTTGTTACCACCTCCAACTGTAAAACATTAAAGGACTTTACCTTGGTAACGTTTACTTAAAATGGTTTGAAGTTTATCATTTCATAATCATTAAATAAATGTGGTAAGATTTTATTTGTAGCACCAAAATTTATGATGTTAAAATTGGTAACGTGAGTATTTTTTTTAGATAAATGTATGAGTTGCCTGTTAGAAGTAGCACTTTCTGGAAATGAAGAACAGAAGCCTTTTGATTATAAATTGCGGCCTGAAATTGCTGTCTATGTAGACTTGGCGTTGGGTTGTTCTAAAGAGCCTGCCCGAAGCCTTTGGATCAGCATGCAGGACTATGCTGTTAGTAAAGGTAAGATAAATAAGCTAAAGGGAGTAAATTTGTGGTTAGCTCATAGTGCTCACAAATATATTTGCAAGATATGTAAGTGAAACTCATAGGGATCGCGTAGGAAAAGGTATTTTATGAATAACACTTTTAAACAATTTGTTTTTCCCTTTGTGGAAAATAGTGCAACTGTTTTTTTATATACATGTATTCCACTTAAACCTACTGTGTGAAAATTGAGATTTATATAATACATTTGTAGGTAATCATTTTACTAAAGTATAGTAGTCTCCGTATATCTGCGGGTGACATGTTCCAAGACTCCCAGTAGGTTGCCTGGAGCCACAGGTAGTACCGTACTCTATATACATTACTTATTTTCCTGTGTGTACATACTTGCCCATGATAAAGTTTAATTTGTAAATTAAGCATAGTAAGACATTAACAACAACAATAATAAAATAGGACAATTACAATAATATGCTAACTGAATTACTACTCTTGCATTTTGGGGCCAGTATTAAGTAAAATAAGGGTTACTTGAACACAAGCACTGTGATACTGCGGCAGTAGATTGTATAACCAAGAGGGTTACTAAGTGACTTGGTGAGATTTCATCATACTACTTAAAAGGGCATGCAATTTAAAAGTTAAGAATTGTTTATTTCTGGAATTTTCCATTTAATATTTTTGGACCACAGTTGACCGCAAGTAACTGAAACCATGAAAAGCAAGACCATGGATAAGGGAGGACTGTTGTATTCCATGCTATGTAAATGGATCTGTTAACGATTAAGAGTCTGTTTAACGATTATCTTCCCTTTGCAAGCCTTGGTTTAATTGAAAGGATGTGTACTTAGAAGTCTTAGCTCTAGGTGTGGTCAGTATTTCTTCATCTATAAAACATTTTGCCTACTCTAGAGTACTGGTGAAGATACCAGTTTGAGATAACATATACTATTAAGTACCATGGTAAAGTACTATGCAAGTTTGTGGTGGTATTTCAGTTTCTAATATTATTTGATTAAGAAAATTAATTTTATAGGCTGGGCACAGTGGCTCACGCCTGTAATCTCAGCACTTTGGGAGGCTGAGGTGGGAGGTATCACTTGAGGCCAGGAATTCGAGATCAGCCTGGCCAACATGGCGAAACCCTGTCTCTACTAAAAATAGAAAAAAATTAGCCGGTCGTAGTGGCGTGTGCCTGTAATCCCAGCTATTCGGGAGGCTAAAGCACAACAGTCACTTGAACCCAGGAGGTGGAGGTTGCAGTGAGTCGAGATTGTACCACTGCATTCCAACCTGAGTGACAGAGTGAGACTCTGTATCAAAAAACAACAACAACAAAGAAAATTAATTTTATGTACATATTTTCAAAGAATGTACCTGATTTGTTTTTAGCTCCTTTTTTTTTTTTTTTTAACAATGATCAGAATTGTTCAGAATCGCCTGTCTCTAGTTTTCTTTCTCTGTGTCATTCTCTTATCCTGTCATTAGTTTTGTCCCTTTTTTTTGGATTTTCTTTCTTGTGTGATAAAAATGGCAAAAATAAATACATTTTTACTTTTTATTGGCCTTTATTTTTTATAAAGAAAATGAAATGAGATATGTATTATTCAGATCTACCAGTAAGATGACACCTTTGAATGTTTAATCTCATCCATTTTGTTTCTTTTTTTTTTTTTGAGACAGAGTCTCGCTTTTGTCACCCAGGCTGGAGTGCAGTGGTGTGATCCCAGCTCACTGCAGCCTCTGCCTTCCCAGTTCAAGTGATTCTCCTGCCTCAGCCTCCCAAGTAGCTGGGATTACAGGTGTGCACCACCACACCCAGCTAATTTTTGTATTTTTAGTAGAGATGGGGTTTACACCATGTTGGCCTTGGCTGGTCTCGAACTCCTGACCTCAGGTGATCCACCCGCCTCGGCCTCCCAAAGTGCTGGGATTACAAGTGTGAGCCACAGCACCTGGCCCCGTTTTGTTTCTTAATCATTTATTCATTCATTCTGTTATGGTGACTCCTACCAGAGGTGAAATAGTAAAGTAATGAGGAGGAAAAAAGTTTACTTTCTGAGGTGTATTTTCTGATATTTCTTATTTGTAACATTTTCTTGGGATATGCAGTTAGGTTTTCTATACCACGTTATCACTTATTACCTTGAAGTGAGAACTTAAAAAAAAATCTAGATATAAGGTGAATAAAAACTTGTTGTATGGGTCCGTTTGTTGTATTGCTTGTACATTGCAAGCATAGACTTTATTCCTAATTAGTGGAAACGTTCTTTGTTTTTTGGTATGAAATGAGCATAACTTTAATGAAGGTGTTTTAAAGGAACCCATTATTTTTAAAATGGCGCAGGAGAATAATACCTGCTAAATTTAAAACACAACAAAGGGTGTTATTTTAGTGTGCTTTTAAAATTGAATATTAGGTTCCTTGAAATGGAGTCTTGTTGGATTTTTTAGTCATAGCAGTTCTCAGAATAGCAAGCAATTCCATGGAACAGATGATTTCTTAAGAGCCTGATGAGGAAAAAATTAGTACGTAATACAGACTGTCATTCTAAGATTCTCTGTGGGCTGTAAGATTTTCTTAAAATCTGGCATATTTGTCCTTGTCAATTTTTTTTTACCAATAAAGCAGGATAAGTCTGAACTTAAATTTCTGACTTAGGCATACTGAAATGAAAACCAACATATAACATTTTTATCTCTGGAGATGAGAGTTTTAAGAAGGACTTAAGAACCAAAATTAATTTGAGGTTGGTTTTGTTTTGTTTATAAGTAGCCCAGACATTTAGCAAATCTGTCAAATGAACAGAGACTAGCAGTCCCTCTGGGAGCAGAGTGGACAATAACTCTCCCACCCCCATTTGAAATGTACTACGTTGTTAAATGTACATTGTTAAAGTACAATACTAGTGTGCCAACATAGAATTAAAGAATGAGAAGAGGCCAAGTGTGGTAGCTCACACCTGTAGCTCCAGCTACTTAGGAGGCTAAGGCGGGAGGATCGCTTGAGCCCAGGGTTTTGAGACTGTAGTGAGCCATACAGTCACCACTGCACTCCAGCCTGGACCACAGAGTGAGACTGTCTCTTTAAGAAAAAAAAAAAAAAAAAAAGAATGGGAAGAAAAAGCGCCTGACTAGTCCTCATCATCTAATGTTGTTTGGGTTTTCAACTACATGTCTTTGTTTCTATTTGAAGAAATGTTGTTTCATTTCTCACCCACTTAAATGTACTTGTATTCACAGTATATACTTTTATGGCTTCAAATACCAGATATGTGTATACGCGATTAGTTTACTCGCTATCTCCTCTAGAATGTCTAATGGGAAGTATTCAAAACTAGACTCCTGATTCCAGCTTCTTACCCTCAAAACTGCTCCTGTGGTCTTCCTTTCTCAGTAAATGCCAACTACATTTTAAATATATTTAGTATCACCTTTGACTTCTCTCATATTCTCACATCACACATCTGATCTATCAACAAATCCTGTCGATTCTACCTTCAAAATACATGTGGACTCTCCAGCCACTTTTCATTACCTTCGCTGCTGTTACCTTTTTCTGAGCCATTATCATTTCTCCCTTGTATTGCTGCAATAATTACTTCTGCTGTTGCTGTTCCTATAAGTCAGTTCTCCACTCAGCAGAGCGAGCTGTCAGAAATACAAGTCAGATCATGTCGTATCTCTGTTCAAAGCCTTCTAATGCTGCTTCTCATTTTTCTCAGAGTAAAACCTGGAGGACTTGTACTGGCCTGCAAGGCCATTGGGATCTGGTCCTCAGCCAGCTCTCTGATGTCTTCTACCCATTCCGTGCATGCACGGTTTGCCCTAGCCACACTGGCCTCCTTGAACCCATCCCAGATCCTCTGCACTAGGTTTTTCTGAGGGGACCCAGTTTCACATGGCTTCTTCCCCCAGTTCATTTAGATCTCTGCTCAAATGTAACCTTATCAGAAACTTTCCCAAACCACCCTATATAAAATAGTAATCCCACATATACAGTAGTGCCTGTTCTTACCCTGCTTTATTTTTCCTCATAGCGCTTACTGTCATATTAATGTTTTCTTTTTAATATTCTCTCCCGCCCCCCTCCTCCTAAGAATATAAGCTCTGTTAGATCAGGGATTTAGTTTTGTTCACTGCTGTATCCGCAGCACTTGGAACAGTAAGTGGGATCTAATGAGGTGCATTTGTTAAGTAACTGTTTAGAAAGATGATAAAATTCAGGTGTTGGATGACTAAAGCTATAAAAATTACCTCTGAACTGTTTTCTGAGCCCTTTTAAATGTCAATGCATCATTTTTATTTTCAGATTGGGACAGTGCAACTTTAAGTAATGAGTCACTCTTGGACACTGTGTCTAGATTTGTTCTTGCAGCTCTTCTGAAACACACAAACTTACTTAGTCAAGCATGTGGAGAAAGCCGGCAAGTAACTTAAAACTATCCTCAGACAAATATTTGCTCTCATGATGTTAGAAATTAGGTAACTTTTCTATTTTGGTTCTTCATTTAGATATCAACCTGGTAAACACTTATCAGAAGTGTACCGTTGTGTATACAAAGTTCGAAGTCGTTTACTTGCTTGCAAGAACCTTGAACTTATTCAAACCAGGTCATCATCACGGGACAGATGGGTAAAGTTTGAAATCAATTAATTTCTATGTTTTTCTGCAAGCTGTGAGAGCTAGCTCTAAATTGGTTTATGTGAGAAAAAAATGTGCCTTGGTCGTTGCATATGTTCAATACATGTTAAGTAGTTCTTTTTCTAGTAGAAAAAAAAAAAAGGAAAGGATTTGAGATTTACTTAACCTCACATTTACCAAGTGCGATCCGGATTCTAAGAAAGTTTAGTTGGCTACATAAATATTAATAACAAATTGAATGATTCAAATCATAGGAATTATTATTCCTCTCTTTGTGCTGATCAGGCCACATTTGAATTACCCTGTTTAATTTGGGGTGCCATAATTTATGAGGGACATTAAGAAATACCTTGGATTGATAAAGTCCAAAAATTATGTCATATAAGTACTAGAAAGTATCAAAAATGTTTAGCTTAGAGAAGTGAAAACCAAGGAGGGGGTTGTGTGTGTGTGTGTGTGTGACATAATAGCTGCCTTAAAAATACTTAAAGAGCTTCTCTGTAAGAAAAGAAATAAATGTGTTTCTTGTACCGGAGGACACAACTAGGACCAAAGGGTAACAATCAAATGGGGAATCATTATTAGCTGGATATAAGGAAAGTAGGCCTGATGATGATTAGAGTTGTCTACCATTGGAAATGAAGATTGAAACTACTTATTTTTTTATTTTATTTTTGAGACAGAGTCTCGCTCTGTCGCCCAGACTGGAGTGCAGTGGCACGATCTTGGCTCACTGCAACCTCCACCACCCAGGTTCAAGTGATTCTCCTGCCTCAGCCTCCCGAGTAGCTGGGATTACAGGCATACACCACCACGCCCTGCTAATTTTTTGTATTTTTAGTAGACACGGGGTTTCACTGTGTTCACCAGTCTGGTTTTGAACTCCTTAAGTGAGGAGTTTGAGCACCTCAAGTGATCCTCCTGCCTCGGCCTCCCAAAGTGCTAGGATTATAGGCGTGAGCCACCTCACCCGGCCGAAACTACTTACTAAGAACAGTCCAGAAGTAATTCTTGCAGCAAAAAGGAGATAATTTCTGAAGTGCTTGGTAATCTTGATAACATGATCATAAAATTATAAATGCAAGCCTGGATAATAAAACATCTTCGTAGTGCTTACTTTGAAACTTAACTAATCAGATGCTTTGCACTCCATTATTTAGTCCTTAGATTTAAAAAACCAAGCTCTGTCTCTCCATTTGTAGACTTTTGCCATGTACTGACTTAATATTTGTGGATCTGTTTGTTGGTGACCTTGAAAGTCCATGAAATGTATTAATTTGCCATTTTGTTGAGGCTCAGATTTGAAACTTGTATATGGGGATAAATGACGTACTATGTGAGTCTGACTACTCAGTTTCCCCGTCTCTGTAAAATTCTTGTTATTTAATGGTCATGAGTCACAGGTAACTTTTATGATGGATCTGAGGATATAATTAAAGTTTTTCATTTGTGCTTTATATTGAATGATATTTATGACTGAGTATCTGTTTTAAGGATTCTTTCCTTTATCTAGATGACTGCTAGGTAGTAACCACTGTGGGAAATAAAATCGACATTGTCCTTAGCAGATTTCTAATTTTTGGTTTGTTCAGGGGCAAAGTTAAAGAAAAAAAGAAAAGAAAACTGATACTGTTTTAAATTTAGAGTTATTAAACATGTATGCAGAGTAATAGTAACATAAACAACTTGAAGAGAATGGAATGGAATGGAAATTCTGTGCTTTAATTACCTTTTATGCTTGGTATTGTGTTCATCACAACTTACTAAGTTGCAGCTCTGTAGGAATTTATAGCTGAATAGCAATATAGATATGAATAAATTTACAGCATGACATTTTAATCAAAATAATGAGGAAGGAGGAGCGTATATGTGTCCGTATATATTTTGTGTACATACATTATTTCTAATCTTTAAGAGTGTATCTTTTGGGTTTTTGTAGTAAAGTTTGTTGTTATTACTGATATCAATGTTTTCCATGATAAAAAATTTAAGGTTTTTTAAAGTTTTAAAAAGATTTTGGAAAAAATGTAGTTAGTGTAGTTTCTGATAATTTCTTTAAGATATCAGAAAACCAGGACTCTGCAGATGTTGATCCTCAGGAGCATTCATTTACTCGAACTATTGATGAAGAAGCTGAAATGGAAGAACAGGCTGAGAGAGACCGGGAAGAGGGGCATCCGGAGCCAGAGGATGAAGAGGAGGAACGGGAACATGAAGTGATGACAGCTGGCAGTGAGTATACCCTTCTTACTTTCTAGATACAAACGGTGGCATGCTTTTTGATAGGGGAACTAACTTGAAAGAGAAAGGCAAACTTTCTCCATAGTTTTTCTAAAAGGACTTTATATTCTGCTGGTGATCTCAATTTGTATTAGCTGACATTTCAGGGGCTCCTACAACTGTGCTAGTACTATTCTGATGCTTTTGGATTATGTATTTAGGGCTGAGAAGCTCTGGAAGCAGGAATGTCAGTACCTGCTTCACTGAGCCTCATGCGTAAAATGAAACCCATGAGTCATCGGATAGGGCCATTCAAAATATGTCCTCTGAGGCAACAAGTTGTCCATCAGCCTCGAAGACCTCTGAGCGGTGAGGAAGAGAGCCCCTTTCTATGCCTATTGGGAGAGCCATATTGTTTTCCATGTGTGGAACTTTTAAAATTAAAAATTTCACCCACTGACTACACTGCTCTTTCGATAGGGAGCAGGAATATACATGAGACTGCTATTGACTGGGTGAATAAAACTTTTCATACCTTTATGGCTACAGATAGTTTTTAAAGGTAATTATTTATATGTTTAAAGAGAAGTGTCAAAGCTTTTAAAACATTTATTAGTATCTTTTGAGTGATTTGGCTATTTCAGGTTAAAGTGTGCATTCAATCTGTACCCTAAAACATTATGGTCAGCAATGCATTTGGTTTTGAGATTGTCTGTATCTGTGAATTAACTTGGCACTTACTTTATTATCAACTTATTTGTGTTCTGCATACTTCTAAAAATGATTTTCGAGGGGGCTTGAAACAAGACTAAACATGATTTAAACAAAAGGAAAAAGGTCCAAATGGAGTAAAGGGAGTTGGAGATGGGGAAGGAAAATAATTGTATTTTACAAACCTAGGCTGAGGGAACTTTTGCAGTTGAATATAAACTTAGTTTAGAAATTCCTGGAAGCAGACTGAAGGTGAAAATGTAGTAAAGTATAACCCTCAATTACAGTAAAAAATGATAGTCATCTGGGAACTAATACTTTTTAAACTAGCTGTGCTTTTAGAGCATCTGTATATGCTGGGCACTGGTCAAGTTCTTTACATAGAGTAGCTCATTATCACAGCTGTCTAAAGTTCTAATATTACCTCATTCTAAAGATGGATGAACTAAGGTTTAAGGATGCGAAATTGTATGACTTGGGCCACAGTTAGTAGCAGCTAGAATTAGAACCAGGTCTGCCCCAAACACCAATGACCATTCTCTTAACCCTTTAATTGATTTCTAGTTCTGGACTCTTGAGAGGGCTTATTGCTTTGCTTTTTGTGGAAATAAGGGACTTTTAATAGCATAACAAAAATATTGTCACAATTTTATAAAATATACAGATCAATTTTTAAAGTTTGTACTTCCATATTAACTGATGAATTTAGTATTTTACCAACTTTTTTGGCCTGGGTTTCCCATTAAGAATACTGTCTTTGGGCTGGGTGCAGTGGCTCACACCTGTAATCCCAGCACTTTGGGAGGCCGAGGCAGGCGGATCACAAGGTCAGGAGTTTGAGACCAGGCTGGCCAACATGGTAAAACCCCGTCTCTACTAAAGATACAAAAAATTAGCCTGACCTGGTGGCGCGCGTCTGTAATACCAGCTACTCAGGATGCTGAGGCAGGAGAATCGCTTGAACTGAACCTGGGGGCGGAGGTTGCAGTGAGCCGAGATCATGCCACCGCACTCCAGCCTGGGCAACAGAGTGAGACTCCATCTCCAAAAAAAAAAAAAAGAAAAAAAGAAGAAGAATACTGTCTTCACTCCAAATTTGTGCAAAAAATTTCTAATGTGAAATATCTACCACTGCATCAGAACCTTGTTAACTCCACTGATGTTTTGCACTTTGAAATAGGGAAAGGCTGGAGTCAGATGGGTATTCCTGGTGATGCCATCTCTCTCTGGAGGCAATCTTGCCCCATATATTAAAACTAAATTCTGTTTCAGCAAAGACCTTTAGTGACAGTGCTTATTTAATGTGTTTAAGATACAGCAAAGTGTAGATGTTAGGGATTATATGGACTTTGGAAAGGGAAAGGGAACTTTTGTTGTAACTAATATAACTTAAATTTTGTCTCTCTTTTTTTTTTTTGAAACGTCAAATTTTTCATACCAAGCTTGTGAACGTTTTAGAAATAAGCAGTTATTTTTATCTAACCTTGTGCTTCACAGGCTTTTGTGGGCTTCAAAATCAGCTGAAGGGCCTTTAAAACACAGATTGCTGAGCCCCCGCTCCTAGAGGTTCTGATTCAGAAGGTCTGGGGTGGGCCTGATAATATGCATTTCTAACAAGTGCCCAGATGATGTGGGTGCTGCTGGTCTGGGACCATACGTTGACAATAACCGATCTAATTCATTAATAACATTTGAAATATGATCACATTTAAATTCTATAAAGGCAGATTAGTATTTCCTAATGTAATTTTTAATGAAAATACAGTATTTTAATGTATTTTAAATGTAATTTTAACTAAGTTAACTATGTTGTATATCATGTCTAAAAAATAATTTTTCCCTCTTTCAGTAAGTTTTTGGTCCAAACTTTTTGACTATTTTTATTGTTATTTTCTTTGCTCTTCTCTCCCCATGTGTTAAGACCTTGTTTTTGTGTTGCATGTTACAGAAATCTTTCAGTGTTTCCTCTCAGCCCGTGAAGTAGCTCGTAGCCGAGACCGAGATAGAATGAACAGTGGGGCAGGGTCTGGGGCTCGAGCTGATGATCCACCTCCTCAGTCTCAGCAAGAGCGAAGGGTCAGCACAGACCTTCCTGAGGGTCAGGATGTGTACACTGCTGCGTGCAACTCTGTGATCCATCGGTGTGCCCTGTTAATATTAGGAGTAAGTCCTGTGATAGATGAGCTTCAGAAGCGAAGAGAAGAAGGACAGTTGCAGCAACCTTCAACAAGTGCCTCTGAAGGGGGTGGACTTATGACCAGGTGGGACTGACTAGACACTGAAAACATGACCTACTCACATCCCTGTGTTACTTAATGCACTGAAATGGTTTGTTTCCATAGTTACAGTGTTCTGATGTTAACATAGACATGAAAGAAGAAATGCAAATTGAGTAGGATGAATTTAAAGTAATGTAAATACTGATACTGATTCAGCATGGACTGTAAATTTCTGATTAAATGAGGCACAGTTTTTCATACGTATAAACAACAGCAGTGAAAAAGCATGTGAAGTTACTTGCATCTCTCTGTAGTTTAGTGATATGCAAATTATTTTGAAAGGGCTTTGTGCTTAGATAAGAGTCAGAATTTCCTATCAACTGACATTACTCCTCACTGTGTATATATTATCTCTGTGCTCCAGTTCCATTCAATTTTATGTTCACTAACAGTCCTATATCAAAAAACTTTTTGTTTTGTACATGTGAGACAGGAGTGAAAGTCTTACTGCAGAGAGCCGGCTAGTCCATGCAAGTCCAAATTATAGACTGATGAAATCGAGGAGTGAATCTGATTTGTCTCAGCCTGAATCAGATGAAGAGGGTTACACACTGGTAGGTATACCCAGATTCAGTAAAGAAAGATTTTTGTTTTCAAGGTATAGATATGTAAGGCTTTGGTTAGAGTAAGTAATATGTTTGTTTTAGACATATAAAAACTTTTTTCAAAAAGAACTTTAAGAGAAATAACTATATTGCATAGATGTTTACCACATAGGTGTTAATGGTTTCAATCTCTTGCTCTGACTTCTTTCTAAACTCTAAATTCATATATCTGACTCTTTGATGGACATTCCACCCAAATGAGTCAGGTTACCCCAATCTTAACAGTAACCTATCTACAAGTGAACTCTCTCCAAACCTGTTTCTCTTCTATTCCCTATTTTAGTCGATGGTACATTAACTATCCAAGCAAGAAACTTGGGATCATCCTTGACTCTTCTTTTTCTTATCTCCTGATCCCTTTATCTTTCACCCCTTCCCAATCCAGTTAAGTCTTAAAAATTTTACCATTAGTGTGTCTCCAATGTCCTCTCCTCTCCCTTTCCTTCTTCCACTGCTCTGTTTTAAACTTTCTCATTTGAGTGGACGTGTGCAGAAGCCTTCAAACTGGTTGCCTCACCTCTTGCCTTGTGCCCACCTTCCACACTTCACTAGACTAGTATATTTAAAGTACAAATCTGTTTATACCTCCTCTACTTATAATCTTTTTTTTTTTTTTTTTTTGAGACGGAGTCTGGCTCTGTCGCCCAGCCCAGGCTGGAGTGCAGTGGCGCGATCTCGGCTCACTTCAAGCTCCGCCTCCCGGGTTCACGCCATTCTCCTGCCTCAGCCTCCCGAGTAGCTGGGACTACAGGCGCCCACAACCGCGCCCGGCTAATTTTTTGTATTTTTAGTAGAGACGGGGTTTCACCGTGGTCTCGATCTCCTGACCTTGTGATCCGCCCGCCTCGGCCTCCCAAAGTGCTGGGATTACAGGCGTGAGCCACCGCGCCCGGCCTACTTATAATCTTTTAACAGCTCTGTTAACTATCAAAAACGCCTCAGAACTTGGACTGTAGGCATTTAGGGTAAAGATAAATAAGATGCTAATTTATATAAAAAGGAAGTAAGGTAAAGGTATGCTACAGTGTCACTGGTAAAATATAAAGCAAAAACTATTTAGAAAATTGCTTCTACTTGAGCAACTTTGGACTTGGAGTTCATTGATAGCTAGGTTTTCAATTTGGCTGTTCCTCTGCCTTATGTGTGATTCTATATGTGCTATGACCTCCCTGGGCTTTAGTGTCCTATTGTGTAATACAAAGATGGTAGTGTCTGTTGTGTATATGGTGATGTGTCAGACTTGGCTTCTGGTCCCGATTCTACTGTTAAAGAGCTGTGGGATCTTGGTCATATCATGTGACAGCTCATAGAGAAATGCTAGCATTTGAGATGGACTTATCTATGAGCTCCATGTTTAATTCTGAAATTCCTCTATTTTGTGAACTGAGATAAGGTATATGAAAATATTTTTGAAAAAGTATGAAGTGCTACATAAAGAATAAGTTACTGTTTAAAAAAAGCTTCCATGAAGGATTCCTCATCTAAGGAAAGTTGAACAGTGTCTTTATGTTTCATTGTATCATGACATTTTGTTTATACTTCCTCCTTTTCTCCTTCATCTGCATTAATATCCCTGTGCTTCCACTTCACACTCCCAGTCTTATAGTCTAGTGAGATTCCTCTGTGTTCATTTATTTTTCTGTCAATTAATTTTTAAAATCTGATCAGTCTGACTCATTATCTAGTCTCCTAACTCTGTGATAATTTACCTTTTTTTTGAGACAGGATCTTACCCTGTCACTCAGGCTGGAGTACAGTGGTGCGATCATGGCTCACTGCAGCCTCGAACTCCTGAGCTTAAGCAATCCTCCTGCCTCAGCCTCCTGAGTAGCTGAGATTACAGGCATGTGCCACCATGTCTGGCTAATTTTTTGAATTTCTATGTCTTACTCTATTGCCCAGGCTGGTCTTAAACTCCTGGCCTCAAGTGATCCTCCTGCTTCAGCCTCCCAAAGTGTTGGGATTACAGGTGTGAGCCACTGCACCCAGTTCCCAACCCTGTGATAATTTTAAAACATAGATCATGTCATTTCTCTGCTCAAAGTCCTGCAATGACTTCCCTTTTCTCAGGCTAGAAGCCTAAGTCCTTTCAGGGGTCTGTAAGGCTCTACATGGTCTGGTCCCACTACCTCTCTGATCTCTTCTGTTATTCTCCTCAATGATTCTCCTTCTGCCACACTGGACTCTTAGCTGTTCCATGAATCTACAACACAAGTTCCCTTTAGGGCCTTAACTGGCTGTTTCTTAGGACTGGAATGGTATTGCCTGCATGGCTAACTCCCTCTCTTTCTTCAAGTCTTCCTTCTGATGTTACTTTTTTTGTGAAGCCTATGCTGACCACCCTATTTAAAATGGCAGTTTTCCTTCTTTTCCAAATAGTCACTCCCTGTCCTCCTTTCCTTGCTCTGGTTTTTTTTTTTTTTTTTTTCTGGGGCATCGATCACTTAATGTATAATGTAGTTATTCATTGATCAGTTTGTCTTAGTCTACATTACAATAAAAGTTCTTTAAGGACAGGATTTTTTTGCTGTTTTATTTACTTCTGTATCCCAAGCACCTATAATAGTGCCTAGCCCATGGTAGGTAGTCAGGAATTTTTTTTTTTTTAATTTATAAATAACTGTCTAATCTATTTTGGCAAAATTTCCACATGTATTTGGTTTTTTCCATTCTTTAATTAAAGCACCCTATTACCTTTTTATGGAGCAGGTATTTTCAAATTGGTCCCCCTTTTTCCAGTTTTGCTCCTTAGATACTTCTCTCCAAATTAGAACTCTTGAAAACACACACAACAACAAAACACCTACCTGCTGGTTGTGCTACTTTCCTACTCAAACATCTTGTCTTACTGCAGAGAACCGGCTAGTCCACGCAGTCCAAATTACAGACCGATCAAATGTAGGAGTGACTGCACTGCCTACTCGGAAATCAAAGATTCTGGGAAGTGTCACCTGTCTGCTTTTGGAACCAGTATTATTCTCCATTTTTGCCATCGTAGTTCATCTTCCAGACCCCAAAAATACCTCTTGAGGCTTTGCTAAAGCACTATTTGCCTTAAAAATTCTCCTAGCCTTCCTTGCTGATGTCCTGTCTTTCCCTGAAGGACTGTCTAAAATGTTACCTCTTCCAGAAAGCTTTCCCAGCTCCCTTACTCTCCCAGTTGTCCCATAACAACTTGTTAGGATCTCTAATAATTAACTGTTTGTCTTATGGTGGATTCATTTATGTATTATTAGTATGTCTTCCCAGTAAACCCACTGAAAAACTAGGATTTTTTGGTTTTTATTTTTCCTAAATGCCCCTGATATCTCCTACACAGTGCTTTACATATTGTAAATGATTGATAACTCATTTCAGTTGAAATGAAAATATAAAAAGGAGGATGGGTAAAATTAAAGTGGCATACTTTTGGGAAATGAGCAATGAAATGTGACTTAGAATAGGGTTAAAAACTCACTATGGACTTTGACCTGTATAAGACATTTAACCTTCCTGAGCTCCAGTTTCTTTATCTTTGAGATGGAGAATAATGCCTGTTGTACTTGCCTCCACTGTGTTGTGAAGAATAAATTTGGTAATACAATTTAAAACATTTGGAAAATTACAAATGGGAACAACAGATCAATGGAGGAGGATTGAGCTTAGATTTAATTGGCAAGATTGTTCATTTAGGTTTTCTGGTTGTTCATTTAGTTTTTAGAAAATTTTTAAAAAGACTAAAAAAGTCCATTTTTTAAAAAGACTGGGCCAGGCTCAGTGGCTCACGCCTATAACCCCAGCAGTTTGGGAGGCTGAGGTGGGAGGATTGCTTGAGTCCAGGAGTTCGAGCCCAGCAGTTCAAGACCAGCCTGGGAACAAGATGAAACCTTGTCTTTACAAAAAAATACAAAAAAAAAAAAAAAAAAAAAAAATTAGCTAGGTGTTGTGGTGAGCACCTGTCCCACCTACTTGGGAGGCAGAGGTTATAGTGAGCCGAGATCGCGCCATTGCGCTCCAGTCTGGGTGACAGAGTGAGACACTGTATCAAACAAAAAACACCAGATTGACTTTTGATTATCTTTCCTTATGGAATATTAGAAAGACAGTGTCATAAAAGAGGGAAAGGCAAGAACTAGAGAGAAAGCAGATTCCATTTCAGATGAAGGGAGATCTGGGCTAAGCCTTCAACTTCAGAGAGCCTGGGGTGGATGAAGAGGAGCAAGCACTTGGGACAGTTTGGGTTTTCCAGCTGAAATATGTTACCCTTCTATACTATATGAGGTTATTTAAGATATCTTTGATACCTCATTTACTCTGAATTTTTTGTGAATGAAATGCTTTTTAAAAATGTTTTAAGTTAACGACTTTAATGTCAAATCTTTGTTTTAACCTTCTTTCATAAAATGTATTATATGATGTGTTATCTACTTCTCTGTTTTAGCAGAGAATATACCAACCCTAAGTTTAACTGTTTGACAGGTGTCATTTTTACCAACATTTCTTGCTACACCCTTCTAGTCTATTCCCTAGCTCCCTTGTTTCTCGCAGGATTTGATTTAGCGTGTGAAAACAGATACTTTACAAAAGGATAATTTAGATGAATGAATTAGGACTGAAAAAGGCTGAGAGAGGAAAATAAAGCCCTGGGTAAGATATTCTTATCTTGGCTCATATCGTGTGGTGTTCTGCTAGAGGTTGGTCACCACGCAGGAAAAGCATAATGAGTTACATAATTCACAGTGTCTAAAAGATAAAAAACAATTGTTCAAGAGAACCAGATATTTCTGGTTCTGAGGCCTGAGATTGTTTTCTTCCATGAGCCCTCATGGCAAAAGTACTATGTAATGAAAATGTTTTATTACCTGACACAGTGATGCCTTGAGGAGCTTTGTGATGACTATTTGGTGTTTTATCCAGCACCAAATGGTCCAAGAATAATACTTATTTCTATTGATACATAGGTGGGTGAATATAAGAAAAAGTGTGTTTATCTGCAACATGGGTACATGTATCTATATATGTGACGAGGTAAAGATTTTCTACAACATTTTTCAAATGAATCTGTTTTGACACTTTTTTTTTTTTTTTTGAAATGGAGTCTTGCTCTGTCACCCAGGCTGGAGTGCAGTGGTGCAGTCTCAGCTCACTGCAACCTCTGCATCCCGGGTTCAAGTGATTCTCCTGCCTCAGCCTCCCAAGCAGCTAGGATTACAGGTGTGTGCTACCACACCCAGCTAACTTTTGTATTTTTAGTGGAGACGAGTTTCACATTGTTGGCCAGGCTGGTCTCGAACTCCTGACCTCAAGCGATCCACCCGCCTCGGCTTTCCAAAGTGCTGGGATTACAGGTGTGAGCCACCACTCCCGGCCTTGTTTTGTCACTTCGAGCCTTACTTCTTTGACACAAACTTTTTGGATTGTATGATAGAGTACAATTGAAACTGCTAATACCATAATGTCAAGTCTATGCGTAAGCTTAAGTCATATATGATTTGTTTTATGGGCCAAGTAGGCAGTTGTCTACACCCCACCCCCAACCAGATACACACATAGCACACAGAAATATACTTCCATTGTTCTTGTAAACCTTCACTGATTTATTAAACTCTGTAGTTTAATGAATTTGAGATTTGTCTATTTTAATAGGTTTTATAAAAAGACATTTAAAAATCTTTTCAAATACTACCAGAAGATTTAGGACTATTATTTTTCTGTTAGTACGGAGACTATCAGATTTTCTTCCTCTAAACACCTAGAGAAGCTAGTGGAAGTTTTGAAAAGAAAGGAAAGTGAAGCTAGAGGAAGGAATAGTAATTTTGGAAAATAGGGCACTACTTCAAGGCTTGAGGCATCCAGAAGGTGTTAATAAGATCATCCTGTGTCTGGAAGATAAAAGACAATGGAAAAAAGGTAACGAAAACTACTGCTCTTCTGCAATGTTAATTAATCTGACTTTTTTGAGTTAGTGTTTCAGTTATATGTGCTTGAGCCTCCTTATAGCTATGTTCAGTGAGTTTTTAGGGACATTTTGTTATTAGTTGGACTTGAATGATGAATAAGACATTGCTGTAATTATGTAAATTTCTATTCGAATACTCTATTAAATCTTAAAATACTTTTCACGACTAAATTTTACTTACTTACTTTTTACTTTGAATAGAGTGGCAGACGAAATGTTGATTTGGATTTGGCAGCATCTCAAAGAAAGAGAGGTAAGTATAAGTATTAAGAACATAGTAAACATCTTAATGAGACCCTGTCTCAAAAAAAAAAAAAAAAAGAACATAGTAAATATCTTAAATCAAGTAGCTGTTTTTATATCTGATGTATTTGGATCTGATTGTCTTTGAAATGTAATTGCAAAAAAATTCAGAATCATTTTATCAGAAGAGTTAAAAGGAAGACTATTTTCATTAAAATACACACCCTTTAAAAATCTGGGAATGTTTAGGAGTTAGTGATCAGTTATTCTCTCATTTGTCCTGTATTTTGACTTTTTAAAAGTCCTATAGAATTCTAAAAACAGTACATTCCATTATGGTGGAAAGGGGTTGTTTACATAATTTTCCATGTTTTAGCTCACAGAGTTGCTATAGTTTAAATGGTGTTACAGGGAGAACTTCTTACCCCATATACATGCATACACACTTTGAAATGGAAAGTTTCTATTTTTTTCCCTCTTGGCCTATTAAGATAAAGCATGTAAGAGATGCTTTATCTCTTACATGAAGAGAAACTATATCTCTTACATAAAAAACTGAAAAAAAAATTTCATGAGGAACAACTTAGAGTGTCATTGAGAGTTAAGGTCTTTTGTTAATGAATAATATAATTAACTCATGGTTATGTGTACAAATTGAGGAAAAACAAGCAGTTTTAGATAATATAAATCCAAGGATAACTAAAAATTCTCTTAAGTATTTTTCTCTATTAACTGGTACTGCTTTTTTGTTTTTTGTTTTTGGAGACAGGATCTTGCTCTGTTGTCCAGGCTGGAGTGTAGTGACACCATCATAGCTCACTGCAGCCTTGGCCTCCTGGGCTCAAGGGATCATCATCCTTCCCCAGCCTCCAGAGTAGCTGGGACTACAGTTGTGCACCACCGTGCTCAGCTAGTTTATTATTTTTGTAGAGATAAGGTCTCCCTGTTTGCCCAGGCTGATCTCGAACTCCTGGGCTCAAGCAGTCCTCCCACCTTGGCCTTCCAAGGTGCTGGGATTATTGTATGCTTGAGCCACCATGCCTGCCCTAACTGGTACTTTTGTTTAAAACCATTTATTAAGTGGTTGTGAAAATGTAAAGTGTTAAAAATTGCCACTAGTGACAGTTTTCTGAAAGCCTGTGAAAAATTTTTTTTTCATGATATTAAATCTTTTGTATTTCAGAATGAAACCCTTCTTTTAATAGCTTACTTGACAGAATGTTAGGTTTCTCATCCATAGAAGAAAAACTGAGAGATGAAAAGAAATGCACACATAATTTTTTCATTTTCATGTATATAGCCCAAAAGAATAAATGTTGTTACTTAAAATTTGGCAATATTTAATCATTTAATTACAGTTAGAATAGAAAGAATGGGCCAGGTGTGGTGGCTCACACTTGTAATCCCAGCACTTTGGAAGGCTAGTCTGGGCAACATAGTGAGACCCCTGTCTTTACCAAAAAGAAAAAAAAAAGCTAGGCATTGATGCATGCACCTGTATTTCTAGCTACTCAGGAGGCTGAGGTGGGAAAATCACAGGAGCCCAGGAATTTGAGTTGCAGGGTACTGTGATCATGCCACTGCACTCCAGCCTATGTGACAACAGTGACACCCTGTCTCAAAAAAAAGAATACAGAGAATGATTTCTCTGAAATATTAGGAATAATTAAGCCAGAGCTTGCTTTTTGAAAAATCTTTTGAGGCCATAGCATACCAAAGCTGCTGAGTTTCTTTAAAAAAAAAAAAAAAAATTACAGAGTATTTGTAATACCAAAAAAATGAAGTGTTTAGTATAATGTGCAATATGCATTTTATTATTTGGTAATTCTTTGAAAATTGGTAGTTCTGTTGACTTAAGAATTAAATTTTTGGAACAGATTTACTTTCCTAATTTTGTTTAGCTCAGGTGAATATAGTTGCTAAAAGTTGTATGTTATATTAATAAATGTATATCATTTGGTGCTAGAGAGAAAATGGCTCCAGACTTACAGAGTAGCGTAAGAGATCCAATTTATAGTTTATACTGTATTACTTAAGTTTATATTTATAAGTAATAGTTCATTGGTTAAAATTGTTTTTTTCTCTCAAATCTCTATCATGTTTATGGAACTGTAATTTGAGATTCAGTCTCTTCTTAACCAGGTCAGCGTGTGGCAAAATAATGTCTTTGGAATAAAAGTAGAATCTTCATCTTTGAACTAAGAAAAAACTAATTTGGATGTGAATTACTTAGGCATGGATATAACATATTTAGGAGATTATATTTTCAAAGAGATTTTACAAAAATACTGTGTATTTAGTGACTGCCCTTTGACACAGTGGGTTTTTTTTGTTTGTTTGTTTTGCTTTTAAATGATAGTAAAATAAATGACTCTGTTTTTTTTTTTTCTTTTCTATCAATATGGACCAGATGCCTTAAGCCATAATATCTTCAGTTAGGCAGTTGAACCTGCCAAGTCTGAGAACTGTTTGGGAGCCATTCAAACTGTTGAGTGTTCTGATTCTGACTTGAGCCATGAAGGACAAAAAAATGTCCAGCCAAGTGAGAATTCTGTTTTTTTTTCCTTTCCTTTTTTTTTTTTGAGACAGTGTCTTGCTCTGTCACCCAGGCTGGAGTACAGTGGTGCGATCACAGGTCACTGCAGGCTCAACCTCCCCGGGCTCAAGTGACCCTCCCATCTCAGCCTTTCAAGTAGCTGGGAGGGACTACAGGCATATGCCACTATGCCTGGCTAATTTTATTTATTTATTTATTTATTTATTTTATTTTTTTATTTTGTAGAAACGGGGTTTCGTCATGTTGCTCAGGCTGGTCTTGAACTGGGCTCAAGCAATCCGCCCACCTTGGCCTCCCAAAGTGCTGGAAGTACAGAAATGAGCCACCGTGCCTGGCCAAGAATTCTGTGTGCTTGTTTACCCCTTCCAATATTTTGAGGAGAAAATGTAAAATTTTTTCCCTCGTAACAGCATTTGCAGTTTCTAGTCTCAGTGGTCTTGAATTACTAAAAGTCTGATGAGAGGAAGAGGAGAGAGATAATGATGTTGATTATATCCTGTTTACTGAAGTTAAATGGATGTGTAAATGACAATGGGGTTGTACACATTTTCAACTGCTCTTTCCATGCCTGCAAAGGCTCCTCCTTGAGAGGGCCGATTACCTGTAATCTCAGTATTTGACAATGGGGATACTAAGATTCACACTGTTGAACCACGATTGCGCCTTTTTCTCCCCTCACTTGAGTTAATGTTTCACAATTGGTCTAAGCCCTTGGTCTAAGAAAGTGAATATGTAGGAAGGGGCAGAGAAATGTGGGCAGATGCATTTAGTTCAGCCACCGTGCTCAGCTATTTAGAGGCACCAAAGCTAAATGTACTTTTTTTTTTTTTTTTTTTGAAACAGTCTTACTCTGTAGCCTAGGCTGGAGTGCAGTGGCGTCATCTCGGCTTACTGCAGTCTCCTCCTCCCGGGTTCCCATTCAAGCAATTCTCCTGCCTCAGCCTTCCGAGTAGCTGGGATTACAGGCACACGCCACTATGCCCAGCTAAGTTTTGTATTTTTAGTAGAGTTGAGGTTTCACTATGTTGGCCAGGCTGGTCTTGAACTCCTGGTTCAACTGGTCTTGATCCCCCCGCCTTGGTCTCCCGAAGTGCTAGGATTACAGGTGTGAGCCACTGTGCCCGGCCAGCTAAATTTACTTCTAAAAGAGGTAGATGAAACATTTCTTCTGCTTAGCACCTCAGGCAATATGAAATTTGTATTTAGTAAACATTTATAAACTACTTACTATATGGGCATTATTCTAAGCCCTTCACAAATATTATAATAACTCATTTAATTTTCATAACAGCCTGATAAAATTCTTGATGAAACCTGTAAAAATATGTTAGTAATTTGGTACTTTGATAAATCTTAAAAGATTTGCTGTGGTTGTACAAAACTAAGCTGATTGTTCACAGAAAGACAGTACCTTTTTGCAGATACTTGATTTTAGTTTTCATATTTAAGCTGAAGATGATACAGTGAAAAGTTGTGGGGTATCAAAGCAGCAACTTAAGAAGCAACATCAGAAATCTTATTAGTTAAAATACTGTGTGGTTTGATTTTCACCCCTAGGTCTTTAAATATTTTGTTAGGGTTTTATTGCTAAAATAATACTGGAAACATTTATCAACATGTGTGTTTCATGGTATAACATGTATGCGCGAAATGCTGTTTTGTCTGTGCATTTCAAATTAGATGATATAAAGAAAATTAAATGTAAATGTTTCTCTCCTGTATCAAATTTCTCCTTTTGTTTTCTGATTCTTGTGTGGTAGTGTATTTACTCCTTTTTGGCCAGTTGAGCCCCAGAAAAAAGAAGAGCTTCAAGCAAGTACATGATGGCATGTTTAATTTTTTTCCCCTTTTAGCTTGCCTACATATTTTATGGTTTATAAAGTATGTATTGCAGCTCTGCCATGTTCATTTTGAAAATTCCATTTAAAAACCAAACTTGTAAGGACAAGTAAACAATCTCAAAAATTTTTTGTTGGATTTTGCATTTTCTTTATATAATAGGTGATTCTGAAATAATACCAAGATTTGGGCTTAGTCTTAATTGTTATGTAGAAGCTTTTAATACCCCTTTCAGATATAATATTTTCTATATTCAGATAGTACAGAGCAAACCAAAGTTATCATATTATTATACTTTAAAAAAAATTTAAGTTCTTTCATCTCCCATTTCCAAATTACAAGTTTTTGTGTTTCAAGTATTTTTCATGTCAAACTAAATATTTTGTTGGAAATTATTTATCCTGATGCTTGTGTATAGTGTGTTTCCTGTTCTTAATATTTTATTTATACTAAGTTACATTTGGGTTTATTTCATCTGTTAGGGCTCAGCGTACTACAGCTGGGAAGCCAAGACTGGCCTAGCACCTATTTTTGTTTATCAGGTTTTATTGGAACACAGCCACACTCATTTGTTTAAGTGGTTGCTTTCATACTACAACAGCAGAGTTGTGTAGTTGTGACAGAGACCTTATGGTCTGCAAAGCCTAAAATACTTACTATCTGGCCCTTTACGGGAAAAGTTTGCGGACCCCTGCTTTAAATTGCAGAGGATTTAATTTTGGGCTTCGTCAGCCATTCCATAGAATATTTTGGTTTATATGAAGACAGTTCAGTATTGGTAGATTCATGAGTGAACCTTTATATAGGAAGGCAATTGAAATTTCCTTCAGTGATTTGTGAGTTGGTTAATAATGAATATGTAAGACTACCTCCCATAAAATTAAGGAATTAATGTCATTATTTGACAAACCAATTTTTTTGTGCCTGTTTCCTCAATTGTGAAAATTGGACTAAATAATCTTTAAGGTCTCTTTTTCTTCTGCAGTTCTAATGCTAGTTCCTTGCACATTTTGTATTCATTTTGAAAAGTAATTTATAAGTATTAGTAACTAGAAGAACCTTTTATTCTGAAATTTTATTATTAAAAATAAAAAACACCCCCCAGAAAACAAGTTCAATGTGAGGAGTCAGAAGCTGTCATTTGTAAGTTAAGGCTAAATACAGATTCTGAATTTGAGGTGCTTTAAGGAAATGAAAAAAGAATATATGTATTTTGTGCATTAGTCTCTGCTTTATTCTTTAAATATTTTCAACGTAATGCATTATGCATCTGTGATATTATTCTTTGGATTTTCAGTCTTTTCTGTGTTACATGAAAGAATATTCAGCTCTACAATTTGGGGAAATTGTTTGCTAGGTTATTTTTCATGTTCAGCAAGACTGAAAATGAAGGTTTTTTTCTTTGGAGGCAGGGTCTCACCCTGTCACCCAGATGGAAGTGCAGTGGTGAAAATTAAGGCTTTTTTAATCTTAATAATTCTTACTAAAACACAGAAGGCAGATAAACCATATATTCTTTGCCATTCTACATTATTTTACTAGGATAAATATAAATTATTTGATAGTTACTTTATAATATTAGCTCCCTGTTATGAATTTTGAAGTCCTAGGGTTTGACACCAGTATAGTAATTCAAAAATAAGATTATACATTGAATATTGTGTTAGTTTGTTTTCTCTGTGGGCATTAGTGTTTAAGTAGTTACCTTCCCAAACTTTTCTATCTAGTTATATAACTGATATAATTTGTATCATGCATATTTAATTGGGTGCCTTAAGATGGTTTCCTAATTGAGAAATTTAGTATATTCACATAATAGGATATTATACAGCAATCAAATAAATGAACCATGGTTACACATAGTAATATGGATGAATGTTAACAATATTATATTGAATGAAAAGAGTATGTCCAAAAAGTTGATATAAAATGATACTCTTTTAAAAGTCAGTGACAACTAAAACCATTATTCATCTCAGGAATACATTAAAACAATAAAAACAAGGAAATAACAAACCCAGGCTTTAGGATAATAAAACTTTAGGTAGCAAGAGATGGGCTGGAGGAGGAGTAAATAGATGGAAGTTACTGTTAGTTTTCTAGTTCTTGTGTTCACAGATATTTATTATAAATATGTGATTTCAAAATTGGGCCATGCATGGACCAATGATGAGAGGATGTCATGAACAAAAGGATTGTAGTTAATCAAATTCATGTACCTGAGATCAGTTAAATTATAAAGATTTGTAAGAATTGGACATTTATGTATTTATTTAAAGCTAATATTGACATATGACTTGGACAGTTGCCCTTGTATTCAAACATGTTAACATTTTGCTGTCTAATGTAAATATTTTAGCTTAAAAAATACCCACTGGCAAGTCTAATGGTATTATATTTAGCAACTATTTTGATGCCACTTGATAGTTTTATATAGGTATCATTTTACAGTAAATCTCATATATTCTTGTCTGTGAAACTTTGCTTCCTCTATATAGGAGTTTCACAACCTGCAGTAAATATGCACATGACACAGTCAGTGAGAATGTTCCTTATATTAATGAAACCCAAAGGGTGATGTTTGTGTCTCCTTTTTGTGTAAGTTTACTTGCCCTTCTATATTCATTTTTTGGTAATGTTTCATTGCAGATATGTAGAGACTTTGTTCAGTCTTAACTTGCTCTTTGTAATAATAGTGTTGAATTAGATGAAATCTTTCTGTTTTGAGTAGGTCTTACCAGCAGTGTCTTAAGTGCCTAGTTCCTTTTTGTTCATAAATGATGATCTGGTTTAATACTGCAGAGCATTTTAAGCTAAGCATTTTGAGAACAGCTTCTGCCTTTCTTTTTCTTGTGGCAGCGTGTTGCTAAAGCGCTTACAGAGACACTGGTACATCAAACAGGGCTTTCCCTTTATTTTCTTACATTGCTGTAATTTTTGTTTGTTTGTTGTTTTTACCAAAGCATTTTGCTCAGAATCACTTAATGCATGCGTGTATTCAAACATGAGTATCCATTTTTCACCAGTTGGTTATGGTAGCAGCACTCAGCCTTATCTAGTTTCAGAATCTATGCTCCACTTGATTGCTGTTGATATATGTTTATTCTGTTTGTATATAGGTCCTATGCACAGTCAGTTGGAATCCCTGAGTGACTCTTGGGCTCGCCTGAAACATAGCAGAGACTGGTTATGCAACTCCTCCTATTCCTTTGAGTCTGATTTTGATCTTACCAAGTCTTTGGGAGTTCACACTTTGATTGAAAATGTTGTAAGCTTTGTGAGTGGAGATGTGGGGAATGCCCCAGGTTTTAAAGAGCCAGAGGAAAGTATGTCTACAAGTCCCCAGGCCTCCATCATTGCAATGGAACAGCAGCAGTTAAGGGCAGAAGTAAGTCTTTGATATTTACTCCTTATGAGAGCTCTGGAAGCTTAAACTGAACCATTGAATGTATAGTTCTAGGGAAAACCTTTCCTTTTCTTCTATTTCTTGCCTTCACCTTTCCTCTACCTGAGCTTTTAAACATAACTTTCTTAACTAGAACAGCACATTATTTTGTTTGAACTAGACAAAAGTGCATTTTAAAATTGTCATCTTTCAGAACAGTATACTCAGAAGTCTTCACATGTCTCCTAGAAACTAGGGTGAGACTGGCTGATGACAATAGGTCATCAGAGCCGTGTTTTTTTCTTTTTTTTGGAGATGGAGTTTAGCTCTTGTTGCCCAGGCTATAGTGCAATGGCGAGATCTTGGCTAACTGGAACCTCTGCCTCCCGGGTTCAAGCGATTCTCTTACCTCAGCCTCCCGAGTAGCAGAGATTATAGGTGTGTGCTACCATGCTTGGCTAAATTTTTTGTATTATTAGTAGAGATGAAGTTTCACCACCGTGACCAGGCTGGTCTCGATCTCCTGACCTCAGGTGATCCACTTGCCTTGGCCTCCCAAAGTACTGAGATTACAGGCCTCCTTAGCCACCGCTCCTGGCCCTGAGCCTTCATTTTTGACCCATTTGTCTCAGTTTGAATTAGACACCTGCTTTAGATTAGAACCTCACAGAAATAATTGCTGCAATCAAGTCCCACTAATGAATGCTAAAATGAGTAAGCAAAACTTGAAAGAGACATGAGATGTTTGCATAGCCTTAAAGTTTCTCCCCCCAAATATTTATTAATTATTGTGGTTTTAACATGTCCACAATTCTTTCATAGTTCTCCCTGCGGGAAGTGGAGATTAATTCTTCGCTCCTTGAGGGTGGGCTGGACTTAGTGGCTTGCTTCTAACAAATAGGCTATGGGAAGGAGATAAAATTGTAACTTTACATTGCAGAAACCTGGCAGGTATCACCTTAACTAAATGATTAAGATTGGCTGGGCACGATGGCTCACGCCTGTAATCCCAGCACTTTGGGAGGCTGAGGTGGGTGGATCACCTGAGGTCAGGAGTTTGAGACCAGCCTGGTCAACATAGTGAAACCCTGTCTCTGCTAAAAATACAAAAATTAGCTGGGTGTGGTGGCAGACACCTGTAATCCCAGCTACTTGGGAGGCTGAGGTGGGAGAATCACTTGAACCCAGGAGGCAGAGGTTGCTGTGAGCCGAGATCGTGCCACTGCACTCCAGCCTGGACAAGAGTGAAACTCCATCTCAAAAAAATAAAAAAAATAAAGATTAGCATTACCAGTATTGGTGATGTGTGCATGTTGAAATCGTGTACCCTTGATATAGTATGATGAGAACACTTTATGTGGTATTCTTCCCCCAAATCCATAATTCCCGTGTAATCATGAGAAAAAAAATCAGACAACCCAAAATTTGGGGACATGTACAAAATACCTGAACAGCTCTTCCAGAGTGTCAAGGTCGTGAAAAATAAGGAAAGACAGAATCTGTCACAGGGTAGGAGAGACTGAAAAGTCATGGCAACTAAATGCAATGCAGTATATAGGATTAGCTCCTGGAACAGGAAATGAACATTATGGAAAAACTAAAATCCAAACAAAGTATTTTAACTAATACTGTTTTACTTTAGGTTTAGTTAATAGTATTATACCAATAGTATTATACCAATGTTAATACAAGAACTCTCTGTGCCATCTTTACAACTTTACAACTTTTCTGTATATTTAAAATTATTTCAAAATAATGTTTTAGAAGAAGAAGGATAAGCTGATCAGCTACAGTGATGGGGAGTGTCTTCCTAGGGAAAATAGGGGCAGAAGTTCAAGAAAACCACAGATAAATAGTTCAGAAGTATTTCTCATTCCTAGGCTGAAGAGTATTCATTCTATGTAAACTTAATTAAGAAAGCAATAGCAGTGCTACCTTATAGTTTTGAAACCTTCACGTACATCTCCTTATGAGCTTCACAGTAGCTGTGTGAATAGATTAGATAAGGTGTTATTAGTCTTATTTTATATATGAGGAAACAAATTCAGTAAGTTAAGAGACTTTCCCAAGGCCACACAGTAAGATAAAAGAGTCTGTCCTTGAAACTATGTCTCCTACATCCAAAGCTACTACTTTTCCTATTGTACTCTAACCTTTTTTATTCTGAAGTATGTTTATAGAATTTTTAGAAATATCTTCATAAAAAGTAATAATAAAATAAATGTTTATCGTAGAATAGATTCATATGAAATGTCAGAATTTTCTAAGTGTTAAAAATACTGTCTTTGGCATCCAGAGTTTCTTTGTGTCTGAGTTCAATGAAGAACTCTAAAATATGTTTTTTTCCTCAAGCTTCGTTTAGAGGCACTTCATCAGATCCTCGTTCTATTGTCTGGGATGGAAGAAAAAGGTAGCATCTCACTGGCAGGAAGCAGGTTGAGTTCAGGCTTCCAGTCATCCACACTACTCACGTCTGTGAGGCTGCAGTTCCTAGCAGGGTGTTTTGGTTTAGGCACTGTTGGACACACAGGATCCAAGGGAGAGAGTGGTCGATTGCATCACTATCAGGTAGGTGACACCTTGCAGTATATACAGATTTTAACTGTCATTTTACAAAGCCACTTTAATAATGTGAAGCTTTTTGGTATTTATAATTTAGTTTAAAAATACAAAGACTTTAAATTTTTTAAGATAGCTCATTGGTTTCATTTCCTAAATATTGTGGTTGAGATTAGGTGAGCCATGGTACTATTGTACTATTGTAGATTATTTGCTGGCTCAGTTTTATTATTCAGTTTGGATGGGAATGGATCCAAATTAGGATAGGGATTGGAGTTTGGGAGGATGGGTTTCAAGAGCTTACATTTTAGATTTGATCATTTACCTAGTTTGTGTGATTCCTTTGATAACTTAGGGAAAAAAAAGTGTTAATATGTCTTTCATATTTAGGCAGGAAAAACTGCTTTGTGAGGAAATAGAAAGATTATACAGACTCGGCTGGGTGCAGTGGCTCACACCTGTAATCCTAGCACTTTGGGAGGCTGAGGTGGTTGGATCACCTGAGGTCAGGAGTTCAGGACCAGCCTGGCCAACATGGCGAAACCTCATCTCTACTAAAAATGCAAAAAATTAGCTGGGCGTGGTGGCAGGTGCCTGTAATCTGAGCTACGCAGGAGGCTGAGGCAGGGAGAATTGCTTGAACCCGCGAGGTGGAGGTTGCAGTGAGCCGAGATTGCGTCACTACACTCCAGCCTGGGCAACAGAGCGAGACTCCATCTCAAAAAAAAAAAAAAAAAAAAGATTATGCAGACTCAAGAATTATCAAGCATTTAAAATTAAATTTGGAGGCTGGGCATGGTGGCTCACACCTGTAATCCCAACCCTTTGGGAGGCCGAGGCTGTTGGATTGCTTGAGCTCAGGAGTTTAAGACCAGCCTGGACAATATGGCTAACCCCTGTCTCTACAGAAAATACAAAAAATTAGCCGAGTGTGGTGGTATGTGCCTGTAGTCCCAGCTACTTGGGAGGCTGAGATGGGAGGATTGCTTGAGCCTGGGAGGTGGAAATTGCAGTGAGCCAGGATTGCACCACTGCACCCCCGCATGGGTGATACAGTGAGACCCTGCCTCAAAAAAGAAAAAAAAAATTATTATATACTTTTATATAGTGAAATATAGTAAATAATTAAAAACCATCGTAAGGCTCTAGCATAGACTAGAAATAAAATGTTATTACTTCTTTTTGCAAGCAGGTATTATTGTTGCTAATAGAAAAAGTAAATCTTTATGTGTAATTCAGGATGGGATCAGAGCAGCCAAAAGAAATATTCAGATTGAAATCCAGGTAGCTGTGCATAAAATTTATCAACAGTTGTCTGCTACCCTGGAAAGAGCCCTGCAAGCAAACAAGCATCACATTGGTAAGTAAACTGTCCCTGCAAATACGCAGTGTAGGTTACATTTTACCCTGAGGTTATGGTACTAGTTACGTTCTATGTTTTGTGTTTAATGTTAGTAGATAAACCTATAGGTAAAGAATAAATAATTAAAAATAGTGTTTCATGTTATTAATATTTTAGAAAATGATTCATTTTAATATTTTGTTTACTGAAAGGAAGATTCTTAACTGTCTCTTTGTCTTTTAGAAGCCCAGCAACGTCTCCTTCTGGTTACGGTTTTTGCCCTAAGTGTTCATTATCAACCAGTAGATGTTTCTTTGGCAATTTCCACTGGTCTGCTAAACGTATTGTCACAGTTGTGTGGCACAGACACCATGCTAGGACAGCCCCTGCAGTTGTTGCCAAAGACGGGTGTTTCCCAGCTTAGCACAGCTTTGAAAGTGGCCAGTACAAGGTTGCTCCAGATTCTAGCCATCACTACTGGGTAAGTATGGTAGATGTCTTTGTAGAACTGTATGAGGCCTGGTCTTCCTCCATTTTAGAATCCCCCCTTTCTCTCTATTCTGCTTTATGTATTTAAGTACTATGTTTGCCCTTCTGTGTTTTTGCCGCTTATTTTTTTCTTTTATTTCACGTAGGACCTATGCAGATAAACTGAGTCCCAAAGTAGTTCAATCCTTGTTGGATCTACTCTGTAGTCAGTTGAAGAATTTATTGTCCCAAACTGGTGTACTTCATATGGCCTCTTTTGGAGAAGGGGAGCAAGAAGAAGGTGAAGAAGAAGAAAAAAAAGTTGACTCCAGTGGAGAAACTGAGAAGAAAGATTTCAGAGGTAATGTAAGCCTCTTTCTCTGTCTTTACTTACAAGCATTTATTAAATCCCCATTGTGTGCATATGATTAGAATGTAGAGTTACTCTTAAGAACTATGACGGGATTTTTATTTGTTTATTTACAAATCCCTTTTCTCTTCACATATATATGGTTTAGATGAGCTTCTGACCAAACATCCTCTCCTTAGAGTCTGTTACCCCTGATGTTGTGACCATACTGCCCATTCTCTAGGTTCAACCTTTCCTTGGCTGTCTGGGCTCTGAGACCTAGATTTTAGATGACTGATTTTCCCCAGGTTGTATTTTGCCTAGGGGGAAACTCAGATATTTTCTTATCGTTTGTTCCTGACAAGCCATCTCTAACCTTGATCCTGACAAGCCATCTCTAACCTAAGTCCTGACCTAAATTTTCCCCCAGGCCAGGTGCACTGGCTCATACCTGTAATCCCAACATTTTGGGAGGCCGAGGCGGGTGGATTGCTTGAGCCCAGGAGTTCAAGGTCAACCTGGGCAACATGGTGGAACCCCATCTGTACTAAAAAAAAAAAATTAGCCTGGCATGGTGACCCATGCCTGTAGTGCCAGCTACTCCGGAGGCCAAAGCACGAGAATCGCTTGAACCCAGAAGGTGGAGGTTGCAGTGAGCTGATATCACACCACTGCACTTTAGCCTGGATGACAGAGCTGGACCCTGTCTCAAAAAAAAAAAACAAAAAAAAACACAAAAATTCCCCCAGCACCAAGGGTTTTGGTATCTGTTTGTTTTCTGGGTTTTTTTTGTTTTTTTTTTTGAGACAGTCTCACCCTGTCACCCAGGCTAGAGTGCAGTGACGTGATCTGGGCTCACTGCAGCCTCTGCCTGCCAGATTCAAGCGATTGTCCTGCCTCAGCCACCCGAGTAGCTGGGGCTGCAAGCATGTGCCACCACACCCAGCTAATTTTTGTATTTTTATTAGAGACAGGGTTTTGCTATATTGGCCAGGCTGGTCTTGAACTCCTGATCTCAAGTGATCCGCCGGCCTCAACCTCCCAAAGTGCTGGGATTACAGTTGTGAGCCATTGCGCCTGGCCTGATACTTGGGAACTGGATTATAATTAGGAGGAGCTCGACTTCTTCCTAGGCTGTTCTGTTCTCTAGTCACCAATAATTCTTTATTTTACTTAGTCATCATAATCATAGCATATTCATTTTCATTCTACAGAGATGTAAAAGATGTTTCACGTTTAGGCTTTATTTTCTGACCTTTCTCCATTCTATTCTTTAAGTTTTCAGAATTCAGTAGCTGACAATCTAAGATTTTGAGTTAGATTTGTGCTTACTGTGGTTTCCATGTAAATTATGTGATATAAGACTATTTCTTGTTGGCTCTTGGTTGTAACTTAAACTTGTCTCTTCACTGTAGCTGCTCTTAGGAAACAACACGCAGCCGAACTCCATCTAGGGGATTTTTTAGTTTTTCTTCGCAGAGTTGTATCTTCAAAAGCGATTCAGTCAAAAATGGCTTCCCCAAAGTGGACAGAAGTGCTTCTAAATATAGCGTCTCAGAAATGTTCTTCAGGTATATGTCCTTTGCCTTTGTCTTAGAGTATTTGTAGATATTACTTGTATTTTATTAAGATAATGCCAGACTTTAGCAACACTCTATGAGTAACCTTGCTTTGAAGACTTTTCTTTCTTATTTTCTGTGTACCTATTTGATCAAAAGAAAACTAATTTCAGAAGTAAAAATTGGTAGAAAATAAATAATGTAGCTCTGGAGAAGATCATGGAATTTATCTAGAGAACTTCATCCTCTTTGTTCAGATTACAAAACTAAGAGTAAGGAGAGAACATCGTGTTTAATATGATATTTTAGCACAGATTCTGACCTTGCTTCTTGGATTATCAGGATGCAGATCTGAATTTGTACAGTCTCTCTTAACATGTTGTGGTTTCTGTTGCCTTGACTGTGACTTTTGATTGTTTGATATTTATCACAGTTCTATAGAATAAGCTTAATCCCTGGTCCTTACCCTAAAAGGTCTGCTTACATAGATTACAGTCAGTCCTTTCCTGTTCTCTGTTGCTAAAATTGTGGTAAAATGTACATAACATAACATTTACCATTTTAATCATTTAAATGTACAATTTAGTGACATTAAGCTTACTCACAATATTATACAACAATCACTGGCATCCTTTCCAGAACTTTTCATAATCTCTAGTCTGTTTTAAGTATGCCAAAACATAATGTAAATCTTCTGTGGCACATGGTATTTTGTATGTTTACATACTCAATATACTTTTTTTCTTAATTAGTATAACTTACAACTGTAAGGTAAGGCTAATATTAAGTTTTAAGAAGATAAAGAAAAAACAGATACTCATTTATTTTCAACTGATCTTATTACAGTTATATGTATTTTTAATTACATATTTATGTATCAATATCCTATTTTCTACCTTGGATTACTTCATTTATTTATTTATTTTTTCTTATTTTGAGACAGAGGCGCTCTGTGTTGCCCAGGCTGGAGTGTAGTGGTGTGATCTCAACTCACTGCAACCTCTCACTTCTGGGCTCAAGCGATCCTCCCGCCTCAGCCTCCAAAGTAGCTGGGATCGCAGGCATGCACCACCACTCCCAGCTAATTTTTGTATTTTTAGTAAAGGCAGGGTTTCGCCATGTTGGCCAGGCTGGTCTTGAACTCCTGGCCTTAAGTGATGTGCCCGCTTCAGCCTCCCAAAGTGCTGAGATTACAGGCATAGGTCACCATGCCCGGCCCTTGGCTTACTTTAGAAAAGTACAGTCTCTTTACTGCCCGTTAACCCTAACAATCCCTGTGAGACAGTCAGTGCATGGACGGTGATAGGCAATGAGAGGGAATAATAAGCATGAGCTTTGGAGATTAACAGACCTGTTTAAAACTCTACCTCTATGAACTTGTGTGGCTTTGGTCAAGTTACATAACTTTTCTGAGCCTCATTTTTTTTCAACAGTAAAATGGGGCTGTAGTTCAGTTTGTGAGGATTAATAGAATATATGTGTGTGAAAAGGGTAGCATAGCATAGTATCTGGCACAGATACTTTTTTACAATGCTTTTTCCATTATGTATACAGAAAAACTGAGACATAAACATGAATGTATTCCTACACATTCATGGGTACAGGATGGATCCAGAATTCTTGTGATAATAGTTTGAAATCAAGTTTGTTCCACCCATAAATGTTGAGCAGCCTCAGGAATTTTTTTCCCAGAAGTTCATTTTAACTTTGAATTTAAGTCACATTGATAATAAGAAAATGTCTTTTCCCCTCCAGGTATTCCTCTGGTTGGTAACTTAAGAACAAGGCTCCTTGCACTTCATGTCCTTGAAGCTGTGCTGCCAGCTTGTGAATCTGGTGTAGAAGATGATCAAATGGCCCAGGTTTTTATTTTTAAAGTTATTAGAAGATGTTTTCCATATTTGCAAAATGATTCACCCAAATCTGTACTTAACAGTCTCTTCAGTTGTAAATATGTCTTTTATTCAATAGCATAACGTTTACGTTTAGGACTGCTTTCTTTGTTATTTCACCCCCAAGGAGAGAGCAAAAAATAAGTTATGGGGTGTGAGAAGTAGAGGGATAGAGAATACTCTGCAAGCTCAGAAGGAAAGAAAAATCTGGAATTTCTTACTAGGTTTGGACCTCTATAGGAGGAAATATGTGAGAGTGTTTGTCCTAACTAGAGGTCTAAATAGTAAGGCAAAATGGGACCCACTTTCTTATGAGTTAATATTTCTTTTTTTTTTGAGATGGAGTCTTGCTCTATCGCCCAGCCTGGAGTGGGTGCAGTGGCACCATCTCAGCTCACTTCAGCCTCCGCCTCCTGGGTTCAAGTGATTCTCCTGCCTCAGCCTCCAAGTAGCTGGGACTACAGGCACATGCTACCATGCCTGGCTAATTTTTGTATTTTTAGTAGAGATGGGATTTCACCATGTTGGCCTGGCTGGTCTCAAACTCCCAACCTCAGGCGATCCACCCGCCTCAGCTTCCCAAAGTGCTTGGGATTACAGGCGTGAGCCACTGTGCCTGGCTTTAATGGGTTACTACTTCTAAAAAGTGATATTTAACTTATAACCACTAAAAGTAGCTGTTGAATACTGGTATAATCAAACTTCGCATGTGACTTAATATTACAGTTAACATGATACAGCTTTTCTAAAAATACTTAAAGTACTTTTTACAAATTTTATCCTTTTTTCTTCAATAAAATAGATTGTTGAGCGCTTATTTTCCCTTCTATCCGATTGTATGTGGGAGACACCCATTGCTCAGGCCAAACATGCTATTCAGATAAAGGAAAAAGAACAACAAATAAAACTACAGGTAATTGGTTTTTCCTAAAAGGTGTTTCTCAACAGCATAAGTGAATATTCTGTCATTTGTCTCTGAATGCCTGTTCCTCTAAGGCACCTTGTTCTATCATTTATTCCATCTCCTCTCTCAGTATTCTGTCTCCCTCTCCACTGATTCCCTCCCCTCAGCTTATAACCATGCTTAACTCATTTCTCCTCTCCTGAATCACATTTTTATCTGTGAAGCCTTCTTTGTCTTCTCCCTTGTCCTGCACTACTAAGCTTCTTAGAAGAGTAATCTGCATGTTTCAGTCACTTTGTTTCAGTCACTTTCTTCTTCTTATCTCTTCAACCCGACCATTTATCTTCTATCAAAATGCAAAATTAAACAACAAAATAAGTGTTTGTTGCTAAATATAGTGTATCCTTTTTTTTTTCCACTTCTTACTTTACTTCTGGAAACTCTAGCCTTCTGTTATTTTTAAAGCGCTTTCTCCTGGATCTCTTTATATTCTCTGCCAATCCTGATTCCTTTTGAAAGCAACTCTTTTTTGGTGCCACTTTTACCTTGCCTTCATCCCAAAATGTTGGTGTCCCACAGAGTTTGATCCTTAGCTTTTCCAGCAGTCTCATCCATATCCAAAGCAGGGGACCAATCAAAGCATGTTGATGCTTTGATTTATGGTTTTAAAAAATCACTCTGCAGTGTCTTCCAAACTTAAATGCTAGCCTGGGTGTCTCCCCCTCAAACCCTTCCCCCCGCCCCTTTTTTTGTCCCATTTCTGATCGAAAGCACCACCATTCACCTAGTTTCCCAAACCCAAGTTCCTGGGAATTTTAGATTATCCTAATGTCCCCATGCATGTAGTCACTAGCCTCCATTGATTTATAGCTTGTGAATTCATCTCTCCATTTAACTTAATTCCTATCTTGGTTTTTATGATTCCACACTTTTCCTGGTTCTCCTTCTACTTTGATGGAATGAGCTGTTCTCATTTTCCTTTATAAGTTCTTCTTCTTCTATTCAATTTACGTGTTGGATTAATCCCCATTCCTTCTCAAAGACACCTTATTCAGACTCATATGCCCATTTCTTATTCAGACTCATTAATCCCCATTTCTTCTCAAAGAAATGTTATTCAGACTCATTTAAGACTTGATTCCCAAGTTTTAAATTCAAGTTCTGGCATTTCTCCTGAATTCTACACTTATATCCCCATCTTCTACTAGTCTTATCACTTAAATGTCTAATAGGCATCTCATACTCAGTATGTCAAAAATGGCGCCCTTAGTTTAATCACATTCCGTTTCTTCCCCCAGGCTTTCCCGTCCTCCTAGTGAGTTACTCAAGTGAAAAACCTAGGAGTCATCTTGATTCCTCACCCCCATTTCTCCATCCATACAATCTCTAGATTCTGTTGGCTTGTCTTTAAAATGTAACTTGAATTTGCCTACCTCCTCATCTCTTCTGTCATCACCCTATTCCTAGCCATTATCGTCTCTGGCCTGAACTATGCAGTAACCTCCTAACTGTTCTCTCTGCTTCCATTGTTATGCCCTAAAGTCCATTCTCTACACAGGGTCCAGAATGATCTTTTAAAATTGTAAATCAGAGCATGGTGGTCCCCTGCTTAAAATACTCCAATGGTTTCTCATCATTCTTGGGATAATATCTAGGGTTCTTTGTCGTCTCCCCTTTGCTCACTATAGTCTAAGCAACTTGCCTTCTTCTTCTTGTATTTCTTGAATACAGTAATCCTGCTCATTCCTTAGGGCTTTAAACTGGCTATTACCTCTAGATGTTTCTTAGAAATTTCTTGTCATTCAGGTCTCAATTATTGCATCCTCAGAGAGTCCTTCCCTAATCAATCTAGAGAGTTGCCACACACTGTTTGTCATGTCACCTGCTTTAATTTCAACATATCACTTAATCTTTGTATGATCTTATTTATTTATTTTTTTCTCTCTCTTCCAAAATAAGTTCTATGAGAGCAGAGACCTAATACCCTGCTGAATATGGAGGACCTGATAGGATACCTGGCAGAGAATAGATGCTTAATAAATGCACATTGAATGAATGAATTCAGGCCCTCACAATTTTTTTTTTTTTTTTGAGACAGAGTCTTGCTCTGTCACCCAGGCTGGAGTGCAGTGGCACGATCTCGGCTCACTGCAACCTCTACCTTCTGGGTTCAAGTGATTCTTCTGTCTTAGCCTCCTGAGTAGCTAGGATTACAGGTATCCACTACCACACTTGACTAATTTTTGTATTTTTAGTAGAGACAGAGTTTCACCTTATTGACCAGGCTGATCTCAAACTCCTGACCTTGTGCTCTTTCCGCTTTTGCCTCTCGAAGTGCTGGGATTACAGGCGTGAGCCACCACACCGGGCCCCCTTACGATTTCTTACCTGAACTTGCAGCTGATTAGTCAGTCTCTCTGCCTTCATCCTATATACCCTTGGTAAAATGATATTTATAAAGCACAGATGTGATCAGAGATCTCCTATATACATCATTCTGTATGGGCTTCCCTAATGTCAGTAGAGTAAAATTCAAACAAGGACACACAAGGTTTTCCATGATTTGATTTCTTCTTCTCTCTCTGGACTTGTTTTCAGCCAGTTTCGTCTTCCAGTCATTACATACTGCTTGTCTTTAAATCACTGAACTCTGTTGTACCTCTCTGCCTTGGAACATGCTGTACACACTGCCTCTTAAAATGCCTCTCTCCTTTGACCAGCTGCTTACTGCCTTCTCATCATTCAGGACTCAACTTAGAAGTCACCTCCTTTTGAACATTACCTTGTCCTTCTCAAGCGTGGTTAGACACACTTTTATGTTTCTACTATACCTATTATGTAATTTTGGTTATTCTCCCACTGTAATACTAGCATTATGTATTTGTCTTCTGTCCACTAGTGACCTTAAGCTCTTTATGGGAAGGGACCATGCTCTATTTATCATTGTGTTCCTGTAGGCCTGCACAGTAACTGATTCATAGTAGATACATAATAAATATTTGTGGAATAAAACCAAGGAGCCTCAGAATGTATCTTACCTGAGATGTGGGTTACTCCAAAATACTGACCCAGCTTCTTTTCTGGTAGAAGCAGGGCGAGTTGGAAGAAGAAGATGAGAATCTTCCTATCCAAGAAGTATCCTTTGACCCAGAGAAAGCTCAGTGTTGCCTAGTGGAGAACGGACAGATTTTAACTCATGGCAGTGGAGGGAAAGGATATGGATTGGCATCTACAGGAGTAACTTCTGGGTGCTATCAGTGGAAGGTATGTAGAAAATCTAAGTAATTTTTAGCATTTTGTCTTTTAGTCCTTTTTTCCCCCAGGTTCTTATAATAAATGTGTAGAAAGACTGAAAAAAAAAATCATGATATGTAAATGTTCTATTATTATGTAAGATAATATAAATGGAAACCAAGTGAAGGATATACAGGAACTCTGTGCTATTTTCGTAACCCTTATAATTCTAAAGTTATCTCAAAAAAATTTTTTTTTGTTTTTGTTTGTTTGTTTGTTTGTTTGTTTGAGACGGAGTCTGGCTCTGTCACCCAGGCTGGAGTGCAGTGGCCGGATCTCAGCTCACTGCAAGCTCCACCTCCCAGGTTTACGCCATTCTCCTGCCTCAGCCTCCCGAGTAGCTGAGACTACAGGCGCCCGCCACCTCGCCCGGCTAGTTTTTTGTATTCTTTAGTAGAGACGATGTTTCACCATGTTAGCCAGGATGGTCTCGATCTCCTGACCTCGTGATCCGCCCGTCTCGGCCTCCCAAAGTGCTGGGATTATAGGCCTGAGCCACCGCGCCCGCCCAAAAAATTTTTTTAATGGATGTTTAAAATCATGCTGTAGCCCTCCCATAAGGAGTCACACAGAACACATTTTCCTCTACCAATGAAAATGAAGCAACGTGTGTGATGTTTTTGTCTAGGAAAGCCCGTTAGAGATTCAGTGCCCACAGTTTTTATAGGGAACTGTTCATATTGGTGCCCTCTGCCTGACATGTACTAAAATTTTAGATTCCCAGAAGGAAAGCTAGTATTTAGCATAAACCATATTGTTCGTACAATCTAGATACAATAAGCCAGCCTGTATCAGTTGGGTAAAATTTTTATCAGTATAGGGGACTGTTTACCAGTCAAGTTCCCCCATGCCAGCCCAAGGGCCAACATTGCAAGCAGGCATTTCTAAGGATAGTAGTCTCTGTTGTGTTAACTCCTCCTTTTGCACAGTCTACTCCTTTATCTCTTGGGCATGGTGTATATACAGTAAAACTATCAATAGGACCCCATGCAGCAGGATAAGACAGACCAGTAATATTGACTTCGCTTATGCCTTTTAAGGGTCCTAGACTTAGCCAGTTACAACAGATCTCATTAACCAACAGATCTATCTTAAAAAGCCATGTGGCTTCATTCTTAAGCTTTTGTCTTAACTTTTAAAATGTAGATTAGGCATCATTTTAGCACAGGACAACTCTGGCCAGTCCAGGACTGAGGTATTATCATGATAAGGTGCACACACAAGAAATATAATCCCTTAGGGCATATGTGTTGTCCTTGGAAACAAAGAGTTTATAATTATTAGGGCATCTCTAATCAGAACATATAATAGGCAGCACAGGTTAACATGACACCAATGTCACCTGCCCCCATAGGGCCTCCCACTCTGTGCTCCCAGTTCAGTCTGAATAATTAAGTTGAGTCTTGGTTTCAGAGGGACCGTCTGAAAGCAGTCAGTTTTAAAGGATTTTGTTTTCTGTGACATCATTCCTATCTCAAGAGTGTGGATGACATCTCGAGGTGTTCTGTGGAAATTGTGGGAACTGGAGCCACCCACTGTTGTCTTTTGACAGACTTGATAAATTTGATGAGAAGCTCAGCAGTCAGTTTGAATTTAAAGTGCTCACAGCAGCTTTTAAGACAAAATAGTTTTGTTTTCTTTTGTTTGTTTTTGTTGAGATGGAGTCTCACTCTGTCGTCCAGGCTGGAGTGCAGTGGTGGTCTGATCTTGGCTCACTGCAACCTCCGCCTCCCGGGTTCAAGCGATTCTCCTGCCTCAGCCTCCCAAGTAGCTGGGACTGCAGGCACCTGCCACCACGCCTGGCTAATTTTTTGTATTTTTAGTACAGACAGGGTTTTGCCATGTTGGCCAGGCTGATCTCAAACTCCTGACCTTGGCTTCCGAAAGTGCTGAGATTACAGGTGTGAGCCACCACACCTGGCCCAATAGATTTTTTTTCCCCCTAGAAGATAGAGAACTTTTAGGAACAGTTCTGAAAAACAGATCATTAATGCCCTCCCTACTCCTCCATATTTTCCCAAGTCTTGAGTTTTTGTTTTTTCTCTGTATGAAATTGAGTGTCCCATTTAGTAATTACAACTTTAAATTTTTTAATTTTTAAACATCATTTTTAATTTTTATTTAGACCTTTTGTCCAGAAGGATTGGATGCAAGAAGAAGAGTTTTCATACAAAAACATTTGCATATACAACTTAACCAGAAAGGTTAGGAATTGGCCAGGACAAAATTTCAGTTACAGTTTATTTTTTTCAAAATAGGTTTATAAAACTTTCTGCGTCTTTCATCCTAATCATTTATCCAGTGAGCAGTCTGGAAAAGATGAGTTTCTTTCTGGAAACAGTTTTATTTAATAAACTGCCTTATTGGTATGTGTTATCAGGAGAAAAGTGAGGGATGCAGAGTCAAATGATCAGTCCCTTGTTGCAGACTGCAACTATTCTAGAAAGCTTAACATGTTGGGATGTCACCTAGGGGGTGTTGAGAGTACAATCTCTTAAAGAGTGGATGGAAGTATATTGCTCCCAGAAAACAAGCTCTTTTCATGGATACCTGCAAGAGACCTGGACAGTCCAGCCAGCATCCAAGATGTTTTTCAGACTTTGTGGCCCCACAGAGGGGGAGTGTTCCAAATCCACAACAGTCCCAGATATTGAGTTGTGTTCATTCAGCTCGTGCCTGCTTTTAGCTGAGCACAACTCACTTTGGGTTGAAATAACCTAGAGCACACAGTGTCAGGTTTTAGCTTAGAGTCAGGTCCAGGCAATTAGAATGTGTGAGTTCAGGATTCCAAGCCATCAGCTTTTTGGGGCAGCAGTTAAATCTAGATGGAGCCAGTTATGGGGGCATGTGCCTGTAGTACCAGTACTTGGAAGGCAGAGGCTGGAGGATTGCTTGAGCCCAGGATTTTGAAGCCACTGTGAGCTCTTGTTTACACCACTGCATGCCAGCTTGAGTAACAGAAGGAGACCCCATCTCTTAAAAACAAAAACAAACCCTAGATGGTGTAGGACCTGACAATAGTGTTTTAAGTCCAGCCTTGTAAACAAGGCTTTTCTAAGCTCTGTTTGCTTGTCAATCTTGGAGTCCAAATTGACCCACTCAAAAATATGTACCTAGGCTAGAAAGTCATCAGCCTGTAAGTGTTAGACATATGATTTTATAAGAACTCATTGGCCACTGAATGTTTTTTAAAACTAAAAGCACATCTCTATATCTCCATCTAGAGCTTGCCTCTCTTTTATTTTATCTCCATTTTCCCAGAGGCTCCAATAGGAAAAAATCATAGCAAAAACCCACCAGTTATAGACACTTGTTTTGTTTCTAAAATAGAGTTTAAATTCCAATCCACCCACCGGTGACAAAAAAGCAAGTAAGTTATGTCCCACTAATATGTTTTTCTTTTGGAGCTTTCTCTGATCAGGATGATACTTTAGCACTTACGAAGTTACAAGTTTGTAACATTTTGCATCTTAATTTTTTTTTTTTTTTTTTTTGAGACAGAGTCTAGCTCTGTCACCCAGGCTGGAGTGTAGTGGCACAAGCTCGACTCCCTGCAACCTCCACCTCCCAGTTTCAAGGGATTCTCCTGCCTCAGCCTCCCCAATAGGTGAGACTGGAGGCCCGTATCACCATGCCTCGCTAATTTTTGTGTTTTTAGTAGAGATGAGGTTCCACCGTGTTGGCCAGGCTGGACTCGAACTCCTGACCTCAAGTGATCCGCCCCCCTCGGCCTCCCAAAGTGCTGAGATAACAGGCGTGAGCCACTGTGCCCAGCCTTTGCATCTTTTTTTTTTTAAATCATACTTCCAGATGTAGTCGCCACAAAACAAAGCTGTTTTTAAAAGTTTTCTTCCTCTCTTCTCACATCTTAAGTTTACTCAAACCTCTAGCAATCAATTTAGCATTTACAAGGTCCATTGTGGCAGGGGGAGAACCTGCTGTAGCAGTAGCAGCAGCCCAGCTTAAGAAAATAGCTGGAGTAGTTCCTTTTTATTCTTGTTTGTTTGTTTGTTTTTGTATATTTTGTAGAGATGGGGTTCTTGCTGTCTTGCCCAAGGTAGTCTCAAACTCCTGGCCTCAAGTAGTCCTCCCTCCTTAGCCTCCCAAAGTGCTGAGATTGCAGGTGTGAGCCACTGCACCCACACTCAAAGCTGTCAGGGATTTTTGAACCCTTTCCCCTCCCACTGGAGGAGAGAGCAACTACAAGCTAATTTTTCTACTCTGGTTCATCTAAAGCCCACTTGTGGGAATATTGGGGCCCTTTCTCTTCAGGAAAGAAGTTGTTCCTGGAAGAAAGAACAGCACAGTTTCTACCTGAGCTGCTCTTTTTTCCTAACTTTAGCTAGCAAGACCAAGAGCATCCGGGGTAGCAAACCAACTCTCTTGTGGTTGGATTTATCTTAAAAATTGATAGGTAACTTTTCCCCTTCACAACAGATAGCAGCTCACCTTCTGTTTCACACTATGTGTAACTACATAGCCACCTAGGTACCAGAGTTTTATCTTTTCCTTTCGTCTCTTTCTTTTTCCCCAGCAATATTTAACTATATTCTAGTGCATCAGGGTTGTTCTAGTGAATCTCATTGCTGCCACTGCTAAGTCATGAGTCCCCAAGACCACCCTCACATTCAGAGATTCACTAGAAGGACTTGTCAGACTCCACATGTTGATACACTCATGACGGAGACTTGCTGTAATGCTGCAGTAAGGATATACCCAGATAATAAGGGAAGGACACAGGTGAGGTATGGAAGAATCCATGTATAGGCTTCCTTCTGTTCTCTCCCTCCCATGAGCACAAGTGCACAAGCTTTCCCCAGCAAGAAAAATAACGTGTGTGATGTTTCTAGAGAACCCCATTAGAGATTGAGAACCCAAGGTTTTTAATGGGGGCTGGTCACGTAGACACCTTCAACCTGACATGTACCAAAATTTCATACTCCCAAAAGGAGAGCAAGTATTCAGCATAGACCACATTGTTTGTTTAAATGTTCTAGGTTAGTGAGTCATGTTTGTCACTTAGGGGAAGTTTTTTTATTTTGTTTTTTTTTTTTAAATCAGTGTAAGAAACTTTACTAGTCAAATTCCCAGATACTAGCCAAAGACCAGTGTTACAAGCGTGACTTTTTGAAAATAGTAGTAGTCACACTAGGTGTAGTGGCTGATGCCTGTAAACCCAACACTTTGGGAGGCCGAGGTGGGAGGATTGCTTGAGGCCAGGAGTTCAAGACCAGACTGTGTAACAAGACCTCATCTCTACAAAAAATAACTAGCCAGGCATGATGGTGTACACCTGTAGTCCTAGTTACTCAGGAGACTGACGTAGGAGAATTGCTTGAGTCCAGGAATTTGAAACTTCAGTGAGCCATGATCACGCTACTATACTCCAGCCTGGGAAACAGAGTGAGATCCCATCTCTTTAGAAAATTAAAAACAAAACAAAACACCTAGTCTCAGGCTTGCCATATTAACTCTTTTTCTAAACCAAAGTATATGCAAGAGAGTAGTTAAAATCTATATATAAAGAGTTAAAATTTTTCGTTAATTTCTGGACTAAACATACTTCCTCAGCTTCATTATTAAATTGTAAGTTAGAATTGCTTATTTTAAATACTGTAGATATTCAAAGGTTATTCTAAGTATTCTGCAAGATAAAGAATAAGTTTGTTTTAAAATCTTTCTAAATTGATGCGATTATTTTCATGTTATTTTCACTTATGCTGAAAAGAACATGTTTCCATAAATGCATTAGTATTATTTATAAACATATTCTCAGTATTGGTTAATGCAGTTAATAGTATATAAATATATTTTTTGAGTATTAATGAATATCCCACTTTTATTTTAGTTTTATATTGTGAAGGAAAACAGAGGGAATGAAGGCACCTGTGTTGGAGTTTCTCGCTGGCCAGTACATGACTTTAACCACCGCACTACCTCGGATATGTGGCTCTATAGGGCCTACAGTGGTAACCTCTATCACAATGGAGAACAGACTCTCACATTGTCCAGCTTTACTCAAGGAGATTTCATTACCTGTGTGTTAGATATGGAAGCCAGGACCATTTCTTTTGGGAAAAATGGAGAGGTACCGACACCCATTCGCAAGCATTACATTTTTCTTGTTTCTATTTATAGTCAACTTGGTTATTTAAGTGCCATTTATTCAATTTATAGATTATCTACTCATCTCTCCTTTCTCTCTAATACTTTCTGGTTCTTAAAATATTTATTAACAATAAACAGAAGATAGTTAAATGCCAATAAGATTTTTCAAACAGATGAACACATTATGATAACTTATTATATGTAGAATTTTCTTGGTTAGCAAGGTTAATTGAGAATTTGATCTAGTAACTTTTGTTCTGTCTCGTAAAAGCTTTCAGTTCTAATGTGGTTAGATACTATCAATTTAAACAATTTCTATTTCCTTTTTCTTTTCCTCACCACTGCCACACTGTAGGAACCCAAATTAGCTTTTGAAGATGTGGATGCAGCAGAGTTGTACCCATGTGTGATGTTCTATAGTAGCAATCCAGGGGAAAAGGTAATGAAGTCTCAAACCTTTATTTAAGAATATTTGTTACTTTATTGTTTAGCATCAGATGGAGTTTATAAATATAATAAGGTATTTCTTCTGCCATTAAAAGTACCTGACTTAGGTAATCCATTCTTCTAGAAGAAGGTTACTTTCAGAAATTGACTTTATGGTGTATTAATATTAAGACACTATTTCACGTTCTGGCAATTTGAATATAGTGAGTCAACTTTCAAACATATGTGCAGTCACAAGAACTATAGGAACTAGTTTAGAGATAATCTAATTCATTGGCAATTATGGATATGAGAGAGAAATCTAGACATAATCTTAAATGTAATAAGATGCTATCAGCTGAATAATAGAAGTTCTAGTCATGATGAGGAAACTACCTTTCATGCAGCTGGGGGAATTTTCAGGTGTTGTAGATGGTGTGAATTTGAACTTCATGACAACAGTATTAATAGGATACCCTCCATTGTAAACTTTCTTTTTCACCTCATCTAAAACCCAGGCAGAGAAAAACTGTGATCTCCCTGTGCTGGTGGGTGGATTTTTTTTTTCCCTACTCCATCCTTTCACTTGCGGATGCATAGTACAGCTTAAGTCAAGTCTCGAGAATTTCTAACCATTATGTGGTAGAAAGCTTTCAAGTTATATCATGTGTAATATTTCCATAATGAAATTGCTGGACCTGGTAAATTCTAACAAAAAAAATTACCTTTTCTGTGTTTTTAAAAATACATATTTTTAATGTCAAGGAATTATAATTTAAGGCTGGCTGGGAACTGTTTCTTAGACAGCCAGGCAACCAAAACTGAACTGGAGATGAAGTAAAGATGCAGCCCAGTGCCTGGTATCATCCATTGCCCTATGTAGGTTTGCAGCCCAAAGTAGTTTATGTCATGTTCTGGTTCAAATTTTCATGTTATTTTCACTTATGCTGAAAAGAACATGTTTCCTTAAATGCATTAGTATTATTTATAAACATATTCTCAGTATTGGTTAATGCAGTTAACCAATGATGGCCTGGTGCTTTCTGCCGTCTGTGAACCTTGAAAAGATTCATTCAGCCTTAGACTATGTATCAATCAATTTATTCTGTCTAGAAGGCATTTTTGATAAATTTTAGAACCTTTGAGAAACAATACTAACAGTCGTTAACTTTTTTTTAACATTTACAGTGTGACTGGCACTGTACTAATAGGCACTTTATGTGCATAATCTCATTTAATCTTTAACTGTAGGAGACAGATGCTATTATTAGTGTCAGTTTTTAAATGAAAAGCTAAGACTTAGAATGATTAAATAATTTCCTAAGATTATACAAAGTTATTACTTGAAGCCAAGTGTTGCTGCTCTTTTAACTTCTGTGTCTTATTTGCAGTGTGTATCCAGATTGTGACTATTCCAAATGTTCAGATGTATGATTTTACTTTTGCACCCCTTGAACAATGTAAAATGTCCAGGACTCATTATTCTAGAGTCTTGAGGATGAGAAAGAGTATATCCTTAAGGCTTATTTTAGACTAAATTGAGTCAGTCACATAAGGCTTGGTCTCTATATTCATCTTTCAAATTGTCCTAGCATCTCTGGAATTCATGAGTTACAGGAAATTTAAACAGGGCAGCTTATTCCAGTGGACCATACTACTACTAACTTCAGTGTATCTGTAACATTTCCTTACTCTTTGGGGGCAAGTTGGTGTATAATTCACAAGTATGAAGAGACCAAATACTAGTTCAACATGGGATTCTACATGTTAGAATTTATAGTGTCTAAGAAGAACTATTAATAGCATATGTTTTCCACCCTCTTTACTTTTATATAGGTGAAAATTTGTGATATGCAGATGCGTGGCACACCCCGAGACTTACTTCCAGGAGACCCTATTTGTAGTCCAGTAGCAGCAGTGCTGGCTGAGGCCACTATTCAACTCATCCGTATCCTTCACCGAACAGACCGTTGGACTTACTGCATTAACAAAAAAATGATGGAAAGGCTGCACAAAATTAAGATATGTATTAAAGAGTCAGGTCAGAAGCTAAAGAAAAGCCGCTCGGTTCAGAGCCGAGAGGAAAATGAAATGAGAGAGGAGAAGGAGAGCAAAGAGGAAGAGAAAGGTAAACATACTAGGCATGGCCTCGCTGACCTCTCAGAGCTGCAGCTGAGGACTCTTTGCATAGAAGTGTGGCCTGTGCTGGCTGTGATAGGAGGAGTTGATGCTGGTCTTAGAGTTGGAGGTCGGTGTGTTCACAAGCAAACTGGGCGCCATGCCACGCTGCTGGGAGTGGTCAAAGAGGGCAGCACGTCTGCCAAGGTCCAATGGGATGAAGCAGAAATTACTATCAGGTATGATCTGTTGAGTTACACTTTTAGCAAACGAGTATATAATGGTGAAATAGACCATTGCCTGTCGACAGTGAGTAATTACGTATTTTAGGTGAGCTGCCAGTTAACTTTTAAAAATATTTCTCGTGCAACTAGGTGTTTGTACTGTAATTTCTTAAAGGAGAATTTCCTAAACCCATGTTCTTTGAAATACTAGTGGGTTTTAAAAATACATAGTCGTTTTGTTTTGTTTTGTTTTGGGGAAAAAATGGTAAGCTCATTAGTTTATATGTTTAAGTGGGATTCTTCTTCAAATTTTTCATTTGGTTTTTTGCATTTTGATCATTTCCGTTACACACTGGCATAGTAAAAAGCCAGCCAGCTAATCTGTTCATTGCATTTTGTGGTTGCAAGGCTCTGAATATTGGATATGAACGTTTGATGGACTGAAATTAGGCTTTGCATTATCAGTAATTTTAAGTATTCTTACTTTTTGTAAAACCCCTTATTTCTGTCCCCTTAATGCAAACATTTTGAATAGATGTGAAAATTACATTTACTTGACTCAAACAGGGTATTTAAAAGCATTTGGGTGTGTTTGCATTCAGAGAGGATTTGTGCAAAGTACAAATTTCGTATGTTTACAAGGAAATGCAGGGTGAGCATCCCAAATCCAAAAATTTGAAATCCAAAATGCTCCAGTGGGTATTTCCATTGAGCATCATGTTGGTGCTCAGAAAGTTTCGGGTTTTCACTCGAAGGAGATGCTCACTGGGGCATTTCAGATTTTGGATTTTTGGATTTGGGATGCTCAGCTGGTAAGTACAATGTAAATATTCCAGAATTTGGGGAAAAAAATTCTGAAATCCAGAACACTTCTGATCCCATGCATTTTGGATAAGGGATACTCATCTTGTCAAGTATCTTCTTTGATAAGGAGGACTCATTTATCTAATGACTCTACATAATTGTATCATTTGAAAATATGGATTTATCGGTGATATTATATAACTGTTCATTACACTGCCCAATGTGATTCCTGTAAAGTTACATGTTGATATGACATAGAACAATATCTTTTTAAATTTTATTTTATTTTATTATTTATCTTTTTGAGATGGAGTCTCGCTCTGTTGCCCAGGCTGGAGGGCAATGGCACAATCTTGGCTCAGTGCAACTTCCGCCTCCCGGGTTCAAGCAATTCTCCCACCTCAGTCTTCCGAGTAGCTGGGATTACAGGCACCTGCCATCATGCCCAGCTAGTTTTTGTATTTTTGTAGAGATGGAGTTTCACCATGTTGCCCAGGTTGGTCTTGAACTCCTGACCTCAAGTGATCCATCTGCCCTGGCCTCCCAAAGTGCTGAGATTACAGGCATGAGCCACTGAGCCTGGGCAGAACAATATCTAAAACAGTGGTTCTTTGTGGTTTGGGAGTGGTACTGTTTCAGAATTTAGTGAACGCTATGGATCATCTTAGCCAAAAAATACATATACGTAAACTTTACACACAATTTCAGGGGTTAATGGACTCTACCTTCCTCTCCATTCTACCAAGCTAAGAAACCAATGACAACTTTACAGAGTGACATGGAAGTGTCTACCTTTCCTCTCATTCTTTGCCTTGTTTCAGAGAGGATTTATGATGCCTTGTTAAGATGCATACAGTAGGCAGGGCTTGCTGGCTTAATCCCAGCACTTTGGGAGGCAGAGGCAGGTGGATCACCTGAGGTCAGGAGTTTGAGATCAGCCTGGCCAATGTGGCGAAACCTTCTTTATACTAAAAATACAGAAAATTAGCCAGGCCTGGTGGCATGCGCTTCTAATACCAGCCACTCAGGAAGCTGAGGCAGGAGAATCTCTTGAACTTGGTAGACAGAGGTTGCAGTGAGCCGAGATCATGCCACTACGCTCCAGCGTGGGTGACAGAACGAGACTCCATCTCCAAAAAAAAAAAAAAAAAAAAAAAGATGCATACAATATAGCAAAATAAGTAAATTAATAAATTAAAACAAGAAAAATGAGCCTAGAGGAAAATGTGATTAGGAAGGTAACATAGAACCAAGATTTTAGGTTAGAACAACAAAACTTTTTTTTTTTTTTTTTTTTTTTTTTTTTTTTTTTTTTTTTTTTGGAGACGGAGTCTCACGCTGTTGCCCAGGCTGGAGTGCAGTGGCGCGATCTCGGCTCACTGCAAGCTCCGCCTCCCGGGTTCCCGCCATTCTCCTGCCTCAGCCTCCTGAGTAGCTGGGACTACAGGCGCCCGCCACCGCGCCCGGCTAATTTTTTGTATTTTTAGTAGAGACGGGGTTTCACTGTGGTCTCGATCTCCTGACCTTGTGATCCGCCCGCCTCGGCCTCCCAAAGTGCTGGGATTACAGGCTTGAGCCACCGCGCCCGGCCAGAACAACAAAACTTTATACTAGCAAAAGCTTTTTATTACATTTTGTATAATTATATCATTCTTAAACTTCAGGAAATTCTTGCCAATATCAGGAAATATGTAATTATATTTTGGCTTAAACTATAGAGACATTAATTGAGACTACAAAGTAAACTTTTTTATGAAATGAAGTCCTCTCTGAAATAAGTTACAAATAACCGTTTATAAACTAGATTTATTATACAAATTTTCTGAATAGCTTACATCAAATTCTATCCGACAAACCTCCTGTTTTTGTAAGTAAAGGTGTACAGCCACACCCATTTGTTTAGTTATATCAGTGGCTGCTCTTGCACTATGATGGCAGGGTTGAGTGGTTGTAGCTGAGACTGTGTGCCCTGCAGAGTCGAAAATATTTCCTCTCTGGCCCCTTACGGAAAGTTTGCTAACTCTTGACATACGTTATATATTAATGAATATTCTTATTTGAAAGCACATGCACATCTCATTGCTTCTGCATTTAGCATCACATCTCCCCATTTTCTCATAGTAGACTCATTTTTCTCTGTGTTTGTAATGATTTCTCTAGTTTGTGTAAATTATTCTCTGTATTGTGTACATGATGCACCTTATTTTGTCTACTTTATTTTCTGTACCTTCCTCCTGTCTTTCCCTCACTTGCTTCTTCCTGTGTCATTCTGATCTTTATTAAAGCTTCCCAACTTTTTGGTCGCCTAGTGATACTCCATTGTATAATCTGGAACCCTGTGAACCATTGCCGTTTGATGTGGCGCGATTCCGAGGCCTGACGGCTTCTGTGCTGCTGGACCTAACATATCTGACTGGCATTCACGAAGACATGGGGAAACAGAGCACCAAGCGCCATGAGAAGAAACACCGACATGAATCTGAGGAGAAAGGGGATGTTGAGCAGAAACCTGAGAGTGAATCCAATTTAGATATGCGAACAGGCCTAACATCTGATGATGTCAAAAGTCAGGGTACCACAAGCTCCAAATCAGAAAATGAAATCGCTTCATTTTCTTTAGATCCAACACTGCCAAGTGTGGAATCCCAACATCAAATAACAGAAGGGAAAAGAAAAAATCATGAACATATGTCCAAAAACCATGACGTAGCCCAGTCAGAAATCAGAGCAGTCCAGCTGTCATATCTTTACCTCGGTGCTATGAAATCACTTAGTGCCCTTCTTGGCTGTAGTAAATATGCTGAGCTGTTGCTGATACCAAAAGTTCTGGCTGAAAACGGCCACAACTCAGACTGTGCAAGTTCTCCAGTTGTTCATGAAGACGTGGAGATGCGAGCAGCCCTGCAGTTCTTGATGCGACACATGGTGAAGCGAGCAGTCATGCGGTCACCCATAAAGAGAGCATTGGGATTAGCTGATCTCGAACGAGCTCAAGCCATGATCTATAAATTAGTGGTTCATGGGCTTTTGGAAGACCAGTTTGGGGGCAAAATTAAGCAAGGTATGTTATCTGATTTTTTTTTTTTTTTTTTTGCTTTTGTGCTGTTTAGATTATGTTCATAATTGTCAGAAGTGATACATTCTGAAAGTGATTTGTAAAAAAAATCTTTGGTCAAAGCAATTTTCACATCACTTTTTCTTTAAGGAAAACAGTTCTTTTTTGTTATTTTTATATTAGTAATCTTCTGTCTATAATTTTGCTATTTTAAACCTGTACCACTGTTAGGACACAGCAATTATTACTACATTTTGTAAAACAAAATTTAATTCATACCAAAAAATGTATTTATTGATCTGACTCAAAATACATAGTATTCTGGCAAGCGCAGTGGCTCACGCCTATAATCCCAGCACTTTGGGAGGCCGAGGCGGGCAGATCACTTGACGCCAGGAGTGCCTGGACAACATGGCGAAACCCTGTCTCTACTAAAAATACAAAAATTAACCGGGCATAGTGGCGCGTGCCTTTAATCCCAGCTACTCAGGAAGCTGAGGCAGTAGAATCTCTTGAACCCGGGAGGCAGAGTTACAGTGAGCCAAGATTGTGCCACTGCACTCAAGCCTGGGCGGCTGAGCGAGACCCTGTCTCAAAAAACAAACAAAAGCGAAATAAAATACATGGTATTCTGATATCTTCTCAGAGACATTTTAAAGGAAATTTTAAAGTCTCTACTTTCATAGACTGCATATTGCATGTTAAAAAAAAAAGCCCCTGTTTTATCTTGTATCCTCACATTTGGGGAGAATGTGAATTGATAAATAAAAATGAGATTCATTCAGTAAATGTTTATTGAGTGCCTACTATGTGTTGGGTACTTTCTTAGGTTCTGGAGAGGCAGCAGTTAAAACAAAGTCCCTTGCCTTCATGGAGTTTATATTGTTCTTCCTTCTCTCCCTTCTTCTTTCCCTTTTTGCTCATTCCTTTTCTTCTTGACTTAGCTTAGACAGTAAGTAGAGAGAGAGAGAGAGAGAGAGAGAGATACATGGTGTACATAAGTAGGAATGTGAAGATCATGATGATTGTGAAGTAGTGTGGCTTTTTATCAAACTTAATAGAATTACTTGTCTTTGTAGCAACTCATATTTTAGTTATGTTTATTTGTAGGCTTCCTTAACAGATTAAAACATACGTATATATGTATAAATACTTTGTAAACTTTTAGACATGTTAACTAAGTGGGTTTGTTAATGAAATTGTCCTTTTTAAAATGTGAAGTTTCTATCTAGGTTTTTGCTCTTCTTGTATTTATATGCCTTTATCTTTGCCTATTTGTAGATTAAAGATAGGCATCAAAATGAAAGTGTGAAGGAAACACAGTTTTAATGATTGGATACCTTAGAGAACCTCTTGTCAGATCTTACAACCAAAAGTGAGACTTTTTTTGTTTTTAAGAGAACCCTCTTCTCTAAAAACAGAAATGTATAATTACAAGGGCTCATTACAATACTGCCTGTAGAGTCTGGAACTAATGAGTACAATAGTGAATACAAAGATGTATATATGTAAGAATATTTTTTTCTGTCAGTCTTTCATAGAAATTGATGCTTGTGAAATATATTTAGAAACTTTTAAATTAAAAAGGTAGAAGTTTTTTATTCCCACTGTTATTTTTGAAAAAACAAATCCTTACTACTTTCTTAACCTTTATTTTGGTTTCTAGAGATTGATCAACAAGCCGAAGAAAGTGACCCTGCCCAGCAGGCACAGACACCGGTTACTACTAGCCCATCAGCCTCAAGCACGACCTCCTTTATGAGCAGCTCTCTGGAGGACACCACAACTGCCACCACTCCAGTCACTGACACAGAAACAGTGCCTGCATCCGAGTCCCCTGGAGTGATGCCTCTTAGTCTTCTCAGGTAGAGAAGTTGATCTTTAATGTCTGCCATACTGATGCCTGTGTTTCTGAAGGCACAGTTGTCCTCTTATGAATAGTATGCCCAGCTGAATCTTGGTGTTCTAGAGCTAGAAAGAACCTAAGAGATCATATAGTCAAGCTCATTTTACTGAAGTTGGAAATGTCCCTCAGAAGTTTAATAACTTACCCAAAATCTCACAGCCAATTAGTGGTGATCCCAGGTCTAATCAACTGTGGTGCTGACCAGCAAATACTCTAACATTCTCTCTCTTACCATGATCTTTTTTTTTCCCCTAAGTTTTTAAGTATTTTTTTTTCCTCAAAAAGTAAATACTTGTATTTTATTCTTTTTTAAAAAATTTTATTTATTTATTTTTTTGACAGAGCCTTGCTCTGTTGTCCAGGCTGGAGTGCAGTGGCGTGATCTTGGCTCACTGCAAGCTCTGCCTCCCACGTTCACGCCATTCTCCCACTTCAGCCTCCTGAGTAGCTGGGACCACAGGCGCCATCCACCATGCCCAGCTAATTTTTTTGTATTTTTAGTAGAGATGGGATTTCACTGTGTTAGCCAGGTTGGTCTCGGTCTCCTGACCTCATGATCCACCCGCCTCGGCCTCCCAAAGTGCTGAGATTACGGGCATGAGCCACCATACCTGGCCTGTATTTTTATTCTCAAAAAAATTTCAAGCAACTCTGCTTTTCAAACAAAAGAGCATGTCTTATGATGCTTCTTCAGCCAACTCTATTTTAATAAGTTTGTAAGTTTCAAGTGATGCTTACTTACTTAAATTTATTTTTGCTTTAATTTGCCAAATGTATACACAAATGAAAACTTTTGAGAGAAGAACCTTCAGGGAGAGACTGTTTTGTGAGCTCTCTTAACTATGACTTAAGTGAAATAAGGGAAGCAGAATGGTTAGCCTCCCTTTTTTTCTTTCCCCTCTTTCCTTAGTTGAGAAGACATTATGATTCCCACTGTGTAGACTAACATCTTAAACAGTGGAACAGGGTAATGTCTTTTGTAGTGATTCTCAATTTTTGGTGTGCCCAAGAGCCAACTGGGAAACTTTTTAAAGCTCTAGGGCTGTATCCTTTAGCAACTCTGATTCAGTAGGTCTGGTGGGGCTCATAGTTTACATTTTAATTAAGTTTCCCTAGTGATTCTGATGTAGTGGCTTCAGTGTACACTTTGAGAATTACTGCTGTGGTCTTGTGCAGGAGTACAATCCTAGTAGCATTTTCAGTCCCCACATACCTCCTACTTCTTAGCTCTGTCACTGGAATAACAGTTTCAGGAGGTGCATCTGTTCAAGGAATAAGGAAGATAGAGGAATAATAGGTCATTCTTTTTTTTCTCTCTCTCTCTTTTTTTTTTTTTTTTTTTTTTTAAGAGACAGCATCTCACTCTGTCACTGAGACTGGACTACAGTGGCATGGTCATAGTTCACTGCAGCCTCAAAGTCTTCTAGGTTCAAGCCATCCTCCTGCCTCAGCCCCCTGAGTAGCTGGGACTACAAGTGTACCACCATACCCGGCTAATTTTTTTTTTTTTTTTTTTTTTTTTTTTTTTTTTTTTTTGGAGACAAAGTTTCGCTCTTGTTGCCCAGGCTGGAGTGCAATGGCATGATCTCGGCTCACCGCAACCTCAGCCACCTGGGTTCAAGCGATTCTCTTGCCTCAGCCCCCTGAGTAGTTAGGATTACAGGCCTGTGCCACCACGCCCGGCTAATTTTTTGTATTTTTAGTAGAGATGGGGTTTCTCCATGTTGGTCAGATTGGTCTCAAACTCCCAACCTCAGGGGATCCACCCACCTTGCCTTCCCAAAGTGCTGAAATTACAGGTGTGAGCCACCATGCCTGGCCCCTGGCTAATTTTTAAAAATTTTTTTGTAGAGACGGGATCTTGCTTTGTTGCCCAGGCTTATCTTGAACTCCTGGCCTCAAGTGATCCTCTGGCCTCAACCACCTAAAGTATGCTGGTATTACAGGTGTGAGACACTATGCTTGCCTGATAGGACATTCTAATATGTTTTTTAATCCCTTTGGCAATTACGGAATTCAAGGCGTCCACACAAAATCAGTAGCATCAGTGACTCCTTGTAACCTTTTCAGCTCTTACTAGTGGGGACATGGGATTCAGTGGTAAAATCATGCCCCCTTGCTCCCATAGGCATTCACCAGGACTTTTGACTTCTCATTTCTTCTGTCTTCATTTCCCTGCTATTGGCTGGGACTTCATTAGAGTTGTACTTGGCTCTTACTGGGCAGACATCATTTAGTAGAGGAAAAACCAGGGAACTGCTGCTTCCTGTGTGTATACCATTGTATTACTGACTTGGTAGACAGTACATTTTTGATACTTAGAAAGTTCCTAGTTCTTTTGGACAAATCTGAGGAGTAGTCAGTGTGGATCTTCCTGGACTTTATTCTCTAACCACTGTTCACATTTCTCAACTGAAGAGGGGTTCTCCCCCCATACCTTTCCCCGACTGTGCTCCACATTCTCAACTGAAGAGGGGCTGCCTGCCTGTACTTTTCCCCGACTCTGCAGCTGGCATATCATTCATGTACTGTTTTGCAGTTGTGCTAGGTAACTAGACAGTTACCTTTTCTTTCCATAACTTGCCTGTAAACCATTACTTTCAATCCACGTGAATAATTTCATGACTAGCTTGTGAGTTTATATTAATATTTAAAAGTAACTGCAGGTTACCTATATTTAAAAGCCTTCTTTGCACTCTATGTATACCAAAATAGCCCTCTCATCTTGGTATTATAATCGAAGGAAAGCTCCATGAAGGCAGGCATTTTTCATCTATTTTGCTAATGGCTATATTTCCCCTATCTGCTGTGTTGCTGGCATTTTGCTGAAAGAATCATAAGGTTTTATTACATTTATACTGAAAGTACCATATGAGATAATCATTTTTAAAACTGAGGAGTTTTTCTCCCCACCCTCCATTAAATTATAGCTAACCTGTTTAGTCTTCCAGGTTGCATATTCTTATTAAACTATAGCTGACCTGTTTAGTCTTCCAGGTTGCATATTCTTCTACAGGAAGATTGTGATATGTATTATTTTGTAAATTGGATTTTTATGCTAACCACTGTTATTTTCTTAAAGGCAAATGTTCTCCAGTTACCCAACTACCACTGTACTTCCCACACGTCGGGCACAGACTCCTCCAATATCATCGTTACCCACCTCTCCTTCTGATGAAGTAGGAAGGAGGCAAAGTTTAACTTCTCCTGATTCCCAGTCAGCAAGGCCAGCTAACCGCACAGGTGCGTGTGCTGATATGCATTATGATATCCAAAAGTTGACATTCCAGATGTGTGGGATTTCATTATGTGGGCATTTTGTTTTGTCTTCACAGAAAGTAAAATAGTGATTTTAATGAAGGGGAACTGCCCCTTTAAACTGAGCTATCATCTTCATTTTGAAGCTGTGGATTGAATTATGGCCATTTGGGAGAGAAATAATGTGCTGTACATTAGTCATATCAGCTCCTCATTTTTCCCAATCTAGCCATTTTTAGTGTTGTAAATTTCCCTCTAAGTACTGCTTTAACTGCAACCCACACATTTTGAAATGCTGTGTTTTCATTTTCATTTAAAGTACTTTCTAATTTGCCTTTGATGTCTTCTTTGCCCTCTGGACTATTTCAAAGTATGTTATTTAGTTTTCAAATATTTGGGTGATTTTCTAGATATCTTTTTATTATTGCTTTCTAATTTTATTATTATCAGAGAACATATCTTGTATAATTTGAATCACTTTAAATTTATTGAGACTTCTCTTATAGCCTAGAATATCATCTGTTTTGGTAAATATTCCAAGTGCATTTGAAAAATACGTGTATTGTGTTGTTGTTGAGTGTTCTATAAATTGTTTAGCAGGCTCAAATTGGCTGATAGTGTTGTCCAAGTCTTCTAGTTACTGATTTTTTTGTCTACTTGTTCTGTCAATTATTGACAGAGTGTTGTTGAAATCTGTGATGATAGCAGTGGATTTTTCTATTTCCTCTTTTCAGTTCTTGTTTCATATATTTCAAAGCTCTGTGTGTAGGTTCATAAACATTTAGGATTCTTATATACTTTTAATGAATAGACCTTTTGTTATTACGAAATGTCTTTATTCTTGGTGATATTTTTTTGTCCTGAAATCTGCTTTGTTTGATGTTATTATAGCCACTCATGCTTTTTAAAAATTGTTAGGATGGTTTATCTTTACTCATCATTTTACTTTTAATCCATTTGTGTCTTTATATTTAAAATGGGTAAAGTCAGCATGTAGTAGTTAGGTTTTGCTTTCTTTTTTTTTTAGGAGGCAGCCTCTTGCTCTGTCCCCCAGGCTGGAGTGATCTTGGGTCACTGTAGCCTCAACCTCTTGGGCTCAAGCAGTTCTCCCACCTCAGCTTCCCAAGTAACTGGGACTACAGGTGCATGCCACCACACCCAGCTAATTTCTGTATTTTTTTTTGTAGAGACAGGGTCTTACTATGTTGCCCAGGCTGGTCTCAAACTCCTGGCCTCAAGGGAGTCTTGCTTTTTTTAATCCAGTCTGCTGTTCTCTACCTTTTAATTGGAGTGTTTATGCCTTTTACATTTAATGTGATCATTGATATGGTTGGATTTAAATCCACCTTTTTTCTATTTTGTTCCACCTGTTTTTTGTTCTCTTTTTCTTTTCTACTTTCTTTGAATTAAATGAGTTTTATTATTCCATTTTATCTCCTTTGTTGGCTTATTATCTATACCGTTGACCCTTGAACATTGCAGGGGTTGGAGCACCAACCCCCTGAACAGTTGAAAATCTTTATATAACTTTTGACTCCATAAAGATGAGAAAATATATTTACTATTCATTAAGTGGAAGTGGATCCTCATAAAAGTCTTCATTATAGTCATATTCCCATTGAGTAGGCTGGGAAAAGGAGAGACTAGTCTTGCTCTCCCAGGAGTGGCAGAGGCAGAAGAAAATCCATGTATAAGTGGACCCAAGCAGTACAAATCCATGTTGTTCAAGGGTCAACTGTACTTTGTTTTATATTTTTAGAGATTACCTTCTGGTTTATTGTATACATCTTTAATTATCAGAGTCTACCTTAAAGTGATATTGTATCACTTCATACATAGTTAAAATAATAATTTTACCACAGGATGATTTTATTTTCCTTTTCTCATCATTTATACTTTTGTTATCATACATTTCACTTTTACACATGTTATAAGCTCCATAATAAATTATTATTTGTTTTGGATAGTTTTTATAGCTATATCTTGTAATTCATTCATCTTTTCTTCTGCAGTGTCTAATGTTCTGTTAATCTCCAGTGTATTTTTCTGTTCAAACACTGTAGTTTTCATCGGTAGACATTTGATTTGTTTTGTTTTTAAATCTCATCTTCCATGTCTATTTCACATGCTCAGTCTTTCCTCTAACTTACTGAATATGTGAAATAATAGTTGATTCTCATTAGCAATAGTTATGTTCTAAAAGGTCATTATGGACACTGAATTAGCAAATACTGAACCGTTGCTCCTAGGAGAAGTACAGGATTAAGTTCCTGTGAACTCCTAGTTACATTTCTGTCATCTGATCATTATACTGTATAATCTTGTTTTATGCATCCTTCTGTTTGAAGATACCACAATTAACATATACTGTTTATTCACTAACAGTGAGCTCATGGCCACCAACACTATAGCTCATCATGAATGAAGGTTATCTAACATATATATTTTCTCCATAAGGCACATTACAGCTTCCTTGTGCTTAGAAACACTAGACAACACTTTAGCACTATGCTTGGGGCCATTTTAATCAGGGAAATCACCGACCAAAAGCACAAAAATGCAAAGAGTGTAGCATTAAGTAGACTATGAGAAGGACACTTGTTTTTCACATAAGAGCTGAAACATGAAGGCAGAGCATCACCTTGTTGAACCTTAGCTGTGAACACATGTGTTGAGGGACTAAACTTTTTAGTCCCTCTGCATATGTCACAAATGACTACAAAAGTACGTGAGTATTGATTTTGAGATTACAAATAAATTTTATTGAGTACACAAATTTGCAAATATGGAACTTAGACGAGGAGTGGGATATTTACATATTCTTATAGTACCTCTACACAAATCTTTACTAAGTATAACATAAATGGATGTTAGTAAAACTGGAATTACAGGCATGAGCCACAGTGCCCAGCCACATATTCTGAGTAGAGGAAAATTTCATTAAACTTGAACAATACTAGGAAATTGAGGACTGTGAAGACACTTTTTATTCATGGTATCTAGTGATATTTAGGTTCTTATTTCTCTTCCTTTTGTCTCAGCGTTGTCAGACCCAAGCAGTAGACTTTCAACTTCTCCTCCTCCTCCAGCAATTGCAGTTCCCTTGCTGGAAATGGGGTTCTCTCTTCGGCAGATTGCCAAAGCCATGGAAGCTACAGGTACGATAAGTTTTTATATATCAGTGTATACAGATATGAGAAGTCCTAGCTTATTAAAGACAACATAATTTTTAAGAGGCTATGAAACTTGGTAAGATTTTTAACACTATATTTTGTTACAAGAGCATCATAGCAAACACTCTTAAACTGGTAACATAAAGACCTAATTCTTTGCTCAAAGTCAGCATCAGACTGTTTTTCCCCTGTATAGGTGCTCGGGGAGAGGCTGATGCCCAGAATATCACTGTCCTTGCCATGTGGATGATAGAGCACCCTGGGCATGAGGATGAAGAGGAGCCCCAGTCGGGCAGCACAGCAGACTCCAGGCATGGAGCAGCCGTTCTAGGCAGTGGCGGGAAGTCAAATGATCCCTGTTATTTGCAGTCACCTGGAGACATACCATCAGCTGATGCTGCTGAAATGGAGGAAGGTTTTAGTGAAAGGTGAAATTCCAGTTCCTGTACTTTTGTTCCATGTGTTATAAATTTCAAAGCCCCATTTATTATATATCCCTTCATAAATGCTTCTAATTGTATGTAAAGTTGATAAATATAGTTATATGAAAAGATGGGCATTTTAGTTACAAGTTTATATTTCTGTGAAGGGTAGAAGTGATATGACAAGTTTTAATTTGAACAGGTGTTTTCATGCCAGAAGGAATTTCATAATTTTTGTATAAAATTGTACTGAAAAAGGAAACAAAACAAGTTTATTTTGAAGTAAACATGCTAATAAAATAATTTTATCTCATACAAGTGATATTAAATCGAGTATTCATTTTAATATTGGACCTTGATTTAATGTATTTGATAGAATTGAACTTTTTTTTCTTTTTTTTTTTTTTTTTTGAGACAGAGTCTCACTCTGTCGCCAGGCTGGAGTGCTGTGGCACGATGTTGGCTCACTGCAAGTTCCACCTCCCTGGTTCAAGCAATTTCCTGCCTCAGCCTCCCAAGTAGCTGGGACTATAGGTACCTGCCACCATGCCCGGCTCATTTTTTGTGTTTTTAGTAGAGACAGGGTTTCACCGTGTTGGCCAGGATGGTCTCGAACTCCAGCCCTCGTGATCCACCCGCCTCAGCCTCCCAAAGTGCTGGGATTACAGGCATGAGCCACCGTGCCTGGCGTAGAATTGGACTTTTAACTCTTCTCTGTGTAATATTTATATTTTCATCTCTTGTATAGTTTTCAATATCTGGTAGAAGATGCCCCTTTAAGTGTAAAAAGATTTCTGTGATAATGCCTATCCTAAAATGAGATGTAATAGAATCTCTTATGAATTCTCCCTAAAAATCTTCTTTCCTTCATCACTTCTTATGACTTTAGATCTTTTATTTTTCATTTTAACTATGGAGCCATATAGTAACCAAGGCTTGTGTCCTGTATGGCATGCAAGCTTTTTCCAACAAGCTCAGTGAATGTTTTCATAACATATTTCGAAATACCTGTTTTTCCTAGGCAAGGATTCTCAATCATTTCAAATTTTAAGTATTTAATCATTTAGAATTTAGTTAAGGTCATATTTGATCTCATTTAAATTTGAGCTGCATTAAACATCATTTTGTTGTTGGCAGAATTCAAAATCAGATAGTTATTGCTCAGGTCACAGGAAATGATATGTGTATAATTGAACTGTACAGGGATAAAGATGTGTTTCACATTTTATCATAAACATATTTTATTCTCAGTGAGAATAAAGTAACACTGCAAGTAAGCTTATACCTATGCTTTCTTTTCATAATGGTTTTTAAAAATTTGTGTTGCTTTCTCACTTGCACTTGTAGCCCTGATAATTTGGATCATACAGAGAATGCAGCTTCTGGAAGTGGACCATCAGCTAGAGGTCGCTCAGCAGTAACGAGAAGGCACAAGTTTGACTTAGCTGCTCGCACATTGCTAGCAAGAGCAGGTAATTGTATGTTTCATATCCTTTTCTTTGTGAAAGATCTTATTTTGAAAGCAATATAAAGGCACATTAAAGAAGATGCAAACTAATGATACTAAGTGCTCAGTCCCTCCACATTAACAGAATAGCTATTTGGATATCATTTTCTATGCATTTACATAATTTTATTTAAATCATAGCATACATTCATAGGCTTATTTTAAGTTCCCCCGGGTGCAGAAGTCTATACTGGCCACTTGTAGATTTTGAGAAATTATATAAATGCTCTTCCTTCTGCTCTCAGTCAATTATAATTTAAGAAGTGATGATGCATGTTTAATATTTAGCATCAGTGGTAAGAAGGAGCTGGAAAGGGCACTGTGCCAAAAAAAGTAGGCACTGGCTTTTCAGATGTACTACTCTGTGGATGTTAGGGCTTCACTGCTAGGTAAGGACCAGATTCCCTCATTACATTAGTAAAGTCTAGGATTATGTTCTGGGCATGTAAAATATAAATTATAAGGAATATATTTTCCAAATCAAAAACTTGAATATGTGATTTGTCAAAACAGAATTTGATCATTGAAATCCTAGAACATAAGTAATGATTCAGTAATTTACGGGAACAGTGAGAGAACTTGAGACCATCCTAGAAAATATAGGATGTATATTTCTCATATAATTAAGGTGACTGATAACGTGTAGGTGAGAACCTATCTCAATTGGCTTATTGGATCTCAGACCATAAAACATCATATTATACCTATCACACGTGTTTCCTCTCTTGCAAATGGGGATAGTAATAGCACTCATATCTCACTGGGTTATTGAGAGGTTTAAGTAAGAGAATCCATGCAATGCTTTATAATGTTTTTGTTGCTGTTGTTAGAGATAGGATCTGGATCTGTCACCCAAGCTGGAGTGCAATGGCACAATCCTAGGTCACTGTAACCCTGAACCCCTGGGCTCAAGACATCCTCCTGTCTCAGCCTCCTGAGTAGCTAGGACTACAGGCACATGCACCATACCCAGCTAACTTTTTAAATTTTTTTGTAAAGACAGGGTCTTACTATGTTGCCCAGGCTGGTCTCAAACTCCTAGCCTCAAGTGATTTCTCCTGCCTCCACCTCCCAAAGTGCTGGGATTGTAGGCATAAGCCACTGCTATAATGATAATCATATAGAAAAAAAACTTCAATAAATATTGGCTGTTACTACATGTATGGCAATTAAGAGCTGGCGAAATACTCAGAATTATTTTATGCATTCAAATAAAATGCCTTTTTGTTTTGTTCTGAGCGGGATTATACCGCTCTGTGCAGGCCCACAGGAATCAAAGTCGGAGAGAAGGAATATCTTTGCAGCAAGACCCAGGGGCGTTGTATGACTTTAATTTAGATGAGGAATTGGAAATTGATCTTGATGATGAAGCAATGGAAGCTATGTTTGGACAAGACCTGACCAGTGACAATGATATTCTGGGAATGTGGATCCCAGAGGTACTGGATTGGCCTACCTGGGTGTGTGTGACTGCAGCGGGGGCTGCTCTGACTTATTTTCCTGCCCTCCTGTTCATATAGCTTACTAACAGCAGCCTTGCCTAGAGTTGAAACACTCTAAAAAATCTTGTATCTCATCCTGATGTTTGGGGATTTAAAGCCTGAGGTTACTTTGATACCTACAAACTAATAAGGAAAAGTCTCTCTTGCTTTCTCTGTGGGATTTTATTGCTTCTCTCCCCAGACAAGATGAATAGAGCCATACTGTGGTAATATTTGATTCTGATGTCAAAGATAGATTACAAAACAAGCATCAGGTTCCAGTAGATGTTGACAGGTTATATAACATGGCTGTTATACTCACATTGCTATCTGAATGCATGTTCTTCTCCTTCATAGGTTCCATTTAATCAATGTAATGCCTAATTCTAGGAACCAGTGCTCACCTAGATCTTGTCAATACTTCCATCTGGGGGAAGGGTACATGGTGGGTTTGTATGTATACATTGTTTAGCATTACATTTTTGTAGTAGGGAGACCAAAAAGCTCATAGGTGTAAGTCCTACAGGAAAGAGAATCTGCTATATAAATAAGTGAATCGTAATGATTTTTCTCAAAAATTTATAAAATAGTTATGCATTTTGTGACCAGATGAAAAATAATTCTTTTCACTATTTTTTTTTTTTAAACTCATTTCGAGATAGGACACATTGTCATGTTTATTAACTTTTCTCAGTAGGATACTCAGTTACTTGTATTATTGATATAACTTACTAGAGTGAGAGAGAGCAAAGAACACCTTCAGATTGTGTTATCTGAATTCTGATTTGAAAGAAATATTTATGTAGCGTTAATGAACGTGGAAATATTCTAGCATCTGTAATAAAGTAGTGAATTTAATATCATAAATAATCTACTTGGCACTTCTTGGTTTTATGTTAAATTGACTGTAATCATTTGGTATGAAATCCTTTTGTGCAGCATGTTTGCGAGTCTGAAGACAGGGAAGAAGTGGTGGTGTGTGAACTGTGTGAATGCAGTGTTGTCAGCTTCAATCAGCACATGAAGAGAAACCACCCAGGCTGCGGGCGCAGTGCAAACCGCCAGGGCTATCGCAGCAATGGTTCCTATGTGGATGGCTGGTTTGGTGGTGAATGTGGGAGTGGAAATCCATACTACCTGTTATGTGGCACCTGCAGGGAGAAGTACTTAGCCCTGAAGACCAAATCCAAGACAACAAGTTCTGAAAGGTACCTTGAAATTGTCTAGATATCCAGACCTCCTGAAGATACCTCATACCTTAAGTCTTGGGAACTATAGATTTTTCATGTGAGGAGTTGCATTTAACCTTCCCTGAAATCCCATGATTCCTACACTTTGGGCAGAAGGGATGGATGGGGTTTCAGAAATTCATGTTCTCAGGAATAGTGGCATGGCAACATATCCTTCCCTGGAGTTTGACCGTGTTAACCTTTGACTTGTTGGCAAGTAATGGTCAGGACCCTTTCCTTAACCCTCAGGAGGCTTCTACTCAATTCTTTTCGTTGGTGTTTTCTACCATATTTCTGGCATTTTAATTAAGATCTTTTTCCTGATTAAAAAAAGAGACTTTTGATTAAATGAGTTCCATAAAAATATTATCTCTTTACATCCTTAATTCCTAGAGAGTAGGTTTGTTGCCCTTATTGTCACCTATTAAAATCTTTAAGGTTTTATGGAATAGAATTTGGTTAAAAGAGTTGTTTTAGGTAACCCAGAAATCTCCCCAGTAGTTTGGTTAAATAATCATTGATGTTGTAAGCATGTATGTACCTACATACCAGCAGTTTTTATTATGTTAGCCTATAACATGAAACATACTTTTTTATTTTGTGCTGCTTTATTAATGACCTCTTAAAATATTCTAATGACTTAATTTGCATTTTGGGGTACTAACTGTTTTATATAAAAATGCAATGTTCTTCATGTTTGGTGCAGGTACAAGGGACAAGCTCCAGATCTAATTGGCAAGCAAGACAGTGTGTATGAAGGTAGTTTGTTTTGAGAGCCTCTTTATTTTACATGTTTTTTTAATATATCCTCTCTGCTTAACATCTGTTACTAAAATTCACCTTCGTGTGTGTGTGTTTGTATTTGTGTACATGTTAACTTAAATTTTCCCTTAAAAACTCAAGGTAGTTTAATAGCAACAACCCTGGTTTAAAAGTCAAAGGAAGAGAACCTGGTTTCAAACATCAGCTTTACCACAGAATATTAATTTCTATTTGGTGTATTTTTTTTTCAAAGTAGGGAAAGGATGTGGTATATTTTGAATTTCCACCCTAATTGTGGAAAGTAAAAAATAAATACAGATGAGCATTGATGTTCCTGGAGCACTCATTGTCTTGAAATAACTCATTCCCTAATGATTACAGACAGCTAAGAACTCTTTGTTAGACCCATGACAGTATTTTTAATTAGTTTAAACCTTTATTACCAGCTATAGCATTTGCTATTGCTGTCAATTTATTTAACTACATTGACTCCCTTTCCCTGAGAGTCTCACTTATGCTTCAGGAGTGCAGTTTGGTTAAGTTTGCAGGAGATGGTGCCGTAATTCATTATGTGGTCACTGGACTTTCAGTCTATCTGCATTTTATTTATTTATTTATTTATTTATTTATTTATTTATTATTTTTATTTCTTTGAGATGGAGTCTCACTCTGTTGCCCAGGCTGGAGTGCTGTGGCGTGATCTCAGCTCACTGCAGCCTCCGCCTTCCAGGTTCAAGCGATTCTCCTGTCTCAGCCTCCTGAGTAGCTGGGATTACAGGCGCACACCACCATGCCTGGCTAATTTTTGTATTTTTTGGTAGGGATGGGGTTTCATCCTGTGGGCCAGGCTGGTCTCAAATTCCTGACCTCAGGTAATCCACCCACCTCGGCCTCCCAGAGTGCTGGGTTTACAGGCGTGAGCCGTCGCATCTGGCCGCTCATCTGCATTTTAGATGTATTTTCAGAATAACCATTGCCAGCAGATTTATGTAATATTTATACTCACATACTATACATTTATTTATTTAAATTCCAGAAGACTGGGACATGTTGGATGTTGATGAAGATGAAAAGCTAACTGGTGAAGAAGAATTTGAATTGCTTGCTGGACCGCTTGGTTTAAATGACCGGCGCATTGTACCAGAACCAGTTCAGTTCCCTGACAGTGATCCACTAGGAGCATCAGTAGCAATGGTCACAGCCACCAACAGTATGGAAGAGACTCTAATGCAAATAGGTAAACTGAAATGCTGATTTGCATTGATTTTATAGCATCTACTGTAGTTTGTTTCTTAGGTAAATAATAATAAAGTAAAAGTAATTAAGACTAATGGTTCAACATTATCTCACCCTAACAAGTCTCTTTAGCCAGTTGTTTTAACATTTTGAAGGTATAATGTGATATTAAGTTTTGGCTGGGCGTGTTGGCTTATGCTGGTGATCCCAGCACTTTGGAAGGCTGAAGAAAGAAGGTCGCTTGAAGCCAACAGTTCAGGACCAGCCTGGGCAACATGGTGAGACCCATTTCTATAAAAAAAATGAAGAAGAGTAGCTGGGTGTGGTGTTGTGCACCTTTAGTCCCAGCTACTCAGGAGGCTGAGGCAGAAAAATCGTTTAAGCCCAGGAGTTTGAGGTTATGGTGAGCGATGATTGAGCCACTGCACTCCAGCCTGGGTGACAGAACCAGACCCTGTCTCAAGAGGAAAAAATAAACTTTAAAAATTTTTTTTGTCTTTCATGATACCGAAGCAATAAAAAGATTTATAAGACTTATTATTTAAAAAAAAAAAAATTGGTGTTAAGAGAATCCTGTAACCAACTCAAAATTATTGTGCAGTCTTCTTTTTATTTGGGTGAGAGGGTGTGGTAAATTTTTGGTATAGGGAATACAAAATAAAGAATTGGGTGATATTGGTAATTCAGTCCTTTATAAATTCTCAAAGCATGTTTTTAAAACTTTCTTATATCTTTCTTATCAGTAGATGTGATATATGGACAAAATGAACAAAACAATACTTAATGGAAAAATTTCTCCTGTGGTAAATACATTGTTAACATAGAAATATCTAAGTTAGAAATATCCAAGTTTAAACTTAGAAATGTGTGAGTTTCTCCTAAGAAATTTTCTATATAACCAAGTTCCAGATGAGCGAAAGACATTGGTTTGTTATGGAACCTCTGTAGAACAGGAAATTTTTTTAGTAGTTCAGATATATTTTTTTTCTTACCTTGTTGAGAACGAAACAAAATTATGTTTTTCAGGTTGCCATGGCTCCGTAGAAAAGAGCTCCTCTGGGAGAATAACGTTAGGAGAGCAGGCAGCTGCCCTAGCAAACCCTCATGACCGTGTGGTGGCTTTAAGGAGAGTGACTGCTGCTGCTCAGGTTCTTCTGGCCAGAACCATGGTCATGAGAGCACTGTCTCTTCTCTCAGTCAGGTAAGTGTTATTTTATGTCATATGATGCTAAGTTAACTTCTAATGTACGTTAGCTGGGAGTCTGGTGGTGTTTGGGAGGGTGAGAGAGAATTTGAGAAGCTTGAATATGTACTGTTGAATGAAAGATGTTAGACATAGTCATCATTGTTATTCACTCAATTGGTCTTTCAGTTAATACTTGGCTCTTTTTAGGTAGAAAATAATGCCATTATCACAACTGAGTAAACTGCATACATTTTATTTTGTTGCTTGAAATGGGAAACTAAGGCTGTTGATCCAAATGGTGCTGGATTAAAAACTAAAGGTCAAAATGTATCGACCGTCTGTGTAGCTAAGTCAGCCTGCAGATACCATCATGGGGATCCTTGCTGTTTTCATACTGTGGATTGTAATGTAAAAAGGGGGTGAGAACCAGAAATACCTAAAAGGTAGCCATTTAAGAAGTGATAAAGCAGGAGTATTTAATGGCAAATCAGTGAAGGCAGAAGGATCCTGAAAGGAAAACAAAATTTCCATAAGACTGTGTGCTATTGGCTCAAGGATAGGCAAATAGGATAGGACAGAAGAGAGTTCAGAAACCGACCCACACATATAAATAAACACTTGATTTATGACAGTGGTTCACACTGTAGAGCAATAGAGAAAGGATTTTTTTTTTCAATAACTGAAGCAGGGTCTGATGGTTTATCCACATAGGAAAAAAAAAAAAGCCGGCCGGGCGCGGTGGCTCAAGCCTGTAATCCCAGCACTTTGGGAGGCCGAGACGGGTGGATCACGAGGTCAGGAGATCGAGACCATCCTGGCTAACATGGTGAAACCCCGTCTCTACTAAAAAAAAAATACAAAAAACTAGCCGGGCGAGGTGGCGGGTGCCTGTAGTCCCAGCTACTCGGGAGGCTGAGGCAGGAGAATGGCCTAAACCCAGGAGGCGGAGCTTGCAGTGAGCTGAGATCCGGCCACTGCACTGCACTCCAGCCTGGGCGACAGAGCTAGACTCCGTCTCAAAAAAAAAAAAAAAAAAAAGCCTTGGTCCCAACCTCATATTATATAAAGCAAATAATTATAAAGTGGCCCTTAGATTTAAATATGACAGAAAAATAAATCAGTAAAGTTTATTGAAGGTAACATAGAAGAATTTCTTCTTGATCTTGGGACAAGCAAAAATTCCTCAAGCAGGTCACAAAAGGAATCTGCCATAAAAGATTGATAAATTGGAATACAATAAAATAGAAAACCTCTGTTTAGCAAAAGTGATTTGAAAAATAAGAAAGTAAAAAAGCAAGCCATAGAATGGGAGAAGATATTAGTAATGCATCTAACCAATAGAATGTGTAAATAATTCCTATAAGTTAACAAGAAAAAGACAACCCAGAAGAAAGTGGGCAAAACACATTAAGAAGTGTTTCACAGAAGAGGATCCCCAAATGGCCAATAAACATGAAAAGATGTTCAACCTCATCGAGTCTTCGGAGAAATGAAAATTAAAACCCAATGTGATTGGGAGGCCAAGACGGGAAGAACCCTTGAACCCAGGAGTTTGAGACCGCCCTGGGAGACATAGTGAGACCCTGTCTCAAAAAACAAAACAAAAAAAACACCTAGGACAAAAACCCCACCAATGAGATACTACTGTACACCCACAAGAATGGCAAACATTTAAAACACTAGGGAGAAAAAAGTGACTGAAACAGCTAAAACTCTCATACATTGTTAGTGAGAAAATAAGTTGGTATAACCACTTTGGAAAACTGTTTGATAGTATCAACTAAAGCTGAACATGAATATACTTTGTGACCCAGAGATCCACTTCTGGGTATATATCCAACAGAAATACTTAAATATGTGCCCCCTAAAGACATCTCCAATCATTCTTGGTAGTATTATTCATAATAGCCCCATGTTGGAAACCACCTGATTGTCATCTGTATGGATAAATGAACTGTGGCAGATTTCATGTATATGTCAATGAAAATGAACTGCTCAATGCTACAAGATTTGGATGAATCTTACAAACATAATATTGAAGAAGCGAGACACAAAAGAGTACATACATTATTATTCAATTGATGTAAAGTTCAAAAGCAGGCAAAACTAATTTGTAGCTTTAGAAGTCAGGATAGTGGTTGCTTTTGAGAGTATCGTGACTGAGAAAAGCCCAAAGCAGGTTTCTGAGGTACTGGCAATGTTCTGTTTCTTGATCTGGAGAGTGGTGACATGGGTTTGTTCAGTTTACCAAAATTTATGCTTTGTGAACATTCCTGTTTTACTTTGGCAGTTCAGTTGTACTTCAAGTATATGCCAATATTTATTAAAAGCAGAGAAAGTTTAGATGCCAGTTTTCAGCTTGGTATCTTTGGCAACTCTTAGCACATGTATTGCTAATGATAGTGCAGCTTACATTTTATTATGGTTGTTGATGCTATGAATGATATGTGGGACTGCAAATGGTCCCTTAAGAAATCCATTTTCTTTATCCATCTGAAGTGTTTTTCTTTACTGGCAGTGGTTCCAGTTGTAGCCTCGCTGCTGGTCTTGAGTCTCTGGGGCTAACAGATATCCGAACACTGGTTCGATTAATGTGCTTGGCAGCGGCAGGGAGAGCTGGCCTCTCCACCAGCCCTTCTGCCATGGCTAGCACCTCAGAACGATCACGAGGTGGGCATAGCAAGGCTAACAAGCCTATCTCTTGCCTGGCCTATCTGAGCACTGCAGTGGGATGTCTGGCATCAAATGCTCCTAGTGCTGCCAAACTGCTGGTACAGTTGTGTACACAGGTAAGCTAGTTTCAGAACTTTTCCCCATTACATTGCTTATTTCTGACTGATTCTTGAGCCTTTTGAAATGAAATATTTTTGTTCCAAAATTACATGTAAAAATTAAACCTGTTTTTCCAATTGCTTCTTCAGAACTTGATTTCTGCTGCAACAGGTGTAAATCTAACCACAGTTGATGACTCAATTCAGCGAAAGTTTCTACCCAGCTTTCTCCGAGGAATTGCTGAAGAGAACAAGCTTGTGACCTCCCCAAACTTTGTTGTAACACAGGCCCTTGTGGCATTGCTAGCAGACAAAGGGGCCAAACTAAGACCTAACTATGATAAGTCAGAAATTGAAAAGAAAGGTAGGTTTCATACTTCTGAAAGATACAGTCTTCTAGTTGACTTTATTCGTATTTTTAAATAATGTTTTTACATTGTTAGTATATGATAAATTATGACATGTGAGTTTCTTAAGTTTAGAACATAAAAGAAGTGCATGGATACTTTTTCCACTGTGTATGGAAACAAATATTAGAAAATGTACCATGTTATTTTAGTTACAGATTATGATTTGAGTTGCCATAGATAATAATCCTGGTAGAATTCTTTAATAAAATTTAGATGAAGGTAGTGTTATTTTTCTCTTTGTTTTAAGATTGTAACACTTTGAAGGGACTACTTATCACTACTATCTGCCTTTCTCTTCATCAGGACCATTTAGCCAAGAGATACGGCTTTTGTTTTTTGTTTGTTTATTTTCGAGACAGTCTCACTCTGTCGCCCAGACTGGAGTGCAGTGGCATGATCTTGGCTCAGTACAACCTCCACCTCCTGGGTTCAAGTGATTCTCCTGCCTCAGCCTCCCAAGTAGCTAGGATTACAGGCACATGCCACCACGCCTGGCTAATTTTTGTATTTTTAGTAGAGACAGGGTTTTGCCATGTTGGCCAGGCTGATCTTGAACTCCTGGCCTCATGTGATCCGGCCACCTCGACCTCCCAAAGTGCTCAGATTACAGGCATGAGCCAACCACGCCTGGCCATCACTGGCTTTTGGATCTGTCAGCCCAGTTCCTTGACTGGCTACAACACCATCACTTTTGAGCAACAAAAGCCAAGCTGTTTTTCTTAAAGGCATGCTGTCTCTGTCCTGGTTTTAAAATTATTCCTGCTGCTTTCTTAGTCTACTGAGTCCTTGGAGCAAAGACTACTGATTGTTGTGTAATAAAATTTATGTATTTATTTATTTTTGAGATGGAGTCTTGGTCTGTCACCCAGGCTGGAGTGCAGTGGTGCAATCTCGGCTCACCGCAGCCTCTGTCTCCCAAGTTGAAGCAATTCTCTTGCCTCAGCCTCCCGAGTAGCTGGGATTACAGGCGCGTGCCACCACACCTGGCTAATTTTTTTTTTTTTTTGTATTTTCAGTAGAGATGGGGTTTTGCCATGTTGGCCAGGCTGGTCTCGAACTCCTGACCTCGGGTGATCCTCCCACCTTGGCCTCCCAAAGTGCTGAGATTACAGGCATGAGCCACCGCACCTGGCCTAAAATGTATATTTTAAATGAATCAGATTTCTTACAGAATTTGATGTGAGATAAATGCTTTATTTCTTATGTGTATATTTTAGTGAAATAATTACTGGGAAAAGTGCTAATTCTTAAAAGATATGGGTTAACCCATTTGCTTGTTCACCACCACCAGATCTCACCTGAGCATCATTTCATGTTTTGTTTAAGCAGGTTTAATTGCCCAATTGTATGCCCATCCTTCCTATGATCCTTCTGCTGTAGGCCCTCTAGAGCTGGCTAATGCCCTGGCAGCCTGCTGCCTCTCCTCCAGGCTGTCCTCACAGCATCGGCAATGGGCGGCTCAGCAACTCGTGCGCACTCTTGCTGCACACGACCGTGACAACCAAACTACTCTGCAAACACTCGCCGATATGGGAGGAGATCTTAGAAAATGCTCCTTTATCAAGTTGGAGGCTCATCAGAACAGAGTAAGTATTTTGAGTATAAAGTGTGTTAATCACCTTATGTGAGATGAAATAGTCTCTGCCCTTCTCAAAGAGCTCAAAGTTTAGGTCTCTCTCTTTGTGTCACTCTCTTTCACACATGCACACATACACACACATGCACACAATTACAAAAATGTTCCTGGCAGTTACCAACTCTGCTTTCTCTGTATGCTGGTTTGATATAATAGTATACAAACGGGAGAATTGGATGGGGGATGAGAAGAAAACCAAAGGAATAGCTTCACAAAAGATGAAGGCTTTTGCATTTGGCCCTCTGTTATCTGTGGGTTCCACATCCATTGATTCAACCAACTACCAATGCAAAATATTGGGGTAAAAAATAATGATCCAATACTAAAAAATAATACAAATAAAAAGTACAGTATAACTTTTGTGCATAGTATTTACATTCTATTAGGTATTTAAAGTAATCTTGAGATGATTTAAATTACATGGGAGTATATACATATGTTATATGCAGATACTACCCCTTTTTTTTTTTTTTTTTGAGATGGAGTCTCGCTCTGTCACCCAGGCTGGAGTGCAGTGGCCGGATCTCAGCTCACTGCAAGCTCCGCCTCCCGGGTTCACGCCATTCTCCTGCCTCAGCCTCCCGAGTAGCTGGGACTATGGGCGCCTGCCACCTCGCCCGGCTAATTTTTTGTATCTTTTAGTAGAGACGGGGTTTCACCATGTTAGCCAGGATGGTCTCGATCTCCTGACCTCGTGATCCACCCGTTTGGCCTCCCAAAGTGCTGGGATTACAGGCTTGAGCCACCGTGCCCAGCCTACTACCCCATTTTTATAAGGAATCTGTCTGCAAATTTGGGGCAGGGGATCATGGAACCAATCACCCACAGATACTGAAGGACAACACGCAAGAGGAAAAGAAATTGGCCTCACTATTTTAATCTAACCCACGGGATCTCTCAGCTATAACAAGAAATGAAGATTGAATTGTATTACTTAAATAAATCTTTTTTTTTTTTTTTTTTTTGATGGAGTCTCACCCAGGCTGGAGTACAGTGGCGAGATATTAGCTCACTAGAGTCCCCGCCTCCCAGATTCAAGTGATTCTCCTGCCTCAGCCTCCTGAGTAGCTGGGATTACAGCTGTGCACCACCACACCCAGCTAATTTTTTGTATTTTTAGTGGAAACAGGGTTTTTCCATGTTGGCCAGGCGGGTCTCACTTCTGACCTCAGGTGATCCACCTGCCTTGGCTTCCCAAAGTGCTGGAATTACAGGTGTGAGCCACTGCACCCGGCCTACTTAAACAATTTTTAAAATTATTTCTTAGTCTGTGTTATTTATTTTATAGAATATAAAATGTTAAAGTGCTTACTAAGTAAACATATTTAGTAAAGATTATAATAGTTCTCAGATAATTCAAATGCGTTAGTGCATAGTACCTTAAAGCTATACGCCAAATAAGTATAGCTTCAAATATATTTGCAAGCCATTTAGAAAAGAATGGAGGCTGGGTGTGGTGGCTTATGTCTATAATCCCAGAACTTTGAGAGGCTGAAGTGGGCAGATCACTTGAGGCCAGGCATTCAAGACCAGCCTGGCTAACATGGTGAAACCTGTCTCTACTAAAAGTATAAAAATTAGCCAGGCATGGTGGCACATACCTGTAATCCAGCTACTTGGAGGCTGAGGCACGAGAATTGCTTGAACATGGGAGGTGGAGGTTGCAGTGAGCTGAGATTGAGCCACTGCATTCCAGTCTGGGCAACAGAGCAAGACTTCATCTCAGTAAAAGAAAAGAAAAGAATGGATGCTTTTCCTTTAATTTCATGGTAGATTTTTTAAAATTGGATACGACTTTTTCAAATAATAAAATCATTTGAATCAAGTATTACTAGACTTACCCGTTTCAACTTTTCTAGGTAATGACATGTGTTTGGTGTAATAAAAAAGGTCTTTTGGCTACAAGTGGCAATGATGGCACCATCCGCGTATGGAATGTTACCAAGAAGCAATATTCACTGCAACAGACCTGTGTGTTCAACAGATTGTGAGTGCTAACATTACATGTATACCATTTAAAATAAGAGAATCCTAAACATGCCTCATCTTGGTTGTGTTAATGTAATCATATTGTCACTAAAAGTTTTTGAAATTTTCTTTTAGATTACTATTACTGTATCTTCAGTGTGTATTTTTAGCTTTCCAGGATAACAATTCAGAAAACATAATTTTAAACCATCCGTATCTGGACTTAGAATTAAATCAAGATCTACTGGTAAATAAACATTCAGCTATGTAAAACAGTAGGCTAATTTGCCATAGGTCTTTAAGAGTTGTTTAGGAATTAGAGTAATTATATTGCTTCTGTATCAGAATGTAGCATTTTTAACAGTTTTTTTTTGTTTATTTTTTGTTTTGTTTTGTTTTGTTTTGTGACGGAGTCTCACTCTGTTGCCTAGGCTAGAGTGCAGTGGTGCAATCTTGGCTCACCACAACCTCTGCCTCCCGGGTTCAAGCAATTCTCCTGCCTCAGCTTCCCAAGTAGCTGGGACTACAGGCACTCGCCATCATGCCCAGCTAAGTTTTGTATTTTTAGTAGAGATGGGATTTCACTATGTTGGCCAGGCTGGTCTCAAACTCCTGACCTCATGATCTGCCAGCCTCAGCCTCCCAAAATTCTGGGATTACAGTTGTGAGCCACTGCGCCCGGCTGCATTTTTAATAATTTTATAGCCAGCTGTAGCTATTTCTTTTCTGAAGACCTCCCAAGAGATTAGGCAAATAAGAATCAATGTCTTCTGAATAATAACCACCTGTACAACCCATACAAAATTCAAATGTGTTTATTGACAAGTTGTGTACTAATTAAATGAGGAAAAGTGTAATATCACTTTTTCATAATTCATTTTCACATGATGACAAATATTAATGAATGTGTAACTGTTAAATACTGCTAGCCAAGGTTTTGAAACAGAAGAATCAGTTATACACTCTAGTCTATGTGAAACCCTTATTTTAAGGTTTGAGGTTTAATTTACTTTTGAACGATGGGGATTAGAATTGCATACTTATCTGTTATATTCTAGGGAAGGGGATGCTGAGGAAAGCCTGGGATCACCCAGCGATCCAAGTTTCTCACCAGTTTCCTGGAGTATCAGTGGCAAATATCTAGCAGGCGCTTTGGAAAAGATGGTGAATATCTGGCAAGTTAATGGTAAGAGTCATGTAAACACTAGTAAACTGCTGAAACTAGTTTTTTAAAAACCTTCCTCTTAGGCTTCTGAACAGTGGTTTCTCTTCACCTTGAAACTCACAAGCCTTCCAACAACTTTGAAAATCTATGCCCTGTGTGCTTCAAATTAGAGAGGAAGTGCTCATTTATTGACTTTTCTTTCTGGGACTGTCAACTAACCTAGTAGTTATAAACTTAAATTTTTTTTCATGTACTACTAAGTATTCAGAATAGGGTTTGAGGAGATGTAGTCGTCACTGAATTTTAAGCTATATATTCTTTTGAATTGCTTGAAATATTTCTATTATGTTTATTTTGTAGGTATAAATTCTTGTCAGTTTTTATTATTCCTCTCTGGAAAGTAAAAATAATTATTGTAATATTGAGCTTTTTAGTATTTTTGTTTGTTTTTTACATATTTGAGGAATAGCTGTTCTGTGTCACATATTTGAGGAATAGCTGTTCTGTCACATATTTGAGGAATAGCTAGCCTTAACTGCAGGTAAGTTTCTTATGCTAATCTGGTTATCAGTAATTGTTGAGAAAGGACTTAAGTGCTTGACATCTGTACATTCAGTGTTTTTTCTTTACACTCTCTTCTATAAAGGTACCATTTTGTCCTATTAATAGTTACAGATAGCCAGGCGTGATGACATGTGCCTGGAACCTTAGGGAATCAGGAGGCTGAGGCCCAAGGATTGCTTGGGCCTGGGAGTTTGAGGCTGCAGTGAGCCGTGATCATGCCACTGCACTCACTCCAACTTGGGCAATACAGCAAGACCCTCTCTCAAAAAAAAAAAAAAAAAAAAAATCAAAAAACAAACAAAAAAACCAGTTACAGAAAAACATTAATTTTATTTATTTATTTATTTTGAGATGGAGTCTCACTCTGTCACTCAGGCTGGAGTGCAGTGGCGTGATCTCGGCTCACTGCAGCCTCCGCCTCCCAGATAGCTGGGACTACAGGCGTGCGCCACCATGCCTGGCCAATTTTTTTTGTAGTTTTAGTAGAGACGAGATTTCACCATGTTGGCTAGGCTGGTCTCGAACTCCTGACCTCAGGTAATCGACCTGCCTTGGCCTCCCAAAGTGCTAGGATTACAGGCATGAGCCACTGTGCCCAGCTGAAAAAGTTTAATTTTATGATCATATATAGTATATAAATGAAGGATCCTGCCTTCACAGTCTTATTTATTAGCAGGCTATTATGAAATTCGGAACTGCTTTGAGTGTGTTTTAGAATTAAGTAATATTTATTTTTGTTCCTTTTTTTTCTTTTTAATAATTAAGTAACAACTAGTCAACATTTTTTCCCTCTTTAGGAGGAAAAGGATTAGTAGATATTCAGCCTCATTGGGTATCTGCCCTGGCTTGGCCAGAAGAGGGTCCGGCTGCAGCCTGGTCAGGAGAGTCTCCAGAATTGTTGTTGGTGGGACGGATGGATGGATCTCTGGGACTGATTGAAGTTGTTGATGTGTCCACCATGCACCGTCGAGAATTGGAGCATTGCTATCGAAAGGATGGTAAATGACTGCACTTATGTCTAGTTGACAGAGTCTCCAACTTCCTTTCTAGACTTAGCTTTTTGGCACTTACTTTTAAAAATGCTAAGTGAATATTATCTTTGGTTTGTTTTCAAAATTTTCCAGTCATGTTTTAATTCTAATTAGTTGCTGAATTGAAAGATATTTATCTCCCAGCCCCCACCACACATCTCTGCCAAAATGAGATTTAATGGTATTATATTAGTCATTCATCTTTTGTGTGACTTAATATTTATAGCAGATTCCAAGTCTCCTTTGAAAGTTAGGACTGTCCAAGAGAAAAAAAGATCATCATCATTATTGATGGAGATGAAATTTTGTGTGTGTGTGTGTGTGTTTTTTTTTTTGTTTTGTTTTGTTTTGTTTTGTTTTGTTTTGTTTTGAGAAGGAGTCTCACTCTGTTACCAGGCTGGAGTGCAGTGGTGTGATCTTGGCTCACTGCAACCTCTGACTCCCTGGTTCAAGCTATTCTCCTGCCTCAGCCTCCTGAGTAGCTGGGATTACAGGCATTCACCACCACGCCCAGCTAATTTTTGTATTTTTAGTAGAGACAAGGTTTCACCATGTTGGCCAGGATGGTCTTGATCTCCAGACCTTGTGATCCCCCTGCCTCGACCTCCCACAGTGCTGGGATTACAGGCGTGAGCCAATGCGCCTGGCTGAGATGAAATTGTCTTTAAAAAAATTAGTAAAATTGAAGTAATGGAGGAAGGGGGAAGAGGGGAATTCCTGGTCTGACAAGAGAGTAGGAAGTCTGCTTTCTTCTTACTGTGGTGTTCCTTTGAATATGAACGCATCTCACTAGGTTTTGTTGGTTGTCTGGGGGAAGTTGGGTAATTCAAAGGTCATAGTGCCTGCTTACATGGTATTCCATTAACAGAAGAGGTTTATTTTGTTTGTTTAGAAATAGGTAATACTTTGATAGGGTTGAAAAATTTAAGTTTTAAAACATATACAGTGAAAAGTCTTTCTCCCATCTGCTCAGTTCCCACACTCCCATTCTACCCTCACAGATACTGTTTTTACTTCTTTTGTAGCCTTTCAGTGTTACATATACTTAAAGAAGCAAATAGAAATATAGATAGTTAGAACAGAACATTTTGATAGAATGTGGAAACATACTGAATAGGGAATATTAAATCAGCAGAAAAAGAGATGTAATTTTCTTTCTGTGATTTGAATTATTTCACTTCTTAGTATCATGGTAGATTCTGGACCAAAAGGAAAGAACCTACGGTGACTTAAAATCAGCAAAGCAATTTAATTTTTGTCTTTATTTTTCAACAACCGCCTGAAAAAGAATGAAAGATTATAAATTAGGTAGTCCTTGTCACAGTTAAGTGACACTTTTAAGAAGTATGTTACGTGGAATCCCCACTGTACGCCTACATTTTGTCTAAATGCATTAAAGAGCTATTTGGAAACTTACTTGCAGTGGTTACATTATCATTATTTGTTTCAGTCTCTGTCTTTTAAGTCAGACAATGACAAATAATTCTCTTTTTCTTATTCTTTTTCTTTTGTTTTTATCATGTTAGTGTCTGTTACTTGCATTGCATGGTTCAGTGAAGACAGACCATTTGCTGTGGGATATTTTGATGGAAAATTATTACTGGGAACAAAGGAACCACTTGAGAAAGGAGGCATTGTTCTAATTGACGCACATAAGGTAAATGCATCTTTAAGAAACATAATTTTATGGGATACAAGTGCAATTTTGTTACATGCATAGATTACACAGTGGCGAAGTCAGAGATTTTAGGATATCCATCACCCAAATGACATACATTGTACCCATCAAGTAATCTCTCATAATCTACCCTCCTCCCAGCCCTCACCCTTCCAAGTCTTCTTTGTCTACCATTCCACACTCTAGGCCCATGTGTACACATGAGTTCCCTTTTCCCCACTTTCTTGCCAACAACTGTTTTTTTGTCTTTTTAATAATAACCACTTAAAAGTGAAAAAAATCTAATATTTGTCTTTCTGTGTCTGACTTATTTCACTTAAGATAATGGGGTCCAGTTCCAACCATGTTGCTGTAAAATACCTGATTTCATTCTTTTTATGGCTGCATAGTATCCCATTGTTTATGTATACCACGTTTTCATTATCTGGTCATCCATTGATGGACACTTAGGTTGATTCCATATCTTTGGTATTGTGAGTGGTGCTGTGGTAAACATATGAGTGCAGGTATCTCTTTGAGGAAATGATTTATTTTCCTTTGGGTAGACACTCCGTAGTGGGATTGCTGGATCCAGTGGTAGTTCTGTTTTTTGTTCATTGAGAAATCCCCATACTGTTTTTGATAGAGTTTGTACTAATTTACATTCCCACCAACAGTGTTTAAGAGCTCCCTTTTTGCCACTTTCTTGCCAGCATCTGTTGTTTTTTGTCTTTTTAATAATAACCATCCTGACTGGGGTGAGATGATATCTCATTGTGGTTTTATTTTTTTATTTTTTTTAATTTAAATTTTTATTTTTTTAGACGGAGTCTAGCTTTGTCGCCCAGGCTGGAGTACAGTGGCGCAATCTTGGCTCACTGCAATTTCCACCCCCCAGGTTCAAGCAATTCTCCTGCCTCAGTCTCCTGAGTAGCTGGGATTACAGGTGCCCACCACCATTCCTGGCTAATTTTTATATTTTTGGTGGAGACAGAGTTTCACCATATTGGTCAGGCTGGTCTTGAGCTCCTGACCTCAAGTGATCTGCCCCCCTCAGCCTCCCAAAGTGCTGGATTACAGGCGTGAGCCAACGCTCATGGCTCATTGTGGTTTGAATTTGCTTTTCTCTGATGATGAGTGATATTGAGCATTTTTTCATATGCCTGTTGGCTATTTGTATATATTCTGGTAAAAGCATCTTTACCAGATAGTTGCTTTTTCTTGTTTCTTTTTTCCCCCTCCTGAGACGGAGTCTTGCCCTGTCACCCAGGCACAACCTCGGCTCACTGCAGCCTCCGCTTCCTGGGTTCAAGCAATTTTCCTGCCTCAGCCTCCTGAGTAGCTGGGATTACAGGTGCCTGCCACTACTCCCAGCTAATTTTTTTTTTTTTTTTTTGTATTTTTACTAGAGACGGGGTTTCACCATGCTGGCCAGGCTGGTCTTGAATTCCTGACTTCATGATCCGCCCACCTCAGCCTCCCAAAGTGCTGGGATTACGGGCATGAGCCCCGGCACCCAGCCTTCTTGGTTTTTTTTTTTTTTTATTACTCTACTATTGCTTGATACTAGTTTCTTTTAAAAATTTTTTAACGTCAGTCAGTTATACCTTAATGTTCTATTATTGCACAAAATCTTTGGACAGTGGATATACATGGATAAGTCTGTGCAAAAATAAATAAGCCATGAAAGAGTAAAGCCAACACCCTGGGAATGATGGCTTTAAAGGTAAAGCCAATACCTCCCAAGGTGTCAGAATGCCTCCCAGTAATGTCAGAAATTCCATTCATGAAGAATGATTTTTTTTTACCTTAAACAGAAGTTACCAATTCAGATATTTACAGGACCATCTAGGCGAATAGCATAAATGCATGAAACCAGGAAGCTGGAAGGTGTGGAAGAGGATTGAAAAATAAAAATAAAATCAGAAGAGCACAGTGATCACAACCATATAAACACAAAACATATCCCAGATTCTTATAAGTGTTTGCTGTTGAGGTGTGAGGGGTGCTTTTGTTTTAAGTCTCTTCTTTTTCATACTGTAATGATTACCAGTCATAAGGATAACTCTTAATAAATACACATGCTAATGAGAGATAGCATTAGTCAGAATTTATCTGACTAATCCCTTTTTAGTCAGAATTTCATAATTTGTTCATCCTACTAACATTTGTTGAGCTTTAACAGCAGCAAATATATATGACACAGACTATATTAAAGGGTAAGTTGGTCTAGTGATTGGGAATGATATGGTAGCATCTGATTTGCATAAAATATTGATTTCAAAATAATTGAGTTATAGAAATATAGATGCTAAGAAACATAGGTTATATATTACTGAATTTAAAGTATTTGTGAAGGAAACATTACTCTGATTTTTTTTTTCTCTTCCTTCCATTTTAAGGATACTCTTATTAGCATGAAGTGGGACCCTACAGGTCATATTCTTATGACATGTGCCAAAGAAGACAGTGTGAAACTCTGGAGCTCTATTTCAGGATGCTGGCGCTGTCTACATTCACTCTGCCATCCCTCTATTGTAAATGGCATTGCTTGGTGCCGCCTTCCAGGGAAAGGATCCAAGTTGCAGTTACTGATGGCTACGTATGTTGTCAATTTGCATCTATGCGTCTTAGTTTTTATATTGGTATAGACTGTTATTTGCATTAAGTGTGGCTTCTCAGTAGTCTTAAAGAGTTTATTGCCAGTTACTATTCTTATAACGTGTAACATTATAAGATTACCTTGCTGGGCGCGGTGGCTCACGCCTGTAATCCCAGCACTTTGGGAGGCCGAGGCAGGCGGATCACGAAGTCAGGAGATCGAGACCATCCTGGCTAACACGGTGAAACCCCGTCTGTACTAAAAATATAAAAAATTAGCCAGGCGTGGTGACGGGCGCCTGTAGTCACAGCTACTCGGGGGGCTGAGGCAGGAGAATGGCGTGAACCCGGGAGGCAGAGGTTGCAGTGAGCAGAGATAACACCACTGCACTCCGGCCTGGGTGACAGAGCGAGACTCCGTCTCCAAAAAAAAAAAAAAAAAAAAGATTACCTCAGAGAAAAGAAAAAGCAGTAGTTGTCCAGTGTGAAACTTGGTATGTTATCTCCTTATCTCTGGGTGTGATGTTGTTAGAATATTGGCCTCGGTTATATTTCTTGTAAAAGATTGTATGTACTACAAGTAAGTTTAAAAAATAATGTAGTGGTTCTGTCAGATCTTAATTGATTGCAATTTGGAAATATTTTTACTTATGCATATTGACTTGTTTTGGTTTTATGTAATCAATTTTTTTAAGTGGCTGTCAGAGTGGTTTAGTATGTGTTTGGCGCATTCCGCAAGATACTACACAGACCAGTGTGACTAGTGCAGAAGGATGGTGGGACCAGGAATCAAATTGCCAGGTAACATTCTGATGTTTTTGAAGACTTTATCTGAAACTATGGAAAATATATTACATCAAAGTAATTCTCCCTTTGTTTACTAAAAAAATCATTACCATATCCCAAAGGGCAAGATCCATTGGGAAATATAAGTAATTGTCATCCTGAATTAGCTTAATTTTTTATAAATCAGAGATACCATAATTACTTAGTCAAATGAGATATTCCATACATATTAAGTGGTGAGTGTTACTGTGATAGTGGATATAATTAATACTACAGATAGACAAGTCATAAGTTGTTAGTACATTAAAGCAGAAACTCCATGGGAGCACATCCATCCAAAGAATCTCCAGCTGATGCCAGAATCCTTGCTATGGAGAATGATTTGTTTACATTAAACAGAAGTTACAAATTTATATATTTAGAGAGCCCTCTAGGCAAGTAACATAAATTCATGAGGCTAGGGTCAGAAGGTTTGGAGAGGGCAAAAAAACAAAAACAGAAAAAAAACGAAGAAGCATACATGCTTTATATAAAGGCACACAGCTGATTGTCAGTTTCCAGAATTAAGAGCCTGTTGTTACCAGATTATTTTTTTTCTGTAGATGCTAAGAATCCAGTGTTTAAGTAAAATCTCCCAATAGTGAACATTGGCACCTAACTTAAAATTGTTTAAAACACTGAGTGGCCAGTCAGATTGCATCTCTGAGCTACCAGTTTGTAACTTCTGTTGCCTTCCTTTTGCTCACGATACCCTTGGAAGAAATACACTTTACATCATCTTTGGGTAATGAATATATCTAGTATTATGTTGTCATAACTGAAAGGAAGAAGGAGCTTAAGGGTGGAGAGAAAGGGTGAAGAGGGAGGGAAGGAGTAGCCAACTCACTAATAGGAGAATATCACAGAATATCACAGCAGTGGAGGTAGGAGTACTACAGATAAGTCTGGTTTTACTCTTTGTGCTGGAGGGTAACCCTATAGACAGGCCTTACCTATGTCACTTCTAAAGCCTGCAGAACAAATGTGTGACAGACAGAACCATCAGCCGACAAAAAGAGAAATCTATTTATGTAGAGTCAGCATGTGCAGTTCACAAATGTTAGGGTATAAAAATGAAAATTACATGAAGTGAAAATTAAAAAAATAAAACACTGGTTACAAAGTAGTCAGAATTTTCCTGTCTCTGAGGGATAATTAGAACTTTGAGATGTTATTTCTGTAGTTTGAAGACTGGAAAACTAGTTTAGAAATATATTTTTTTAAAAAAGATGAAAGTCAGCTTCAACAAAGGAGAATCAGATATTTTATTATTGATTCAGTCAAGCTAACGATCCTTTATGAGGAAAATTCTCTCCCCCTTGCCAATTTTATTCTGAAATATAAAATTTCCAAGAGTGAATGATAAATCTTGAACTTATAATTTATCTTTATTTTAATGCATGTTAAAAATAATGAATTTCAGGATGGATGTAGGAAATCGTCAGGAGCCAAGTGTGTTTATCAGCTGCGGGGACACATCACTCCTGTTCGGACTGTTGCCTTTAGTTCTGATGGGTTGGCCCTGGTGTCTGGTGGACTAGGTGGGCTCATGAACATTTGGTCTTTAAGGGTAAGAGCATAGATTTTATTTATATGTTAAGGAATATTTTGACATTAACTTAAACACATATGATAAAAATTAACCAATCCTAGAAACATTTTATATAGTAATCTCTTGAATGCTGAAGAAACTTCTTTCAGAAAGCTCTGCCCTTACATTTTTCTTACTAATGATAAGTATTTTTAAAATCAGCTGGGTCCTAGAAAATGAGGTAGTAGGTATGTGATTGGACATTGCTGAATTTAGCTAAAATGTAGACTTTAGAATATGTTTTTGTCAATGTGAAGTATAAACTTAAATGTAAATTATACCTAAAGTTCAATGATCTGTATTGGTAAATATATCTCATTTTAGGATGGCTCTGTCTTGCAAACTGTTGTGATAGGCTCTGGAGCTATTCAGACCACAGTATGGATTCCAGAAGTTGGAGTAGCTGCTTGCTCAAATAGATCAAAGGTAATATTGTAGTTATATCAAATGATGGGGTGTAACCTTGTAAGGAACTTTAGAAATCATAATATAACCCCCTCACTTTATGGAGGAGAAACCTGATATCCAGAGGGATTACTGCTTGTCCAAAACAGTCCAACTATTTAGTAGCAGAAGGAGAATTAGAACTTAAGTCTTCTGCTTAACTTTTTCTACTGCACCCCATGCTTCGGCGACAGTGCTTAGATGTTGAACAATTTCATTTCCGTTGGAAGTGATGAAGTAGATTTTGACTTTCTGCCATGATTTTTGACAATAGCACTAAACTATCTCAAGGCTGGGCACAGTGGCTCATGCCTGTAATTCCACCACTTTGAGGAGGCCGGGGTGGGCAGATTGCCTGAGGTCAGGAGTTCAAGACCAGCCTGGCCAACATAGTGAAACCCATCTCTACTAAAAATACAAAAATTAGCCAGGCGTGGTGGCAAATGCCTATAGTCTCAGCTACTTGGAAGGCTGAGGCAGGAGAATTACTTGAACTCAGGAGGCAGAGGTTTCAGTGAGCCAAGATTGCGCCATTGTACTCCAACCTGGGCGACAGAGCGAGAGCCCATCCCAAAGGAAAAAAAAACGATCTCAAACAAATTTTCCCTGGAAAGAAGCAGCATTGCAAAGCCATTTAACTAAGCATACAAAATATATCTTGGCTTTCGAATTTAATATTCTAGGAAAAATGCTGGTCCCCTGCTGTGAAGTAATTCTATGATACAACATTATTCCCTACAGTATTATTTTTCATACCCTTAAAGATTAGAGCCAATGTGCCGATTTAATTTACATTTTATATGGTTAAATGATGTTAAAATAAGCTGTAAACCTTCATGAAAGGTTCTACTGAAAGTAAAATGTAGAATCAGACCCTAGGCAGTAGTGGCCTGTGCAGAATAAGCCATAGAGCCAGAGTTAAAGCAGTGCTACCTCTTTTGCAGCTATCCTTGTAGTCATGTCAGACATGACTTTTGAAATATACTAGATACCTTATTCTGCAAGTTCTGAAGAAATAGTTAATAATTGACGTTATTTCCTTTTAAAGTACCAGCTAATCTGAGGTAGTTCACAAATTTTATTATATCTCATTATTTTTTACTTAGACAAAGTTTAGGATATTTTGAAGTTCCATAGGCATTAAAAGTATAGCCTTTTTGGATATACAGTATCCAAAAAGCAAAGATGTCCCAGTTACTAGAAGGAATTTCACAGATGAAATGGTGATAGCATTATTTTTTATTTAAACAAATTTATCATGTGGCATGATTTATTTTCAACCAGGATGTTTTGGTCGTGAATTGTACAGCAGAATGGGCAGCTGCCAATCACGTTTTGGCAACCTGTCGGACAGCACTGAAACAGCAGGGTGTTCTGGGATTGAACATGGCTCCCTGCATGAGAGCATTTCTGGAGCGGCTCCCCATGATGCTTCAGGAGCAGTATGCCTACGAAAAGGTAACTCATTACACTCACTCCTAGAGATCCACAGATACTCAGTGCTTTCAATTTGATTATAACCTTGAACTTATCCCTTAAGAGCATGAGGTCTGAGGAAAATAAGTGGGGCTATTTGGGCAGAATCAAATGAAGGTAAGTCATGCCTAAAAGAGTTGTTCAGCAACCCTAAGTCTATTCTTGCTTTATTTTCACCAGAGTAAAATAAGGAAACAAACAAACACCAAGTTTGTATTACTGTTTTTCAGATTTATTCACTCCAAAGCTTCTTAAAATACCTATGCAGCAGAATACCATCTTCCCTTTTCTGACCCACACATATATCTATTTTTATATGGCTTGGCCATTCCAAAGTTGAGGGATAGGGATGGATGCGGGTATCAGAGTGAACATTGTCTCCACTTGTCGGATAAATCTTTGTGGAAAATTTAGTGGAAGAGCTATGTTGAATTAATTGAGTAGGGTCATTGAATACTGGAATGAGGAATTATAGCATTTGAACTTGTCCAGACAGAGATCCTAAAGTAGCCTGTCTTCCAGCCCTCAGTAGTCACAGTGTACTGACCCCAGCAGAACTCTTTGATTTTTTTTTTCTTCTTTTTTTGCCAAACTACATTAATGTAATCAGCTGTTACCACACCCAGTTAATTTCACTAACCTATTTGCTCAAGTTTTCTTTTCTGAATCACTCAGGCTCCACAACTAGGGAATGCCATGGAAGAAGAAAGGATTTTCCTTTGATAGCTACCAGGATTCTTTTGTAAAGGAGGAAAGTGAGAAGAACAGATCTCTGTAGTTTAATAGTTACCTGCTTTTTTTTCCAATCAAGAAAAACCGTGATGAAAGTGTACTATATGCAGTGTGATATCTTAGATTGGATCCTGGAGCAGAAAACGAGTATTAATGGGAAAAGTGAGGAAAACCAAATCAAGTTCTGTGGTTTAGTTAGTATTGTACCAATGTTAGTTTGTTAGTTTTGATAAATGTGCCGGGGTTGTATAAGATGTTAACATTAGATAAAGTTGGGTGAAGGGTATACAGCAATTCTCGGTACTGTCTGTACAACTCTAAATCTAAATTTATTTCCTAGCAAAAAGCTTAAACAGTAAACTTCAAAAATAAGACTCCAGACTTTCAGACTACAGTAGGTTAATTTAGAATATTTGGCACAAACTTTTCGACATAACATCCTTGTATTTTCTTTTAGCCTCATGTGGTTTGTGGCGACCAGCTTGTTCACAGCCCCTATATGCAATGCTTGGCTTCCCTTGCTGTGGGACTTCATCTGGATCAGCTGTTGTGTAACCCTCCAGTGCCACCACACCACCAGAACTGTCTCCCTGACCCTGCATCCTGGAATCCAAATGAATGGGCCTGGTTAGAATGTTTCTCAACCACTATAAAGGCTGCTGAAGCCCTGACCAATGGAGCCCAGTTTCCAGAATCTTTTACTGTTCCAGATCTAGAACCTGTTCCAGAGGATGAACTTGTATTTCTAATGGTAAATGTACTGTGAGCTGCTATTATTTGCAGCTGAGATTTTATCATGGGTATTTGGCATATAGCAGACCCCTAGTAAGTCTTTGCTAGTATGAATGGCTAGAAGTTAAGAGAAGTGGAAAATATTTTTCTTTCAGATAGTCACTTTCAATCTGATGGCAGGCCTCTATAGTGGCAGGAATTGGTAATGTAAGCACTGTTGAACTCTTGTAAACCTGCCAGCTCTCAATGACATAGTCCCATGTTTTCTCACTTTCTTTTGTCCATAGGTACTTTGTTAGTGCCTTACCTGTAAATATCTTAGCATCTTTTCCTGGTCATCTTGTGGGTTATATGCCACATATAGATTCTAATTTGTTTGGCATTTCAAGCAAGTCTTTAATTAGCATCAAATAAAATATAAAAGAGCATCCTGATTGTCATTTCATTCTGATTGTATTTGAGAGTATATACTGTAGAAACTGTGACATAGATAAAATACCTGTGTAGACTACAGGCCAGCACATGATCTAACAACCTCTTTGTATACTTAAGATTTATGTATACAAACATTTGGATAGATAACTATTAACACAATGTGGAACAGATAAATATAAATTGAGTAAAATTATGTAACTGTAGTCATGTATCACTTAATGACAGGGATATGTTCTGAGAAATGCATTGTTAGGCATTCTTGACACTGGGAATATCATAGAGTGCATAGTACTTACCCAAATCTAGGTGATATAGCCTACTTACACAAGACTATATGGTATAGTCTGATTACTCCTAGGCTACAAACCTGTATGGAATGTTACTGTATTCAGTGCTCTAGGCAGTTGTAACACAATGGTAATTATTTGTGTATGTAAACATAGAAGGTGTAATAAAAATAAGGTTTTATAATCTTATGAAACCATCTTCATACATGCAGTTTGTTGTTGACTGAAATGTCATGTGGCACAAAAGTATAGAATATTGTAATCAGAAAATGTCCTTCTAAGCCCATTTGGCCCAACTCTGTAATTTTGTAGATGAGGAAGCTGAAGCCCAGAAAGGTGAAGTGATTTGCCCACAGCTACACAAAGAGTTTATAGGGGTGTGGGGTCCTGCTCATGACCTTTTACCTGTGGGTGTTCAGAAAACACATGGCTAGCTTTGAATCACCAGTACTGTAGTGATAGTGATAGTGAAAGTGTTTATAATAAAGGGAAATACAATGCATAAAATCAAGTTTGACATAATTATAAAACTGCTCTTAATTTCTCATGATATTACCATGTTCTTTTTTGGAAATAAGACTTAATAATTAGAAGAGCACTTTCTTGTTAATAGCCGCTGAATCTTGCCTAAGCAGAATTGATCATTATGTATCCCCTGTTTTTCAGGATAACAGTAAATGGATTAATGGCATGGATGAACAAATTATGTCTTGGGCAACTTCCAGACCTGAGGTCAGTAAAGATGAAGATAACTGTATGATGATTCTCAGTTAGTGTTTTGATTCTAAATGCTTGTGCATTTGTACCCTGGTGTCTCCCATACAGGCTGGCACACACTTGGTACTTAGTACATGGCTGTTTTAGTGAATGGATGACTCTAATTTTGAGATGATTGTGGTTTTCTAGGACTGGCACCTGGGAGGTAAATGTGATGTCTACTTATGGGGTGCTGGTAGGCATGGACAGCTGGCAGAAGCTGGAAGAAATGTAATGGTACCTGCAGCAGCTCCCTCATTCTCACAGGCCCAACAGGTAACTAACAGGGTAAAAAATAGAAAAGAAACATGGGAACTGAAAATTCTAATTCTTTTGCTTGTCTTATTGTGGGATAAAGCTTGTCCGTTTCGTAATCTATTGTGAGGAATCATTAGAGAAAGTCATGATATATAGCTTTCAAATAAAAACTTGCTGTGGTTTTTATCAGACTTAAGAAGTTAACAAATTTCTAAATTTTTCTTTCAAGTTTAATGAACTAACATCATGATGCATTAGGCCTGCCCAGTATGTATTTCTAGCAGTTCAGATACTCCTAATTAGTGATTTTCTCTTTGGGGCTATAAACTTCCTAGGATCTTTAGCCAGATTTTATCGACCACTCCCCTTTTCTAATAATCCTGGTACGACATAGCGCCAAACCCTTCTCGAGGTCACTGCTTTGTCTTTTGCTCTTCTCTACCTCAGCTAGTCCCAGATTGCATGACTCATTCTTATGTATGAGTTTCTGCTTCTTTCTAGCCCAGTCTTTAATATTTCTCCATTACCCCTTCCTTTTTCTTTCGTCCATTTTGTTGTTCTAAACTCTTTTAAATAGATGAATCTCATACATCTTTTGGTTAAATAAGCAGTTTTGTAGTCATCAAGGAGTTAAGGGACTACATGGTTATATCAACTCTTCCCTTTCAGTAAAAGGATAAAAAAATTATAAAGGCATTCTATGTATATGTGGAATCATTTCAAGTGCTTGCATGTTGAAGCAATATAATATAATAAAAAAATATTTAATTCTGTGTTTTTGTACTAGGTCATTTGTGGTCAGAATTGTACCTTTGTCATCCAGGCCAATGGCACAGTGTTGGCTTGTGGGGAAGGAAGTTATGGCAGATTAGGACAAGGAAATTCAGATGACCTTCACGTACTGACAGTTATTTCAGCCTTACAAGGTAAAATTGTCCTTAGTTAAAAGATGGTTAGAACCTATGGCCTAATGTAGGTTTGGTCATACAAACCTTTGCCCTTCTCCAACCTTTGCTAGATAAAATCATATTATCGGGTCTTCACTTACATTTAAATCCTTGTTTAGGCACGTGTACAGCCTTAATTTCCATATTTTAAGCTATATTGCAAGTTACTTATCATACAATGCTAGAATTCAATGAAATATAAATAACACTTTTTGAGACCCACTGAAGATTGTAAACAAATGCTTAAAAATTGCAAAAGTGTAAGTAGGCAGATGTTAATAGCAGTAGCAATCATGCATGTGTTTCATTAAAATTAAATATCAGTTTATATGGAAATCTACAAATGTGCTAAAGACTTTAAAGGACATCTTTATCAGAGTTCTGTGTGACTTGGAGAAAGAACACTTTGGAGAAACCACCGTACATGCTCCCGGCTTGCTCATTAACTGAACTCATAGTGACTCTGAAGCCTACAAAGAGAGCACAGACGGTTTTTTACGTAAAAGCATACAAGTAACTGAGTTCAAAGCAAGTTCCTGGAAGCTCAGGTTCTTTCTATTGTGATCTGGGTGTGAAGAGCACAGCAGTAGAGATGAGAATGTGTGCTGGGTTCCTGTGGGTTCTACTGGTCCTTGGCTCTGGGACATTGCACAAACTACGAGACCTCTTTGTGACTCAGTTTTCCCAATTGTAAAAATGGGGTGTTAGTATCTGTTTCATAGGTTCTATGTGAAAGTAGAAAATGAGATAAACCATGTAAAGCATTTATGGGAGTGGCTAGAGCATAGCCAGTCATTAATGACTGTAACTATTGCTGTCATCCTCCTTTTCCTTATCATCATCATTATTTTAGGTGACTATTCCCAGTTTTGCCAGGTTATGGCTACAAATTCAATTTAAAACTAAAGAAATTGGGTCAGGCACTGTGGCTCACACCTGTAAACCCAGCACTTTGGGAGGCTGAGGCGGGCAGATCATTTGATGTCAGGAGTTCATGACCAGCCTGGCCAACATGGTGATACCCTGTCTCTGCTAAAAATGTAAAAATTAGCCAGGTGTGGTGACACGTGCCTATAATCCCAGCTACTCAGGAGGCTGAGGCAAGAGAATTGCTTGAACCCGGGAGGTGGAGGTTGCAGTGAGCCGTGATCACACCACTGCACTCCAGCCTGGGTGATAGAGTGAGACTCCGTCTTAAAAAAAAAAAAAAAAGGAATGAAATTATTCTTATTTTCATAGTACCATTTCAGTGCTTTTTGATTGAGGGCATTCAGTAGCAGCTGCAAGTAAAGAGGAGCGTTTTAACATCCAGTGACTCCTATTGGGTTTCTGTTTTGTTTCAGGCTTTGTGGTGACCCAGCTGGTGACTTCCTGTGGTTCTGATGGGCACTCTATGGCCCTAACTGAAAGTGGTGAGGTCTTTAGCTGGGGAGATGGTGACTATGGTAAACTTGGCCATGGGAACAGCGACAGGCAGCGGCGGCCCAGGCAGATCGAGGCCTTACAAGGAGAAGAAGTGGTGCAGGTCAGGCAGGAAATGGATAAGCTTGCCTTTCATTGTAAATATACTAGTTATTGAATAGGTTTCTTAAAATTAGGTAACAGAAAATATAGTAAAAATACGTTACACTGTCATTATAAGAGATCCATTGGTTTTGGATGTTCAGATTCATTCTTGAGCTTGTCAGAAGTTTGGATGGGCTTTGGTGTTAGCATTGGTCTTGTTAGTATGGGTTAGAATGGTCTTTTTCCTGAGCCAACTGGTTGGCCCAGACTGAGGTGCTGCAGGCCCTTGGAAGGAATATTGTGTGGTTTAACTTCTGCCACACAGTTCTTAATACACAGATAAGTGGAAAACTTTGCTTTTAACCTATTATTTTTGTTACAAAAGCTAAGTTCATTTGCATTTTCTGGAAAATAGTGTTCTAAAATAATACTGTAAAATGGCATAGCACCTTATAGTTTACAAACGATTTCCCCATTTATTATCTCATTTAGTGTAGGTCATCTGTACACAGCTGAAGAGTAGCAGTAGTTATTCCAGGGTATGCTGTTCAGCTTGGGCTTCCTGAGACTGTTGAGACAGATCAGACTTGGGAGAGCAGGAGAGCAACTTGGGCAGATAAGTGTACCAGTTGACCGGATGCAGTGGCTTATCCCTGTAATCCTAACACTTTGGGAGTACAACACAAGAGGATTGCTTGAGGCCAGGAGTTTGAGACCAGCCTAAACAACATAGCAAGGCCCTGTCTCTACAAAAAAATAAAAATAGAAATAAATAGCCAGACGTGGTAGCACATGCCTGTAGTCCCAGCTACTTGGGAGGCTGAGGTGGGAGGATTGCTTGAGCCCAGGAGTTCAGGGCTGCAGTGAGCTGTGATCATACCACTGCACTCCAGCCTAGGTGACAGAGTAAGACACTGTCTCTTTAAAATTAAAATTTTTAAAAAAATTTTTTTAAAAAGCGTTGGGCTTTGAAGATTCAGTTTTCAGTGAAGTTTATGTAAAGTTTATTGCTACATTAATACCAAAAATGGCAGATCTACGTTTTTCTTAGTTTCCCTTCTTAAAAGTTTTTTTTTCTCCTTGGTTCTGTCTTAGATGTCTTGTGGCTTCAAGCACTCAGCAGTGGTCACTTCAGATGGCAAACTGTTTACCTTTGGGAATGGTGACTATGGTCGTCTGGGTCTTGGAAATACCTCTAACAAAAAACTTCCAGAGAGAGTGACTGCACTGGAGGGATATCAGATTGGACAGGCATGGAATAAATCAAGATATTCTAGCTGATCATTGTTTCTCAGTTCTTCTGTGTTCACTTAGATACCCTCAGGAAGATCAGGATCACCAGTTGTACCTAACCTCATGTACATTTTGTTATGGTCTAATTGATAAGTTTAACTGTTTCCCAATGTGAAATTCATGTTTTAAGTCAATTTAAGTTTGTTTGTATGACAAACCAACAAATGTAACCCTTATTTCAGGATGTGAATATTTTTAAACCCCCCTTCATAACATACTAATACCACTTGCTATAAAACCCTTAAAAAATACAGGTACTAATAGCTCCTGTCTGGTAGCCTTGAGTTGAATGGCTGAATTGCAACATCACTGGTAGCTACTGCTCCTAAGTAGTAATTATCTCTGTCTTGTATACATCAAGAGTGTCCTTTAACAAGGAAATATTTTTGGCTTTTTCTATATCATTCCTTAGATACTTTTTGATATGAATGAGTATTTTTGAGTTAGGTATATTTTCCCCCTACCGTTCGTACTGATTATGGTTTAGCCACAGACATTTGAAGGATTTCACTTTGAAGAAAAAAGTTATATATGGACATTAAGAATTATTTCTTGTTGACTTATTTTGGTTAACATTTGTAGTATGCTCTGAAACCATTGTAGGTATTTGGAAACATAGCCAAGTTTGTCACTGAAGTAGAGAAAAAGGGTCCCAGAAACGGGGGAGTGTGTTTTAGGTCTTGTGATTTGCCTTACTGAGTACTGTTATTTCCTCAGGTGGCCTGTGGATTAAACCACACTTTGGCAGTGTCAGCAGATGGTTCCATGGTGTGGGCTTTCGGAGATGGAGACTATGGAAAACTAGGCTTAGGAAATTCCACTGCAAAATCTTCACCTCAGGTCAGTACTGCCTTGAATCTAGGTTTTCAGACAACATAAATAGTTTTCATCTATGTCAGTAGTTATTTTTATTTGGAAATAATTTACCTTTAGTACTTTTGGTAATTCATAATGAAGTTTAGAAGCTTCTGTTGTGCATTCTTGAATGCCCACATGCTAGGTCTTGATTTTAAATAAGCTATTAATCCAGATAAACTGGATTTAAAATTCTGCAAGGATAAGCTTCTGTCTCCCTAAACGGGTTTCACACTGTAGGACCTCTGATGTAGAGAAGAAATAATTAGAAACATATCTCCAGGGTGTCATGGAAGGAACTATGAGTAATCCTTTGTAACCCTCTGCATGCAGCTGTCATTTTTGCTTATTATTACCACTGAATTACACAGGTACACATCTCCTTTTAAAAAACAATACAAAGGAAATCTGAGTCCATAAAGAAAGAAATTAGAAGCTGTTATTCACACTATAGAAGATTTCTTGACTCCACAGAAGACTTTCTATATGATTGTTTTATGGGGTTTTCCTGACACATTTCACAAGCAGTGTGGTTTATAAAGCTTCAGCTTATATTCAGATTCACCACCATTTATAGTCTGTGACATCCTGATAGCTGTCTAGTGAATATTCAGTTAGGTATGCAGAGAGGCAGGAAAACCCACTCTGGAGAACATATACAGCAGTTATTGTCACCCATGAAAGCTAAAATGTTAAACTAAAATGGTCTTCTAGTGTTCTTTAAAAGGTCCTGGAATTCCCTGTGGTCTCTATTACCCAGAGGAATGCTTCTACTTCACATAAGGCCCTGGAGACTTTAGTCAAACTGCCCCTGCCTCTGCACACTCCCTCCCCCAAATTCAGTTAGTTTGCAGAGCAGTAGGAGAAAATAACATTTCAGGTTTGGATTTGGGTCGAATAGGTAAGTGACAATTAGTATTTTTTTGGAAGATAGTTCTTGATACATGCCATTCGGCAAATTCAAGAGTGATTTTTTTTCTTCTTCTTAAAGTTGTGTGCCTTACACTTTTGTTTTGCAGAAAATTGATGTCCTTTGTGGAATTGGAATAAAAAAGGTTGCTTGTGGAACTCAGTTTTCCGTTGCTTTGACCAAAGATGGTCATGTGTATACCTTTGGTCAAGGTAAGACATTTTTCAGCTTATTTGCTTGGGTACACATCGTTATAAACATTGGCCTTCCAGTGTTATAGAATGTGTTCTAAATTGAGTCCTTTTTTTGTTCTAGGTGGTGAGTAGTCACTATGACCTTCTTTCACTAGATAATTTTCCACTCCTCTTTCATGTACTTTATTATAAAGACAGACTTCCCTCTCCATTAAGACCCCTTATGCCAGAGCCTGCACTCTTGCTAGAAGAGTCCCTGCCAAGGGCCGTCCCCTCTTCTTTTCTACTGTCCTTGACATGCTGCCACAAATACTGCCTTGACCACCAGAGCTCCTCTGTGTCCTGCCTCGTTCTTCATCCCTTCTAGGGATTGGGGCTGCAGATCTTAGGAACTGGAGGAATTCATAGGCACTCTGGGTTCAAATCTTGAGTCGGTTCATAAGCCTGGCATTCATAGTGGGACTGAGATTCTTGGCAAGGGTCGTTTTTGAGGGGTATGTGAGGCAGGTGTGAGGAAGAGGAATTAAACCATGACGGAAGTTTCTAGTTGTGGGAGAACATCGACGTCTCTGACTGAGGACATGAGCTGTTTTGTGGGGAATGTAAGGAGCTTAGTTTTAGTTATGTTGAATGGACCCATTTGCCCTAAATAAATGTGGGGAAATGTCCACTTAGGCTATTGAGAATTTAGATCTGGAACTGAACTCCAGAAGGATTGGTTATGGAGATGTAGGTTTAGGACATTAGCTGCATAATGGTAGTAGTTAAATCCTTATTCGTATCATCTAAAAAACCCAGAATGAGAGTATAGAATGAGAAAAGAAAATAGAGCTCTGGGGCATTTGATGTAAAGGGCAGGTGGGCACAGGAATAAGACTTGCGAGGGCCGGGTGCCGTGGTTCACACCTGTAATCCCAGCACTTTAGGAGGCTGAGGCGGGTGGATCATCTAAGGTCAAGAGTTCGAGACCAGCCTGGCCAACATGGTGAAACGCTGTCTCTACTAAAAATACAAAAATTAGCTGAGCATGATGGCAGGCGCCTATAATCCCAGCTACTCGGGAGGCTGAGGCAGGGAGAATTGCTTGAAGCCAGAAGGCAGAGGTTGCAGTGAGCTGAAATTGTGCCATTGCACTCCAGCCTGGGCAACAAGAGTGAAACTTCATCTCAAAAAAAAAAAAACAACAACAAAGATTAAAAAGAAGAATTGGCAGAGCTGGCTTTGAAAGGAGTGGGTAGAGGTTACTGGTGAGCCAGTAACCTCACAGTGCAGTCTCTGAGAGGCAGGAAAAGCTGAGGCCACATTATTAGAAGGTTGCATGATGTTCCCATGGGCTGGAGCCTGAAAAGAAGCCACTGCAGTAGGCAATTAGGAGCTGACTCATGGCTTTTGAGAGTAGAATTTCAGTGCAGTGGAGAGAGTGGAAGTTAGGCCACAGAAGGTAGGCAAGCCAAGTGGACCTAGCAGGCTTTGTGCATCAGGAGCTGGCTAGCACCCTCTAGAAGTCTGGCAAGGTAAGGGCAGAGGTTGGTTGGAAGTTAGAGGACAAGTTGAATGATCTCTCATTTTAGAATATAAGAAACTTAAAATTACCCAGGCATGGTGGCATGTGCCTGTGGTCCGAGCTACTCAGGAGGCTGAGGTGAGGTTGAGGCTACAGTGAGCCAAGATCGCACCACTGCAGTGTACTCCAGTCTGGGCAACAGAGTGAGACCCTGTCTCAAAAAAGAACTTAAGAAACTTGAGAGCCTGAACTGTGTCAGTCAGACCCTGTCTTTTCAAAGATGTGGATATTGGAGAAGCCTCTTATTTTGAAACAAGTTACCAATTTTAGATATAACTTTTAAAAAAAAATTTTATGAATAAAGAGCCTGTGATGTTTTCCAGAGAAACAGCTTCACACTTTTTATTTATTCAGAACCTGGTGTACCTTTCCGGAATAGCAGCTTTAGCCTCAGTTGAGTTTTATGTGTCATTGCCATTCCACCATAAGAAGCTAAATGACTGATCAGAAAATATAAAAGCACTGTGGTGTGTGGTGCATAACATTTCCACATGTTTTTGTTTTGTTTTTTCAGATCGCCTGATAGGCTTGCCAGAGGGGCGTGCTCGCAATCACAATCGACCGCAACAAATCCCTGTCCTGGCTGGAATGATCATTGAAGATGTGGCAGTTGGAGCTGAACACACACTTGCTTTGGCATCAAATGGAGATGTGTATGCCTGGGGGAGCAATTCAGAAGGGCAGGTAAATATTTATATTGCTTGCTGCTGTCTCATATTCTAGAAATCTCACAGTGTTCCTCAGTTGGGGAAAGAGATAGGCTAGGAAATTCATGGTCTACTAAAATACTCCAAGCACATCACTTTGCCATGGGACTGATTATTTTGTAAGTCTAGTTATGTCTTTCTCCCTCGACTGTGGCCAAAGAAGTGTTACAGGGTTTAAAACAATTCTGGCAGTACAGCAAAGTGATTAAGGGGATTAACTGAGTATATATGTGTGTGTCCTCACACATTATTAAGTGCCTGGCATGTAGTAAGCTGCAGTATGTAAGGATTTGCTACTGTCAACATTATCATCATTACTACAGCAAGATGTGAGGTTAGGTCCTGGGAATATCAGTTGATCTGGAAAAAGGAATGAAACAATAATATTTTTATATTTTATAATATGATGGTATACAAAGTATCTTTAGGTTTATGCAGGAGTCTTGTCATCCGCATTATTTATAGGATTAAACTGAGCCTTTGAGATATTGATAAGAGACTCAAAAGGTGGATGTGTTCACCCTCCTCTATTTATGAAGTAGGGCGAGACCTTGGTGTGAGATGTCTGAGGTGCTGTGACGGTGACTTTGGGATCCACATGCAGAGCCACCTCCCCTTCCTCCATAAATCCTCTCTGGGTCGGCTTCCCCTAGTGCCAGGGACCCTTAAGTTCAAGGTCTGGCATTATTCATAGTAGCCTCAGTTTGGCTTCTGTGGTTTCCTCATCCCTATATTAACAGACAAGGAAACCGCTCATCATTGTAGTTGCAGTCTTACTGAGAGGAGAGTTAACTTTGAAGGCCCCTTTGGGAGTTTCCTGGCAGTGGCTTGACATGATACTTCCTAATGATGTTGATTTGCTTAGCTGCTGAAACACTGGCTCTCCCAGTCAGACCCTAAGTATAGAGATTTGGAGATTAGAATTTGCTTCCATATATGTTTTTATATATGTTTATGTATCGTTACACAGAAATCAGTGTGTTTTAAGTAAAAGCTCCATACATCATTCTGTTATTACTTAACTTTCCAAGAATTCATTTCCTTTCCATAAGTGGAATCCAAGGATGTGTTTAGTCATTAAGACTCATCTGCTAGATTTGGAATGTCCTTATTGCAGGTTAGTTTTTAGCAGTCTGAACTGTGAGGACTGTTATGATAGAGAAAATCAGAATGTATTTTATTACTGGGGGCTGGGTGTGGTGGCTCACACCTGTAATCCCAGCACTTTGGGAGGCCGAGGCAGGTGGATCACAAGGTCAGGAGTTCAAGACCAGTCTGGCCAAGATGGTGAATGCCCGTCTCTACTAAAAATTTAAAAATTAGCTGAGTGTGGTGGTGGGAGCCTGTAATCCCAGCTACTTGGGAGGCTGAGGCAGAAAATTGCTTGAACCGGGGAGGCAGAGGTTGCAGTGAGCTGAGATTGCGCCACTGCACTCTAGCCTAGGTGAAAGAGCAAGACTCCATCTCAAAAAAAAAAAAAAAAAAAGAATGTATTTTATTGATGCTGATGCATGGTACAGTTATTAACTTACTTATATCTGCCACTTTCTAAGAAAAATTTCATATTGACTTCTTCTTTTCCTCTTTCTAATTGAATCTCTGTATATTTATGATTTATGCCCAGCTCGGTCTAGGCCACACCAACCACGTTCGAGAACCAACCCTGGTAACAGGTCTGCAAGGGAAAAATGTTCGGCAGATCTCGGCCGGCCGCTGCCACAGTGCTGCGTGGACAGCACCACCTGTCCCACCAAGAGCACCAGGTGAGGAAGGGAATCTTCACGCTCTTGCAGCTTCTCTTTCAGCAGTACCCCATGGCACTGTCTGCTTGCCAGTTCCAAACTGTATCCAGCATCGTTGTGAAACCATCAAGCCTTCTGCCACACAAAGCATTATTTGTGCTACCAGCACTGGAAGTGTTTTCATAGCAGGCATTTGTCCTGCTGACATCAGTATGAACCAGGTCCTCTCTGCACCCCCCAAAAGAGAATACATATTACTTATGCAAGCAAAAATTTATAATTTTAGCAGCAACTAAGTTCTTTTTTTTTTTTTTGAGGTGGAGTCTCGCTCTGTCACCTAGGCTGGAGTACAGTGGTGTGATCTCAGCTCACTGCAACCTCCGCCTCCCAGGTTCAAGTGATTCTCCTGCCTCAGCCTCCCAAGTAGCTGGGACTACAGGCGTGCACTACCATTCCTGGCTAATTTTTGTATTTTTAGTAGAAACGGGGTTTTGCCATGTTGGCCAGTCTGGTCTCAAATTCCTGAACTCCAGTGATCCGCCCGCCTCAGCCTCCCAAAGTGTTGGGATTACAGGCATGAGTCACTACACCTGGCCAGTATTTTTAATATATAAAAGAAATGACAAATTATAGCTTTCTAAGGCCCACTGTTAGAAATAAAGATTAAAAGCCCTGAGACCATTTGTCAAATTCCTCACCTTAGTTAACCATTAGAAACACGATGCCTGTGCATTGGCACAGCCGTCACCTTGCTGCCATTTTATTCTTATGTTTAGCGAGACTGGTGGGCTACTTCTAGCTTTTTGTTGTTTGTTTTATTTTTAATTTATTGTGAAATTTTTGTATAGCTACACAAAGATTTAAATAAAACTGTAATATATACTTGTGTGCTCAACACCCAACTGTGGGCCCTTTCTGATTTGATCTATCTTCCATTCATTTCAGATGTAGCTATTACCTTAATGTTGTGACATTTGTCGTTCTTACACATTTCTTCATAATTGGGCGTTTCTTTTTTTTTTTTTTTTTTTCTCCCCCGAGACAGAGTCTAACTCTGTTGCCCAGGCTGGAGTGTAATGGCACAATCTCGGCTCACTGCAACCTCTGCCTCCCAGGTTCAAGCAGTTCTCCTGCCTCAGCCTCCCAAGTAGCTGGGATTACAGGCATGCACCACCACGCCCAACTAATTTTCATATTTTTGGTAGAGATGGTGTTTTGCCATATTGGCCAGGCTGGTCTTGAACTCCTGACCTCAAGTGATCCACCCACCTCGGCCTCCCAAAGTGCTGGGATTACAGGTGTGAGCCACAGTGTCCAGCCATTGGACAAGGCCCTCAGACCTTGTTTTTCTACCATCTTCTGGTGTCTAAGGCACAAGAATTTCCCTGAAGCAAAGTTGTGCCTAAGAGCTCAGCATTCTCTTCTGGTTTTGCTAACCCCTCTATTTCTTAGGGAGTCCTAAAGTTCCCCATAGGGATTTTTTTTCTTAGATATCTAAGAGAGAAAAGTGGGAATTCCAGGTAGATTCCAAACAAGCAGGAAATGGTTTCTATTAATGGAATCTAGAATGAGCAGAGCTGCCTACGCACTGACAATTTCAGGTACTCAGTGGCTTCAGAGGGATTTCACTTCCACTTCAGGGCAGAAGTTATCCAACGTGACAGGTAAAGGTTCAAGCTCTGGGGCCACCTTGCTGGGGCTGAATCCCAGCTCCTCCACATGTGATCTGAGTGACTTTGAGACTCAGTGTTTTGTCTGTAAAATGAGGATAATAATAACTAACCTACTGCAAAGAGCTATAGAAGTAAGTGGACCCATTCATGTAAAGCTCTTAGAATAGTGCCAGGCACATAGAAGGGACTCAGTGAATGTTAGTTTTTACTAGGAACAAGCATAATACCTCTGGGAATTGCACTGTACCAGTCTTTATTTACAGGAAACTCAAGGGAGTTGGTATCTTGTTTTTACTCTGTGTTTTTGTGGGAGGGTAGCTGTGGATGCAGGCCTTGTAGTCTTTGCTTCTTACAGAACTCTTATTCTTATAGTAAAAGCCTTCATGAATCATGCACCTGTATGTTTCTGTCATTAATACTTTGTGTCAGATCCCTAGCGAATATGGAGTTGGCTCTGCTAAGTTTCCCATTTCCATTTTCCAGAACTGCCTACCTCGTCCTTGCCCACATTTGCGGTATTACGAAGATGGCAATTATTAAATATGAAAGGAAAAACTTGGCTTTATTTACTTATTTTTGTGAAGGAACTGCCTAAGTTCTATTGTTAAATAAATAGGAAATGAAAAGAGAAAATACCAGGTTTCATTTCCATAATGATAAAGACATTTTATTTTATTTTTTTCTCCGCCCCCTGATAAAGACATTTTAAAAACCAACACAAATGCACACAGAAAACTAAGATGAATCGATGGATAGAGGTTGGAATGGGTGTCCATGAGCTTCTCTATATGCTTGAAATTTTTCAAAATGTGGAAAGTGAAAGCAGTGCTGTTTCCTTCACAAGTGCCCATTTGCTTTCTGGACAGGTGTGTCAGTACCTCTGCAGCTGGGCCTGCCTGACACACTGCCCCCCCAGTACGGGGCGCTGAGAGAAGTCAGCATTCACACGGTGCGGGCCAGGCTCCGGCTGCTTTACCACTTCTCTGACCTCATGTACTCGTCCTGGAGACTGCTGAACCTTAGCCCCAACAACCAGGTAACCGACTGGCATGGTAAGCCGCCAGGCACAGACTGGCGTGGTAAGCAGTGCCCATGACATGCTCACCAGGCCCCAGGGCTTTTCCCTCTGCCTGTGGAAAATGCTTTCCTGGCTAATAAGATGACAATTCTATTCCCATTTTATTGCTGTGTTAGGGACAGTCTAGAGTTTGGTCATGATGCTGCTAGACACAGAGTGGTGTTCCTTCTGTGTTTTGGTTTGTTCAAAAATCGAGTAGAATGGCTAGGCATACCATTCCTTTTTTTGAGATGGAGTCTCGCTCTGTCGCCCAGGTTGGAGTGCAGTGGCACAATCTCGGCTCACTGCAACCTCTGCCTCTCAGGTTCAAGCAATTCTCCTGCCTCGGCCTCCTGAGTAGCTGGAATTACAGGCCTGCGCCACCATGCCTGGCTAATTTTTGTATTTTTAGTAGAGACGAGGTTTCAGCCTATTAGTCAGGCTGGTCTCGAACTCCTGACTTCAAATGATCCCCCCACCTCCACCTCTCAAATTGCTGGGATTACAGGTGTGAGCCACCGCACTCAGCCACTAAGCGTGCCATTTCTGCAAAGTCTAGAATATGATTTTAAAATGTAAGCACACAAAGCTATTAGAACCACAGTCAGGGTTGTTACATAAATGAATCTGAGAAGTTTCAGATACTTTTTTCTCTTCTTACAAATTAGCATTCTGGGTCCTGGGGAAAGGGAGGTCAGGGAAATAAAGTAAATATTGCTGATTTGTCTCTTTATGGACTAGTCTAGTAACAAAGTGGCTAGCTATCGTGTGTGTGCGTGTGCATGCGTGTGTGTGTGTGTGTGTGTGTGTGTGTGTGTGTGTGATTTGACAATTAGGTAGCCAGGCAGCAGAGTCCTGTGCAGCACTAAACAGAGTGTTAGCACACTGTAATTCGTGGGAGAAATGTTTATAGTGTAAAGTGAATTGAGAAAGGCAGCTCAAAATGATAACAGTGTGAGAAACATTGTGTATACATACACAGAAAAGAACTGGAAGGAAATAGATGAAATTACCAATGGGGCATCTCTATATGGTAGGATTTGGAATCACTTAATTTGTGTATACATGTGTGTATCCTTCTCTGTATTTTCTAAGGTTTTTAAAAATAGTAATTATATATTTTATCAGAAAAAAAAATTTTAAAGGTTACTAATAGTTACTAATCCTGAGTTTATGCTCTTAAAGTGCATTTTTAAAAGAATGTATGTTCTGTTTTTCAATTTTTAAAATAATATTGAGACAGGGTCTCACTGTGTGCCCAGGCTGGAGTGCAGTAGTGTGATCTCAGCTCACTGCAGCCTCAACCTCCTTGGACTCAGGTGATCCACCCACCTCAGCCTCCCAAGTAGCTGGGAGTACAGGCACATGCCACCATGCCCAGCTAATTTTTATGTTTTTGTAGAGATGGGTTTTGCCATGTTGCCTAGGCTAGTCTTGAACTCCTGGGCTCAAGTGATCCGCCCACCATAGCCTCCCAAAGTGCTGGGACTATAGGCATGAGCCGCTGCACCCAGCCAAAATAATGTATGTTCTACAAGTGAAAATTGTTATTTCTTTTAAGCCTAGATTATACCATTTCTGATACCCGTACCTTCTGTTACAGAACAGCACATCCCATTATAATGCTGGAACTTGGGGCATTGTACAGGGACAACTTCGGCCTTTGTTAGCCCCAAGAGTCTACACTCTGCCAATGGTGCGCTCCATAGGAAAAACCATGGTTCAAGGCAAAAACTATGGACCTCAGATAACTGTAAAGAGAATATCAACCAGGTTAGCATATGTATGTATGTTTCACTAACGAGTGGGATTTTTTCAGATGGATGTTATTACTAATTTCTGTGAATCTTAGTTTACTCACTTCTAAGGCAGTGTAGATAGTAATAGTACTTACATTAGTACCCAGTGTGGTTACAGTGGGCCTAGCACAGTGTTTGGCTGTTAAACTAGCTTTTTCACTCACTGATGGGAAGATGTCATGTGATTTTGGGGAAATTGGTAAGAGTTGTATTTCATTGCTTTCTCTCTTTCTTTTAAAGAGGACGGAAGTGTAAGCCCATTTTTGTCCAAATAGCGAGACAAGTAGTTAAGCTGAATGCATCAGACCTCCGTCTGCCTTCCCGAGCGTGGAAGGTTAAGCTGGTTGGAGAAGGGGCTGATGATGCTGGAGGAGTGTTTGATGACACCATCACAGAGATGTGCCAGGTATATTCCTGCAGTGTCCCCTGCTGAGTTACCTAGTCTGCTAGTGGCCATTTTGCTGTTTCCAGTGATCACTCTGCCAGGCTTGTTTTCATAAATGTAGCAAGGATGCATTTGTGAGCCTCATATAAAGTCATGCTGTTAGTGATACGTAGGCAAATTAGAGCAACAGTTTTTGAAATGCTTTGTCAAGATACCTTACTACATAAATATCAGTTCTTAGGCATCTACCAGTGACTCACCATCTGTTGTGTTATAATATTGGCAGAACAAACAGAAATGGCATATATGTACATTTACATAACAGACAAATCCAGGAGCACCCATGTGCTCTGATTTATTCTGGTGCTTTTAGAACAAAGTAGAACTGCCAGATTCCAGGGGAGTTAGAAAAATAAATGTTAAGAACTGGTCTTAAAATTAGACCAGTTCTAATTTTAAGATCTGCATTGGCAGCTTTGCTTCCAGATCAGCTCTGTCCTTTCCAGCATTGCCTAGTATCAGGATTTTTCCAGTAAACCCTGTGACTAAAATAATGCTTGACTATCATTATTGAATCTATTTGAAACATCACTACACTCTTTTCATAGCAACCACTACTCCTGCCCTGGATTGATTTTCTCATTCCTTTTGGTTCTTCATACATGAGTGCTTTCCATAAGGGGGATTTCCTAATCTCATTTTAAATTGAAACCACGAAAATGAAGTATGAAATCATCAGTTGTCACACGGCATTATAAATTCCTCAAAATACGCTCTTTTTAGTATGATCTTTAATGTAATTGGTTTGTTCTCTTCATGCATTTGATTGTCATTTCTCAAAAAATTTTTTCTTTCTTCTACAGGAACTTGAAACTGGTATTGTTGACCTTCTTATACCCTCTCCCAATGCCACTGCAGAAGTGGGTTACAATAGGGACAGGTATGCAGTCAGCAATGTTCATTATATGTCTAAAATAATAATAATAGCTCACGTTTATTGAGTACTTACTATGTACCAGGCACTGTTTTAAGTGCTTTACACCTATTATCCCCTTCAGTCCTCATTATAACCCTAAGGAGTAAATATTATTGTTATCCTCTTGTCAAAGATGAGGAAACAGGCCAGGCGCAGTGGCTAATGCCTATAATCCGAGCACTTTGGGAGGCCGAGGCGGGTGGATCACCTGATGTCAGGAGTTTAAGACCAGCCTGGCCAACATGGTGAAACCCCGTCTCTATAAAAAATATAAAAATTAGCTGGGCATGGTGGCACATGCCTGTAATCCCAGCTACTTGGGAGGCTGAGGCAGGAGAATCACTTGATTTGAACCCAGGAAGTGGAGGCTACAGGGAGCTGAGATCGTGCCACTGCACTCTGGCCTGGGCAACAGAGTGAGACCCCATCTCAAAAAAAAAGGGAAACAGGCGCATCCTTCAAGACTTGGTATTTATTGAGACCAAATCAATGATAACATAGAGGGGGAGAGGAAGCTCAGACTTGATCATGAAACCTGATTTATGTTTCTGAAGGCCCACATGGCCTCCCCATAATGAATTTTCTACACCAAAATTTGTTTAAAAGTTTTATTATGCTAGCAAGTCACAAAAGTTAGTATTTGCAATTACATATTATCTTTATATTTGCAAAATTTTGAATTTTGGATCCTGTTTCATGGACTTGTAAATTAAAAACAGAATGATTTTAGAAAACAGGGCATTCTGGAGCAGGTAGCTTAAGATCCTTACATAGTTCTTCTAAAAATAGTTCAGAATACAGTCCATGTGCTGTGTGAAACAGTAACTACATGTGGTCCACATGTGGCTTTTGAGAACTCAACATGTGATTAGGGAAGCTGAAGAACTGAATTTTTAGTTTTATTTAATTACTTTAGCCTCATGTGGCTAATGGATGCCATATTGAACAGTACAGGTATAGACTAACGCTATAGCTGTCGTTGCTAACTTATTTCTAACAGAAATGAGGAAAATACTGTTTGAAATATTCCCTTTAATTTTGCAGGTTCCTTTTTAACCCTTCTGCCTGCCTCGATGAACACTTAATGCAGTTTAAGTTTTTAGGAATTTTAATGGGGGTTGCCATTCGCACAAAGAAGCCTCTGGACCTTCACTTGGCCCCTCTGGTGTGGAAGCAGCTGTGCTGTGTCCCACTCACCTTAGAGGACCTGGAGGAGGTGGATCTGCTCTACGTGCAGACTCTCAACAGCATTCTTCACATTGAAGACAGTGGGATTACCGAGGAGAGTTTCCATGAGGTAAATCCTGGCCAGTCTATGTTTCTACTGGTGTTCACTTCCTATATGCACAGACTAGAATTTTTCTGTGTAAAATTGAGATATAGTCTTTCACTTGCTGTCTGGCTGAACCATGCCATATCTATGCCATTGCTGCCCTTAGCAGCTCAACCCCAGTAGTTTAAACAGCTTCTGATAGATAGAGCAGGCTCCTGGCCTTAGCTGCTCCTTCCCCCTTAATTTTTTTCTGCCTGTTAGCGTGAAGAACCAAAGTGGAAAGGGAGGCCTGGGGTCACCAGAGTTCAACAGGCCTGGTTTGGGAACAGAGAGATTTGGTCCCATTTTTAACAACAGCTTGTTGAGTGATCACATTGCTGCTGATCAAGTAGCCGGATCAGTCCTACCTGTCTTGTTTTCCTTGTTTTTATCCTTAAAAATTGTGAGTTTGTTATTGCTGTGCCATATTTGTATGTAAAATACTTTTTGCTGTCATTTCTACCTTGTAATAAAAATTCTTTTTTCTTCTGTTCCTAGATGATTCCTCTTGATTCTTTTGTTGGCCAAAGTGCTGATGGTAAAATGGTTCCTATAATCCCTGGCGGAAATAGTATCCCACTCACATTTTCCAATAGGAAGGAATATGTGGAGAGGGCCATTGAATATCGACTTCATGAGATGGACAGACAGGTAAGATGAAACTTAACAGGAGGCACACATGAATGCTTGGGTTTCTTTCCAAATGAGAGCTGACTGGTTATGCCAAAATCTGATATGTATTTACTGTGTTAATTCCTCTGTATGTATGTATGTATGTATTTATTTATTTTAATTTACTTATTTATTTTTGAGATAGCATCTCACTCTGTCGCCCAGGCTGGAGTGCAGTGGTGCAATCACAGCTCACTGCAGCCTCTGCCTTCTGGATTCAAGTGATTCTCTGGCCTCAGCTTCCCCAGTAGCTGGGACTACAGGCACGTGCCATCACTCCTAGCTAATCTTTTTATTTTTTGGTAGAGACAGGGTTTTGCCATGTTAGCCAGGCTGGTCTCGAACTCCTGGCCTCGAGTGATCCAGCTGCCTCAGCTTCCCAAAGTGTTGGGATTATAGGCGTAAGCCACCACACTCAGTGATTCCTTTGTATTTATATTTCAAACCCTATTCGGAGACTTTTCAGGCCTTCTCCTTATCCAGTGCCTTAAATCGGTTCTGAATTGGTCTTTGGTTGGATTGAGACCGTTTTCATCTGGCATTCAGACCTTGCCTTCTTACTCCTCCTTAGTCCTGTTTGTCCTCATGTCTTACTGCTTCCCAGCTCAGCTGCTTACTGCTTACTGCTTCCCCCCACTCTAGTTGGGTTAGTCAGGGCCCACGTAAATGAACCCCCAAATGCTGGTCTTACGACCTCACATGCATTTCCCTTTCCCTCTCTTGCTGCTATTCTTTAAACCTCAGCTAAGAGGGCATCTCCTGCACACACAAGCTTTCCTCCAGGTCACCAACCTGTAGAGATCTTTTTCCTTACTTTGAGGTTCATTGAAGTTCCTCAAGATATATCACGTACTTCTATGTTATGGTCTAAGAATTAGGCCCCAGAATTTAGGTCTTGTTTCCTCAGCTTGCAAGAAATTGAATGAAGAATGCATTTTCTATTTCATTTGAGTTACCTTGTTATGTGCTGACGGGTAGGTAAGCATTTAATAAATAATGGGAGTGTGAATGAGTGACCACAGAAGTAAATATCATGTCCAAAAATGGTTCTTTTGATAACACAATCATTAATAGCATTTCAACAATACTTTATTTGCAGAATATGTTGGGGTCTTCTCAAGATCTGGACTCAGGCTGTGAAGCTATAGAAGTTTAATAATTTGAAGTATACATATTCCATACCCCTCACTCCCGGCTCCTTCTTAGACTTTGGGTTTGGGCCAAGTCCAGTCAGAAAAATGGTATCTTTAGCCTAATGAAGTTGGGTCTTGTCAGTGATGCTGTTTACACAGCCAGGGATTTGTTGTCTCCAGTTCATGAATATTTTTAATCCCCAGAGAATAAATAACTGACTAGAAATGTGTTGTTAACCTCCTGCATGCCAGCCATGGTGCCAGGCACTCTTGCCTGCCATTTTTCCCATAGGTACTCTGTGAGGTTAGGATTACCAGCACTGTTTCACAGAAGAAAGCACTGAGTGCCCACGGCAGAGCCAAGACCCCAAACCAGGCTCCAAGATGGTGTCCAGGCTCTTCTGATGACCCTTCTTCTGAGGGTTGGATGGGCACTCCCTTTCCACAGCTGTGCTCTGCTCTGGCTTTGTTCTGTTCTCAGTAACAAGCCCTTCTTCCTCTTTCACTTCTTCTTCATCTCTTAGAACTGTTTGTCCCAAAGCTGTCCTCAGTTGTCCCCCTGCCATCTCCAAGCAGCCAGTCCCGTACCTCAGCCTGATTTTTTTTCCAAACAGCTTTTGTTTTGTGTTCCGCCAAGCATAACAGCTTGTTTGTTCGTTTTTGTTTTCGGTTGGCAGACTTTGGTGGGGTATTGACCTTTACAGTAGAGCCTGCCTTTACTGCCAATCTCTGATCCTTATGGGCCAACCTTAGTGCCAGTTTTTTATTTATTTTTTAAGAGAGGGTCTTGCTCTGTCACCCAGGCTGGAGTGCAGTGGCACAATGATAGCTCACTGCAGCCTTGAACTCTTGGGCTCAAAGGATCTCCTGCCTTAGCCTCCCAAGTAGCTGGGATGACAGGGCAAGCCATTGTACTTGGCCTAGTTTTTTTTAATATAATAAATTTTATTATATATATTTAAGGTGTACAATACGATAATATAGGATATGCATATAGATAGTAAAAAGGTTATTATAGTGAAGCAAATTAACATATCCATCACCTCACGTAGTTACTCACTTCCTTAAGCTATGGTCCCTCTTCAGATTCTCAGACTTTTTACATGGTGGTAGATGGTTTTGAGTTGGCCAGGAGCAAAGAAGTATTTATGAAACCTTGAACAGTGGTGAGTCTATGCGTAGGATATGCACTACTGTATAATCTTGGAGGAGACATTTTTCTAAACAAGCTGTCAAGGCAGCCCCTGGTTGCACCCCACTTGGCACTCCCCAACTTGCCTGTGCCCAGCACTATGATGCTAAGAGAACAGTGCAGTGTAGAATTACCCAGTCACACAGAATTTCATGTGGTTACTCATATATAGTTCTCATCAGAGCCACTTGAGAGCAGCAATGTCTGCATTTTTCAGATGGAAAAATTAAGAGAGTTAATAATCGGTAGAGCTGGGAGTTAGAACCCAAGTCTCTTGACTAAATTTGTTGCCTTTTCTATTGCCTTCCTAAAGAAGGACTTCCCATTTTTACTTTCTTCTTTGTACTTTTCGGATTTTTTTTTACAATGAGCATAATTTTTACAAAAAGGATATAACTATTTTCAAAAGACAAATATAAATTTAAAAAGCAGTAGACAACTAGATGAGTCTCCCAAGAGCTTCTTACCTTTATGAGATGAAGGGTCCACACATGCATAGTTTGACAGCATATGGCCACATATGATTAGGAATGTGAGTGAGCGGGGCTGACATCAGGGAGGGCCCCAGTGGGCTGGGATTTTGTGGTAGAGGGAAGTCAGGCTCCTAAATTGGACTTGAAGTGGAACCAGGAGTGTAAGAATCCCACAGCAGGGAGAGGCTCTAAGAAGGGTTGTGAGGGAGGGAGGGTGGGCCTTTTTGACTGACTCTCATAGAGCCTGGCGGTCTGAGAAACAAGTGGAGGGTCTGGGGAGCAGATGAGCAGGCAGCAGGAGGCGCCTAGCCCCACGGGGCCCATAGCGGATGCCAGGTTCCCGCACACTCATTGAATGAGCAACCTCTCCTGGGAGCAGGTAGCCGCAGTCCGAGAAGGGATGTCCTGGATTGTTCCTGTGCCGCTGCTGTCCCTCCTCACGGCAAAACAGCTGGAGCAAATGGTGTGTGGGATGCCCGAGATCTCTGTGGAAGTCTTGAAGAAAGTGGTGCGGTACCGTGAGGTGGATGAGCAGCATCAGCTGGTGCAGTGGTTCTGGCATACGCTGGAAGAGTTCTCCAATGAAGAGCGGGTGCTTTTCATGAGGTTTGTGTCGGGAAGATCTCGGCTACCAGCCAACACTGCTGACATTTCTCAGAGATTTCAAATCATGAAGGTTGATAGGGTAAGTAAGCTATTCTTTCTTTCTTTGTCATGTCTGCCTTATTGCGTCATTGTTGTTGAGACAGGGTCTCATTCTGTAGCCCAGGCTGGAGCACAGTGGCGTGATTTCAGCTCACTGCAACCTCCACTTCCTAGGTTCAAGCAGTTCTGCCTCAGCCTCCCGAATAGCTGGGACTACAAGTGCGCGCCACCACGCCTGGCTAATATTTTTGTATATTTTGGCAGAGACAGGGTTTCACCATGTTGGCCAGGCTGGTCTTGAACTCCTGACCTCGGGAGATCTGCCCACCTCGGCCTCTCAAAGTACTGGGATTACAGGCCTGAGCCAACATGCCTGGCCCTCTGCCGCTTGTTGCTTTTATGTTGGGGAAACCAAACTATGACCTTCAAGTAGGCCTGCCGATTCATGCTTAATACTTGGAATTTCCATATTAATGAGAAAATCAAGCAATAAAATTTGTTTAGAAATATCATTTAGCTTCAGTGGGAAGAATCCTAAGTGGATGTAGAGAACATACTACAACCAGCAACCTTCCCTACATCTTCCAGCATCTTCCTGAGTTAAAGCTGAACTTGGCACAGGGATCATCATACTGCCTGTTCCTGCACTGAGCCATGGCCTTGTTTGTTTTCATGAAGATATTAACCATTAACTGGTGGGTGTGTGCCCCAGAAGGAACCCAAAGATGCGGGGAGCAGCGATAACAGTCTGTGCCCGCTTGTGTGGCATGCATTGTGGGGCAGGCAGGGCTGCATCTCTGCCATCTAAAGGCCCCAGCTGCAGAGCCCCAGCCCAGCTGCCATTTTGACAGATGGCTTAGGAATAAGAGGGCTTAAAGTCTGAAAAGCACACTGCTGCCAGAGTCATCTTTCTTAAGCACCCATCTGACCGTGTCATTCTCCTTCCTTTAGACCTCTCAGAGGCCCCCTATGTTGACTCCGAAATAAATGCCAATGACCTTAGCTGCCTTAAACACTTCCACAGTCTGGCCTCTGCCCCACTTTCTGATGTCACATCTTGATACTTCTCATGTTCTGGTCACAATGGGCTGTTTGCCTTTCTCCCCAGTAGACCAGGATGTTTTTAAAACTCTGTGCTTTTATGTAACCTGTTCCCTCTGCTTTAGTAAGTCCTCCTTCGCACCCCTTTCCTTCGATCTCTGGCAAGCACTTACTCATCCTATAAGCCCAATGCCAGTCAACTCCTCCAGGAAACCCTCCTAGATGCTTTCCAGGAGTGCCCCTACCATGCTGAAGGCAGACCTAGCCAGACTCCTTCTCTCCACCTCCTGAACACTGGGTACAGCCCTCAAACCCAGAACTTACTGCATTCAGTTAGGAGTGCCTCTCCTCCCTCTGTCTCCATCCCCAGTCCTCACAAGCCCCCTCTTCCATATGAGCTGGGCAGTTCACTGAGCAGGGCCCATGATGTTTGTTCAGAAAACAGTAAGGGAAGTGGGGCCTCTTCACACACAGGCCCTTCCTGCCAGTTTAAGTGTCTGGCTTTCTGGTGTTTTTCCAGTAGCTACTCTTGGAAGTTGCTGTAGCCAAAGCTACTCCTCCCTGTGCTGCCTCCTGAGGCAGCAGGCCGCTGCTCTGCTCCTGGGCTAGGCTTGCTGGAGAAGCCACGTGCAGGAAGGGTTATAAAAAGCCTTTCCATAAATTTTCTGCATGACTTGCCAAGAACTGTAAGTTGTAAATCTGTTTTCTTGCTTCAGAGAGAAGTAGGGAGGAGGAAATGGCTCCTTTCTATTCAGCTCTGGAAACAACCCTTGCCTTATGTCTGTCCTGGGCTACCCCTGCCGTTTTAGGAGGCCTTAGGGTTGTCAGCCTCAGCAACTGACTACTGTGGTCATTTCCTCTGTGGCTTTTAGATCTTGTCTACAGTACTCACATTTAGGTCATCAGAGCCACCTAGTGGCACCTCCCTTCCTTGCTGCTTTCAGTTTTTCTGCGTTGAGCTCTATGTCATCCCTGGCTCTGGTGCATTTGGGCTACTGGGCCGTCCGCCTCCCCTAGCAGGACACGCGGCTCACCTAGGCGTGGGCTCTGCGGAGGAGGGCTGCTGTCAAGAGGATGTTGAGTGAGGGAAGAAAGGTTCTTTTTTTTTTTTTTTAAGCGAACCTTTTAAAAATGTATAAAAACAGTATAATGTCATTACTTTTATTACGAATTGTTTAGAAAATAGTTGTATTTGCAAGGAGGGATAAGGAACATATATAATCCTATCTCTCCAGTAGTAGCTGTTTTTACCTTTGTGAAATTCCTCGTAGTCTTTGCCTCAATTGTACAATTTTTTACACGATGTATGTAGAATTTTTTCTGCCTTTTTTTAACCTCCTAATGTATCCTGAACACCTGTTTTGCTGCCAGCCATAATTATAATTTTAAAGGATGCACCACCATCAGTTAAATGGATGGGCTGGGGTTTAATTGACTGCCCCTTCCTTATGTGAGCTGTGCGAGGCGGCCAGGACGCCGCAGAGGAGGCAGAGTGCACATGAGGACAGGGAGAGGAGAAGGGGCAAAGAGGCTCCCAGAGCCGGCTGCACCTCACAGCTGTTCTTTCCATTCTGCCTGCTCTGTTGGGGGATTCCTGCAGCTGGCTTCCAGTCTGTACCCTCTTGATGGATGGGTACGAACGACAGGTGCCTTCTTACTACGCTCTCATCCTGTGCCAGGCGCTGTGTGTAGTGTATTCTCTCAAGCAATCCTGCCAGTCAGAGCTTCTCCTCGCTTTACATACGCAGACACTGGAGGAGGCGAGGAGAGGAAGGAACATTTTCACCCAGAGCCTTGAGGGCCACGGAACAGTAGGGCCTTGGCTCATTCTATGTGGCCCAGTCTCTATGTCCACTTGACTTAACCATGTGGCCATGTTAATTCCATCTTGAAGGCAGGGAGAGGTCATGGGCAGCCCCACTCCCCCTTATGGCACTCTCATGTCCCCAGTCACAGCTCTGGGTCTCTCTCCACAGCCTTACGACAGTCTGCCTACCTCACAGACCTGCTTCTTCCAGCTGAGGCTGCCCCCGTACTCCAGCCAGCTGGTCATGGCCGAGCGCCTGCGCTATGCCATCAACAACTGCCGCTCGATCGACATGGACAACTACATGCTCTCAAGAAACGTGGACAACGCCGAGGGCTCCGACACTGACTACTGACCGCGCGGGTGCTCTCACCCTCCCCTCTGTCCCTCAATAATGCTCACTTCTGATTTGATGTTGATATACTTTTATGGTAACTACGTAGATGTTTTAGGAACATAAACCAACATTATAAACAGTGGCCACATTTAGTTATTCTAAATGTAACAAAGAAATTAGATGTTTTTATTTTTCTGTGATTGTACAAAAACAACAAAAACAAAGTGCTCTCAGTCAGGTTTTTCCCTCCATATTTTTGGTCACTTTTGATAAGTTTGCATGAAACCATTTTGGTGCATTTTTAGTTGGGAATGGTACCTTTTTGTAAACCCACCCAGTGAACATGAAATTGTACATTGTGTATAATTGTTCATTAGAAAGGACAGTTTTACATGAATATTCATATATTTATTTTGTTTTAATTTGAATTGCCTGTTCAGGGTTCCTTATGCAGAGAAATAAAGCAGATTCAGGAACTGGAGCGTGGCTGTTGGTATTGCTTCCTGCGGAGCTTCTGACTGGGGGCTACCATTGAGGCAGACATGAGCCCAGAACACAATGAGCTTCCAGGCTGGTCTTGCTCTCACGGCTTTTTGACCCGTTCAGAAACATTCCTTTACATTGAGGGTGGGCTTTACTTGGAAATAACATAGCAGGGAACCATGTGGTTCTAGGAGACCCCTCTGGGTTGGAAGCCCCTATTTTCCATTGTTCTTCTGTCATCCTGGGTCTCTCTCACTTTGTTCCCTCAGCTGCTCCGCCCCTCTCAGCACCACCCGTCCTTCTCTGGACAGCCCCAGCTACCTAATGTGGAGGGCGACTCTACCAGACAAGGAGGAAGGGGACCACAGTGATGTCGTCTGGCCCTTCCTGTGAAGAACCTACAAAGACAAAATGAGCACGTGATGGAATTAAAGAACAGGGCAGTTTACAACATGTCTCTGTGGGGAGGGCAGCCAAGGGGAAGGTGTTACAGAAAGGCCAGCTACCGCTAACAGGCACTTAAGCATGTATCAATGAGTGAATGAGTGGGTGAATGTGGGAATTAGCGTGAGAACTGATGAGTGGCTTTCACATCCTTGAATGATGGAATTGTGCAGAGGGCTGGGGAGGGGGTTACATTCTTGGTGCTTAAACTCAGCCAGCCCCTGCGGGCCCTCAGTGCTGTGTGTGTGTTCAGCAGCGTCAGGGTGAGCGTGTGTGAGCATGTGTTTCTGGGGGAAGGGGCCGTCTTGAGAGCAGCTGGGAGGGCTCTGGCTTCTTGGAGTGTGTGCAGGAAGACGGGCAGGCCCGTGGACAGCGTGTCTCCCTCACCTACAGGAAGTTCATGCCACAAGCTGCTTGCACTGTACTTCGTGGACAGGGTCTTTGCCAACAACGTGCTCAAATGACGTGCCAGCCAGCCAGCCCTCTGCAGGCAGTTATTTTTTTCCACAAGGAAGATAGAAGGTGTATATTTTCAAAGAGAAATAGAAAAATAAGGTTTTGCCAGCTAAGATAATGTGGTAAATGGATCTTTCCTAGTGAGGATATCTAAATATTTAGAATGGTGACATCTTTGTTTTATTGAAAAAAGGCTTCAGCTAGAATTGGGTCTCAGGGAGGGACTGCAGCTTTTGGGGGAACCCCCAGAGGTCTGGGTAAAGATGGGCCTTTAATACCGATCTAAGAGTGTAGTCAGTAGCATCGTCGAAGGGCTCTGGGCTTGAAGCCCTCCTGCTGGGGGTGGGAAGGTCCTGCCTGGGTCTCTGGACCAGGAGAGAATTTCTCTAAGAAAAGAAAGGCACCTGTGCTGCCAAGATCCTGGACGAAGCCAGGAGAGGCCTCTTAGGGTCTTCTGAGCCGCTTCCTACGTCCCTCTTGCTGAGGTGGGCTAAGGACATGCAGAGCAAAGGATATATCTGCAGTCTCTAAATTCAAAATAATGCCTCACCCTGTGCCGCTGCCACAGTTTGCTCTGGACTGAGGGGCAGGAGCACCCCCAGAAGACCGGCACTCATGGTTGCAGGTCCTGGGCTCAGGACTAACAGACAGCTGCTCAAGTTTGACCCTGTGAGGGGAATCTGCACAGTGCCATGGTTTTACAACGCACACTGTTTCTTTGCCAGAAACCTGTTATTTCCTCATTGTCTTGACTTTTTTCATTTTTGCTAGTTGCCCAGGCTGGTCTGGAACTCCTGGCCTCAAGCAGTCCTTCCACCTTGACCGCCCAAAGTGCTGGGATTATAGGCGTGAGCCACTGCGCCTGGCCTCTCTTGACTTTTTGAAAATTCTGGAAGAGGGGGAAGCACAAGTCTCTGATCTGAGGAGTTGAAGTGGGCCTGGTCAGGCGCTTCCCTTGGTTCACTTTCAGCTCTTACAGAGGCTTAGGCAGTTGTTTGCTGGCCTCATTCACTTAACAAATACTTGGCAGTTTTTATGACCCTTAAGCAGTCTCAAGAAAACTTTGACCATCAGTTTTTAAAATTTAAGATTTCTGGCCAGGCGCGGTGGCTCACGCCTGTCATCGCAGCACTTTGGGAGGCCGAGATGGCCAGATCACGAGGTCAGGAGATTGAGACCATCCTGGCTAACACGGTGAAACCCCGTCTCTACTAAAAATACAAAAAATTAGCCGGGCGGGGTGGCGGGCGCCTGTAGTCCCAGCTACTCGGGAGACTGAGGCAGGAGAATGGTGTGAACCCGGGAGGCAGAGCTTGCAGTGAGCCAAGATCGCGCCACTGCACTCCAGCCTGGGTGACAGAGTGAGACTCTGTCTCAAAAAATAAAATTTAAGATTTCTCCTGGCATCCTTCAAAGTACGGCTTTGTTCTGGGCCTCCTAGCTTTGTGGCCTTTGCCCAGGACTCCTGGCCGGATGAAGCCTACATCTGGTGAGTTTGGTTTTTAGCCAAAAGCAGATCTTGGGCATTGAATCCTAGAGCTGGAGGGAAAGTCTCTAAGGGGCCAGATGATCTCTGCCTCCATAAACCAGGAATCCAAGGTCAGGAGAGGGAAAGCTGGATCATAGGTGTGCCCTGGCTAGAACTGGGAGCCTTTGCGTCCTGTCAGTGTGCCGTGGTAGAGCCAGGGGGCTAGTCACTTCCCCTCCAAACACTCATCCTGTGCAGAAACAGGCCAGTGTGTCCCTGCAAGACAAGCCTCAGAGCACCACCTCCTGCCAGCAGCCTGCTGCCTCCTGGGAGGGATCTGGAACCCTTGACCTAACAGCGTGTGGCCCTGGTCTCTCTGCCGGCACTGGGGCCCCTGTGCAGACCAGCAGTGTGGTCACAGGTCAGCCTCCAGCCAGGGAGCAGTATCCTGCCCCAGTGGTGAGGTTCTTCCTGTTCTCTCCCACCACCTTATCCTGCATGTGACCATTCGCTGCCTTGGCCAAACCTTAGAAAGAGCATTCCAGGAGTTGAGGGAGAGGCTGTGAGGGCACAGAAAATCCCAAGCCATTTCTGGGTGGCTCAGGAATACAATCAGGCTCCCATCAGCCCTGGCTCACCCCTTCCCTGGAAATGCCTAGGGCTTCTTGACCTTTGCCTTTGCTGTGCCATGCCTGCCAATGGGAATATCCTCCTTACGGTTGGAACCTGTGGGAGCTGGGGTCAGCCCACAGGCCCAACTCAAAAGCTCTGACTGCCACAAAGGGTGCCTGGCTTACCCACAGATAGACCTGGCTTGCTTTTTCCCAGTGCCTGGAATTTGTGCGTTGTACCAGGCACTCAGCTTTTCTAGCCCCCCAAGGATATGAGGATACCTCCCTCTATCCCTGTCTTCCAGGCAGTGCACATTTAGACATAATCTCTTTTTTTTTTTTTTTTTTTGAGACGGAGTCTCACTCTGTCACCCAGGCTGGAGTGCAGTGGCCGGATCTCGGCTCACTGCAAGCTCCGCCTCCTGGGTTCACGCCATTCTCCTGCCTCAGCCTCCCGAGTAGCTGGGACTACAGGCGCCCGCCACCTCACCCAGCTAGTTTTTTGTATTTTTTAGTAGAGACGGGGTTTCACCAGGTTAGCCAGGATGGTCTCGATCTCCTGACCTCATGATCCGCCCGTCTCGGCCTCCCAAAGTGCTGGGATTACAGGCTTGAGCCACCGCACCCGGCTGACATAATCTCTTAACAATGTCACAGAGAGGGTAATGGTCCCATTTTACAAATAAACTGAGGCTCAGAGATGTCATATCTTGTCAAAAGCTATGGATGACAAAGCTTGGAGATCACTCAAGAACCCCCTTCAACCTCAGCTACATGTCTCCCAACTAGGGCTGAGTCCCTCCAGGTAGGGCCTGGCCCAGCCTATGGCCAATACCCAGTAAATACTTGTGAGATGAATTAGTTGGTGGATTAAGCCTGCAGGGGGCCTTATCTCTATGCTAACCTGAGTTTGAAAGGGTTGTTTTTACTTTTTAATTTAGTGGGGAAGGGGCACAGAGATTCCATGCCCTCCCTGGACATACCACCCTCCCTCCAGGAGCCTCCATGCATGTAGCTATCTGGAAGCTCCAAAAGTGGTTTTGTGATTGAGGTATTGCGCTCTGTTAAGTGCTTTGCTCATGCCTGGTGGTGGTGAACAGTGTCTGTTAGAAGGCAGAGTGGAGAGCCATGTGTCTCCATCAGTGCCCACCCTCTGGGGGCACCTAAAATGACCCTTCGCTTCAGAACCCAAAGCTCCTCTGGCTAAGGTGGGGGCCAATTTGGGTCCCTAGAAACAGCACTGGACACAGTAGCACTGCTTGAGTTCTGTGATCACTATGCCTTGGGATGCAGGGGAGTTACTAGGCATTGGAGGGTTAACTGGGAACTTAACCCTCTCTACAAAAGAGCTTCCATGGGAAAGGGGGGTCACCGGGGAACGCAGGTTGCCCCATTCTAGCTCAACCTACAGTGACCTCTGCTTTACATAATCACAATCCTTACAAACACCCCAAAAGCAAGGTTCCCTTGTTATCCTTAGTACTCAGATCAGAAAACTGAGGTTTGCAGAGGGCCAACCTGTCCTTGGTCACAGGGCTAGAAAGTGAGGGACATGGGATGGAAACCCAGATCCATTAGATCCTGAAGCCAGGATCCTGTTGTTCTCCAGGCTAAGCCACCAATTTAGGACAAATAGAACATGCTGGGAATTGGGGCTTATTGGAGATGATGAAAACAAAGGCCTGAGGTTTAAGTGGCTCTGTTGTAGACAAACATTGAACCCCCTGGAAGCCTGAGGTTTCTTTCAACAGTGTTCAGAGTAATGAGAGAAAAATTAATTCCCAACAAGGCCTCTCCGAGTGCAAAGCAATGGTGAGCAAACCGGGAAATCACCAAAACGCAGCCTGGGTCTCACAGGCTAGTAGCAGGGTCCTGCCACTCCGCCGCAGCTGGTGGTGTGACAGAGCTGGCTCTCCTGACATAGGGATTAGAAGGGATTATGCTGGGCCAGGGCTTACTGTGGCTACCCTGTTTCTGGAGTAAGCACTGCCCCAGCCAGGAGCCCTTTGGCAGTCCCCAGAGAGGCTGGGGTGGGACAGGGTGCTGCTTGCCTGTCCACATGTTCTGCCTGGAACAAAATCCAGGGCCTCTGGGACTTCACCTGACTCTCATCTGTACATGGGGCCCTGGTTCCTTCTGGGGGTACATTGGGCTGAGGGGGAACGTTCATCTCTTGTTTCATCCTCACATTAATCTGTCCATCCACTGCTACCCCCATCCCTTACCATAACCAAACAAAGCAGGTGCAGATGTTTGAATTAACAAGAGCAAAGTCGGATAACAAAAAGCAAATTTATTACCCAAAACTAGTAAAGGGGGAAATAGCCAGATTGCTATTTAAAGTAACTGCTTCAATTTTTAGTGGGGAAAGCAATTTTGGGGGGTTTTAAAAGGGAAGACTTGATAAGGAAGGCATGCAAGAACTGGGCTGAGTATGATGTGTGTGTGTTTTGTCCTGGTGGCTAGCTTGGGTTTCAGTCCACCTGGACTTCGGATTGACATTATTTTAACAATGGCCAGGTTGTTAATTAGCCATTTTGAAGTAATTTTTGGAGGTTTGCAGCTGGGTCTCCAGACTTGGTCTGTCTCAAGACTAGCCCCTGAAACTTCTAAGACATCACACAATTAAATAGTAGCATACAGTTAGATAAATGAAAAGGGAGCATATCCGGTGAGAAAGGGGAGGAATGTGGAGTCGATTTTAAGGCTAAGGAGAAAGGCTTCTGAGTTGCCTCAAGGTTACATTTTGAAACCCAAGAGAATGGGGAAAAAAAGGTTTAAAATGCATGAAGTTAAGCTGCGGGCTACATTGCTTCTCTGATATCTGCTACTCAGCTTCCCTGCTCATTCACTCTGCACCAGCCACCCTGACCTCCTTGCTGTTCCCCTAACACATGAGCCGTGCCTGTAGTCCGCGGCCTCTGCACTGACTGTTCCTCTGCTAGGAGTGTCTTGGCCCCCTGGCTCACTTCATACCTTCAAATGTCATCTTCTCAGTGAGGCTTACATTGGTCAATCCTTTCTCAGAGGCTTCACTCCACCCCCCAATCTCTTGCCAGCAATCCCTAATAGCCCTTGTTACAGCCTGCACTTTTTTCCAAATACTTTCTACCTTTTTTTTTTTTTCTTTTTTTTTGAGACGGAGTCTCACTGTGTCGCCCAGGCTGGAGTGCAGTGGCGCGATCTCGGCTCACTGCAAGCTCTGCCTCCCGGGTTCACTCCATTCTCCTGCCTCAGCCTCCCGAGTAGCTAGGACTACAGGCGCCCGCCACCACGCCCGGCTAATTTTTTGTAATTTTTTAGTAGAGACGGGGTTTCACCGTGTTAGCCAGGATGGTCTCAATCTCCTGACTTCGTGATCCACCGTCTCGGCCTTCCAAAGTGCTGGGATTACAGGCGTTGAGCCACCGCATCCGGCCCTTTCTACCTTCGTATATACCAGTTACCTGTTGTCTCTTCCCCCACTAGAAGGTAAGCTTCATGAGAACAGAAGTTGTCTTTTTCCTTGCTGTTTCCCTATTTAAGCAATGAATTCAGGAACCTGTGAGTAGGGATCAAGCTCCTCTTTCACACAAAGAAACACCTGGCCTTGGATGGGTGAAGGGCTTTATCGCAGCTGGTGCTGGGTGGAGCCGGAGTGTGAGCAGCGCCCATAGTGCTCCTCGCCTCTTCCACCCACCCAGAATCCTCCCCAGGGACCCAGGACCAGGCGGCTGCGGGGAGGCCGAGAGCCTTCACTAAATGTGACCCATCAGTGACTACAGCCCTGAAATTGAAATTGGAAGCCCAGGCTTGTGTTCACGTCCAGCAAATCCAACAGGTGAAAAATCTAGCTTGTCATCAGCTTATAATAGTCCCATTATCAAAAGCTTAGCCAGGGCTGCTGATTTTGCTTTTAAATGTTTGAGGCTTTTTTTCTTCCAAATCATTTATTTTTCTCTTATGATATGAGAACAGTAGAAAATATGGATAACTATGCAGTTTATGTAAGCATTCAACAATTGGGAGCGAATTTTCTACAATCCCGAGTGCGGTCACTCCGGGAGCGCATCCGCCCCAAGAAAGGTGGGCAGGCAGCCGCGCGTGCGGGCAAAACCTCAAAGAGGAGCGGCTCGGTGGCTCTTTCTGCCCCTGCTTCCCCTCCTCCTGCTTTACCGAGATCACTACCGGGGGCCCTGGAGACGGCGGTCCCCAGGGCACTCCGGGAGCCGACCGAGTCTCGCGGGGTCGCTCCGCCCGGAGGCTCTCCAGACCCCTGCGCGCGGCAGCCCTGGCCCCAGTCACCCCTGCGCGCAAGCCCGCGAACTCCGAGTGGTCAGGTCCTCCCCACCGAGGTGATTTCGATTCAACGGCGATCGGAGTCCCCGAGAAAGGTGCAGGCGCCTCCCGCCGCCGTGGGGAGCGCACAGCAGAAAGCTTGGGGCGTAAGCAAGAGGGGAAAGGAGGTGGTGTTGAGTGAGAACCAGCCGAGTGTTTTCCAAACATCCATTTAATCTTGGGTTTATCCTATGTATAAAATCTTAACGTGAGGTAGGCTTTCTTATTCCCACTGTGCAGACAGGGAAAATGAGGCTCAGAAGATGCGGTGGTGGTCTGCAAGGTGGAAGAGCTGGGTTCGCAGCCAGGACGGTCTGAGGCTGCGCTCCTTCCCCGGGGGCCGCAGCGGGGCGGCGTCTAGCGCGGCAGAAGCTTGCCGAGGGCCGCGGCAGGCGCGCGCGGGCGCGGGGGCTGGTCGGGCAGCATGGCGGCGCTGTGCTCTGCCCGCAGGGCTAGGCGCGGGCACGCGGCGCGCAGGTGGCGCAGGCCGGCCGCGCTCACGTTGCGGCAGAAGTCCACGTGCAGTGTCTGCAGCGCGCGCCCGTCCGCCGCCACGGCCGCCAGCGTGCGGTTGGTGACGCGCGCGCAGTTCTCCAGGCGCAGTGCGCGCAGGCGTGGGCAGCAGCGCAGCAGGCGGGCCAGGCAGTCGTCGGTGACGTGGCCGCAGCCCGACAGCGTGACAGACGCCAGGTTGGGGCACCTGTGAGGAGAGTGCGGTGACCGGGGGCTCACTGGCTTGTTAAAGCCACCCAACCGCCCCGGGGACTGGGTGGACTCATTTACCGAGGAGGACTCGGGCCCTGCGAGGTGAAGACACTTGGCTGCGATGACACGGCAGGGTTCCACGTCGACTTTCTGGCCGACCCATTTTCCCTGTTCTTTCTGCCCCTGCACCCCACCGTACCTTCATTTGCGTGGGTTCTTGGCTCGTAGCCTCGGGAGCCCTAGTGGGAAGCCCTGACCCCGGCCCAGCAGAGTTCTGGGGCGGCTGTGGACAGAGGGAATGCCGGTTCTGGGAGCCACAGCCCTTGTCTCTTTGTTTCACTCTGGATGTGCTGCCTCGCAGGGGAGCGGTGCGTGGCGACTGACTGCTCCAGTCTAGCTTCAAGCCTGAGGCCCCTGAATGTCCCGGCGGGACGTGAGTGGGAAGAGGGATTTGTTTCCTTGGAGGTGGCTTAGTGACAGGCCCATCCCAACCCTCGAGGCGGTGGGGGCACGCGTCAGCATTGAGTCCGGGTTCAGCTTAGTTGACTAGAGCTGTTTCTGCATCCCCTGGGCCACCAGCCTGGAAAAGGGCAGGGATTGGAGGCAGCTAGACGCAGGCCCTGAGCAGGTACAATCAGGGACACCCACCCAGGTGGCTTGCCCAGAAAGCTTGGGGGAACTCTCTGCTGCAGCCTCACCAGCCCCTCCCAACAAAAAAAAGATCTTGAGCCAAGTTAGACTTGGCTTATCGCCGTGTCAGTCACTCAGAGAGCCTTCGTTTGCTCTGCATGGGGGAATAATGTCTACCACTGGGGTTGGGAGGAGCCTGCAACGGGGCCTTCCACAGGCAGTCATAACCCGCTTTCCCTGGAAACAAACGGGACCAGCCTGCTCCCAGTCCAGAAGGACCGACTAATGGGCCGGGGCCTTGGCTCCGCGCAGCCAGAGGGAGCTAGAGTCTGGACTGGGGAAGCGTTTCCCTTTCCCCGTCAGCACCCCCTGCAGCTCCGTGACTGCCCCTGGCTGGGCCAGCTCAGCTCCTTTGTGCCTGGGGTGGGAAGTAAGGCACTAAAATACGCTGGGCGCAGCCAGGTGTCACACCGAGCCCAGGCCTCCTTCAGGTTCATGCGCCTTCGTTAGTCACCCCGTCAACCTCTGCACCCCTAGTTTTGTAAGTGGAGAAACTGGCCCAGGGAGCTCAAGGGACTGGCCGGTGACTGACTTGCTGTCAAACCCAGGACAGATGTCTGAACCTTGCTGAGCGCCACTTTCTCATTTGTCAAGTGGGAGGAATTGTTACCTTCAAGGTGGTTATAAGGATTAGCTGTTTAAGCCTCAAAGGTGTTGGGTGATCTTTTCCTCTAAGAATCTTGGAATAATTCTGATACAGGGAAAAAACAAAGAGCGGACTGTCTCCCCGCCCAGCCATCCTCAGCCGTTCCTCCCGACCTGAGCCGAGCGCCAGAAGAACCAGATTCGGTAGACGTTCCTCCGTACCTACTGTGTGCCAGGTGCCACTGTGTCATTCTCTTATCGGATAAGAAAAATTTAGCACATTTTACAGAAGGAGAAATTAGGTTGCAAGAGTTTAAATATTTGAGCTGGGATCACATGGTTGGACGAACTGGGTGACCCAGCAGAGCCCTGACAGCAAAGCCTTTTGCTTTTTATGTGACAGCAGGGCCCCTTGCTTGATCAGTACAGTGGCCTGGGAGGTCCACTTCACACCTGCAGGTTTGGAGCATTAAGCTCGGTTCTCTTACAGTAAGAATGGGACAATTTCAGGACATGTTCTGCCATTCGCACCCTGCTCCGCCGCCGCCCCGCCGCCCCGCCCCTCGCCATATCACTCTCTAGTCTGATTCTTGGGCCTTGTTAAGCCCATGAAAATGGCCTTGTCCAGTCAGGGCCCAGCCCCAAGTCCATCTTCTGTTTTCTCCCAGCTCAAAAGAAAGGTGGGGTCACGACGCTGTTTCCTTCCACTCCTGTAGTGCTGCCAGCAAATAGCAACTATGAACTTGGGTGGCAGTAAACTGGCTGAGCCTAGTTTTCCATGAGCAGCAGGCCCAGTTTGCTAAGTGATCAAGGGGGTGTTATTCCTCAAAGGCAGCACAGGACTGGCAGAGGCTCAGTGAGAGGCTGGTTGAGTAGCTCCGTGTTCTTGCCTGGGTCACTATACCCATGAGGCTGGGGCCGTGGGGGGAGCCTGGCCTAGTGGTTCAGCGTCTATGTCTGTGTCTGGGGTGGGGTTAGCAGATGAACACAAGATGTACTTGGGATGTACTTATACTAAAATATTATTCACTGTTTATCTGAAATTCCTATTTAACTGGGCAGCCTATATATTTGCTAAAACCTGGCAACCCTAGACTGGGCAAATCACACCACCTCGGGGAGCATCAGTTTGCTAATTTGAGAAATTAGGCTAAGTCACCCTCCTTAGGAGTACTGTGTAACTCAGTAATTCATCTACTCGTGGAGTCTGGTTTGGCTTAGCTGACCCCAGCACCCTGGCTCCCCCACCTCTCCCCTCCGCATCGTTTCCCAGGCCTCGGGGGCTGCTTGCTAGGCCTAAGGGAGGGGTGAGCTGATTGCTGCATCTGGAAGCCTTTTCCCAGAGCCTGACCTTGAAAATCCAGGCCCAGCTGGACCCACCCAGCACTTAATGACTAGCAGTATGGAGGCCCCACTTCTTGGTGTTTGCATGAAGCAGCTCCAGGACCTGTAAGGCTAAGAGGAGGATTAGCAATTGTTTCCCTCTTGATTTTATCATCTCCTGGGGACCATGCTTTGGGCGGGTCTGGATGTCCGCCTTGGGCCTGCCTAGTCTGAGGCACCCCAAAGGTGGAGCCATCTTGGTCTCGTAATTTGCTCTTCCCTGCCCCCCAAGAGGGAAGCCAGAGCTAGCGGGGCCAGCACTGCTCAGGAGGCAAGGTGGCCTACCTGTCGCACACCTGGAGGAGGAAATCATTGACCAGGCTCTCGTGCCGGCTGCAGATGCTTCTCTGGAAGGCACTCTTGAGCCAGTCCTCGATGCTGCACACCTGCACGCGGCTAGAGTGCCAACAGATGGAGAGGCTGCGGAGGGCCGGGCCCAGGAGGAAGTTGTCCTTCTGGAGTTCAGTGAGGGAACGGAAGTGCAGCAGGGACCACAGTGCGGGGTCCTCAAACACGTCGTGGAGCTGGGAGCAGGTCCTGGCGAGGCTCTTCCTGCTGTCCTTGTCTAGGAAGGAGAAGAGGTGCAGCAGGCACTCCCGGTTGAGCTGGGTTATGTGCATGGTGAGCAGTGGCCACATGTGAGTGCAGCTGCAGCCAGGGGACGGGCTGACCTGCCTGCTCTCCTCCTCCCCGGCTTTGGGCCGGTGGACATATATGGTTGAGGAATGGTGTTTATTTTTGGCTAACAACTGGTGCTGCAGCTCTGCGGAGGGGTGAGGGAAGAAAAGCCAGGACCCAGACATACGTGCGGCAGTCTGTGGTTCGGCTTCTGTTCAGAGGGATTGGAGGTCCTGGCAGAAAAGGAGCCTATTGAAGTTACTTTCCTTAAAAGGGATTTTTTTTCCCTTTAGCTGACAATGGTGTTTAGCGGCAAGCACTTTTGGCTTTTCCCAAGGCATTTTCATTGGCGGTGGCAGTGGCGGTGGCCCGGCCAGCTCCGTCTGGCTTTGCAGTCTCTACTCACGGGGAAGGAGTCTAACTGTAAATGTTAACTGTGTTGATTTTCTAGTACATCAGTGTGGAATCTTTTGCTCCACCCTTACTAGGAAGAAACCTGTGTGTGAAGAGCTAAGGGTGACAGCTGTGAGTTGTGAGCAGAGTACATGGCTGCTGCCTCATTCCTGTGGTTTTGTGCCATACAGTAATTGTCTCCAGGCGAGGCTGGTTGGCCTTCAAGTCCTGCTGCCTGCCACTAGGCAGGGGGATTTTCCTGGCCTCCCCAACAGCTAGATTTTTACCCTGAGTTGTTTCATAAAAGATTTTACTGAAGTAGCTTCTTTCCAAAGTTGTGTGTCTGTGTTTTATTGGTGTTTTGTGGTTGATTGTGTAGTTTTGGTCAAGCAGTACTGAGTGTGTGTTTTAAATTTAAATTTACTTGGCTTTACATTTTCTCACTGGTAAGGCCTTCTACTATGTGTGTATAACCTGTATTTCCCAAAATGTCAGGATGGATGAGGTAGCTCTTAATGTGAAACTGCTTGAAACAATTTTAGTATTTTAGTCCATCTTTGCCTTTAAGTTGACCACACACCATCCGCTCTGAGTGCCCTCTGTTCCCTCTTGGAGAAGCCAGTGGGGCCACCCCTGCGCTCTCTGACTCAACTCTAGGCCAGGTTGCCTGGAGGTACTGTCCTTCCTGAGTACCCGAGGCCTCACGATACGGCAGACCCGTTTCCTCATGCTGCTCCACTCCCAAACCCAGGACCCAAACTTAACTCCCTTCTTTGAATCCCAGGCGTTTTTTGGTTTGCTTGGGGGATGCTGATATGGTGCAGCTGTACAGGCCATGTTCTGCCTAGGCAATAGTGAGAAGAGAACGGTTTTTCCTCTGCCAGCCCAGGGACTACCACCTCAGTGGTTACTTTTGCTTGTTCTCCCATTTGGAACAAGAGGGAATGGGAATCCTTTTGTTTTCCCATAGACACAAATGAAGCAGCCTATGCTGAACCCACTTCTGGAACTAAGGTTTGGTCAGGGCTGGTGCAGCTTTGCCTTTAAAGGCAGAAGGCAGTCAAGCAAAGAAGAAAGTAGCCATTGTCAGTGGCTTTCCTGAGAAGCCAGCCTCAGCGGGTGCCCCTGTGCCTGCATTACTCCACCGTGCCAAGATGAAGTGCAGCGGGGAGCGGGGGTTCTCTTAAAAACAAACCAAGGAACAGTCAAAAGGAAGCATTTCCCAAGGAAGGTGAGCCAGCTACTGCTGCTATTTCAAGCTCATCGATGTGGTTCTCAATCACAGCTGACACCCTAGTTTAGGCTCTGTCTAGGTGTACTTCTCCACTTAAAATGGATGCTGCAGTGCCACAGGTGGTGTTATTAGAAAGCTGCATTATCTTCACTTTCCCTCCCCAATCCTCCGCAAACCAATGCTTTTCAGAGGGTTGGCCCTTAGGAATAGGTGGTTCTTTCAACTTCTTGCAAGGCCAGAGCAGTACTTGTGCCTTCCACTGAGTAAGAGCCACTGCTTCAGCGTGGCTTCCACGTTGCACTACTGCAGCCCTGCTGGAATGGCCAAAGATTGGCAGGGAGCACATTTAGAGCCTCGCCTCTCTGCTGCCGCTCCAGGTAGGCTGCAGGAAGCATCCTGGACTACCAGGGCCGGGGGGAACACGCTCCTGCATGCTGCAGAGGGTCTGAGGCACAGCCAGAGGAGGTGACGAAGCTCTGCCCCTTTGGCCTTGTCCAGAGCTAGGCGGTTTGGCAGCAGGGACAGCAGCCACGCAGCCTCTGACCAGCACAGCTGCCAAAAGAGAATGTGCCCCATGGAATAAGGATGCATAACAGTTTGAACTGCAGGGACCTGTGTCTTCAATTTTAGGAGACTGACAAGAACAGGCAAAGGACGAATGTCAAAACAGGGTTCCGTCTGCAAGAGGCGTGGGGGCAGAGAGGTAGTCTACAGGAACTTAACTGTAAGCAGGATGCTTATTTAACAGTTATTTGCCTGTTTTACCTTAAAAGATGACCAATATCCTTTGCTCAGAACCCCAAAACTCATGCCTCAGGGTACAGTCTAGCTCTAAAGGGGAGGGAAGGGGCCTCATTTTTGTAAGATCAGTAGTCACAAGAGGCTGAGGTGATTTCACTGAGCAAGGGTGAGTGGGACCTCAGGCACCTGACTGCAGGCACTAATCTCCCGGCCATCACTTTGCCCGTACAGGTCACTTCATCCTGTTCCAGGTACAGCAGCTCCAAATCGTGGGGATTCTGTAAGATCTTCCTACCTGTTGACTGAGGAGGCCCACAAGTTGAGTAAGTACATCATCATTTATGTGGCTCCACTGAAAAAAGGTGTTCAGAAATAAGTCAAAAGGAAAGAGAACAGACTTTTAATGATACTTTTTAAAACAGTTCAGGTTGGTGAAGCAGAAAAGGGATGTGATTACAATTTAAATGAATCAGTCACTTGCACAATTAATCTTCTTGGCATCATACACACTGGGTTTTAATGGAAAATGATGACATCACAGCATGACCAACGCTCATGGAAGGCAGTCTAGAGTCCATCACGCTCACACCTGAGGGGGAAGGCATTGCACCCACTGACGAGCCGCAGAGACCTTGGACTACAGACGACAGCACATGCCCACTTTTTCCTCGCCTGCCTATGGCTACTCCTAGTCACCTGGGCCCCAGGCCTTGGCTGCAGGAACGGACTTTTTCCATGGGCTTTTCCAGGGCCCAAGTGAAGAGGCCACTTCAGCAACAGAGGGTACAGGAGAGAGTTCAGGGGCTGGTGGAGATTAAAGTGGGATAAGTGTATCTAAATAGACTTATGTACACTAAACCAATGAAGGAGAGGTTTGGCTTTAAGAAATAAATATGTCCCCAACCCCAGAAACCAAGCTGCTGAGTAGGTTCCACAGGTGAGATACACATTTAACACTCACTCTGGGCCAGTATACTTGACTGGTTTAATTCTAGCATATTTGTCATCACTATACACTGAGTAGAATACAGTGGATAAGCAAAGGTTTCTCCACCATGGAGAGAGATTTGTGTTGCCACAAACTGTTTCTATCACCCACCTGTGTGGGAGGACTTCTGAGAAAGTTTTCTTGTTCCAAGGAGCCATGTGACTCAGTGCGAGGCCCTGCCTCAGCAGAAGCTCTGAGCGAGAAGCCACATATATTGCTGGAGACAACATGGCACACGGGAAAAGCCCTGAAGAGCACAAAAGATCAGCTTTCAAAATAGGTGTGGTAAGGCTACACAGTTAAAAATTAAAATACAATAGGCACATTTACATCACTGGTGTTCAAGTGCACAATTCAAATGGATCCAATCACTTTTCTAAAGAATCTTCATACCATTCAAACGCTTCTGTTCAAGTAAAACCAACCAATAAAAACAAATTCAGAGAGAAGACGTGTTCATCTCTTAAGCCAACAGCATCACCTGTCTGAAGACCACTCTGCCCGACAAAGTAGTCCAATGTTGCTAAAGTTCCATTTGGTATAAAAATACAGCTTTTTTTCACCATCAACTCTGCCCAGGCCCTTACTGTTCAACAGCTGCCCATTCAGAGA